>NC_046354.1:626447-937836 GCF_000738735.6 Corvus cornix cornix
GCATTTCCCATTTGGAAATGATTTCTCTGTAGCTTCTCAGAAGCCTGTGCACAACCTGAAGTAATTGTATTTGCCTTGGGTTGAACTCTTTTGGCACTTTCTAAAAATAAACACTTGATTTCTTCTCCTTCCCATGGAGCTGCCTCTGCTGGGAGCAGAACCAAACAAACTGGTAAAAAATTAAAGGAAGTGGGAAATCCAACAGAAGGGAAGTGGAGATGGCAACAGCACAGCCCCAAGTCTGTCAGGAAGGTACAACTCACATCAGACAGTGGCAAATAAATTCGTGTCTTGCAGGGGATGGCCCCAGCTCTGCATGCTGGGTGCTGTCCCTCCCTCACTGCTCCTGCCCTGGCAGCTCCAGCCTTGGCACTGATGAGGCAGAATCCCAACCCCGAGGGTGCTCCAGGGCAGCAGGAGCCCAGCCCTGAGCCAAGCACCCAGAGCAGCACGATTTGGGGAGCTCTGCACCCCAGCACAGCCCCCAGAGAACTCCCTCCCTGCCCTTTCCCCCGAAAAATCAGGTTCTGGCAGCTCGAGGGACTCGGTCCCACCTCGGGCAGCAGGGGAGCCACGCAGGAGCCTTTCCCTCCTGCTCAAGAGCAGCTCTTGCTCTGACTCATCCTGACGTGTCTCATTCACCACCTCACACTTATTCAATTATTACTTCAGCCCTGGCCCCACTCTGGGAAGCTTATCTCACACCAAATCCTTCTCAGTCAAGCCCTAAACACTGATTGTTTCAGAAGGAAAGGGCCAAAAGCTGCCCGTCGGCTGCTAATCAGCCTCTGCATCGTGCACTGAATAGAGGGAACACCCTGAGCTCGGCAGGGCAGCACATCCAGGTCCTGTTCCTGCCGAGGCTGGTGGGGAATGTGCCCCAGCTGGGACAGTCATTTCTAACACACCAAAATCACAGCCTGCCTCAGTGCACAGAGCCAGGGACAGCCGCTTCCTCGGGTCCTGCTCCTGACACCTGGATCCAGCCAGGTTCACCCAGCACCCCCTGGCAGAGGGTTTTGAGGCAGCCCAGTCCCTTGTCCAAGGACTCCTTTAGCTTGAATCCATCTCCTGGGGATGCTCAGCACCTCTGAAATCTTGGGGAGGGGGGCAGATGGATGCTCTCCTTGTTTCCATTGAAATCCCTGTACATTTCCAACAAGAGTTCAGAAAACAATTGGCTCCTGTTTGCCAAATTTCAGTTTCTTGCCAAATTTTGCTGCTTCTGCACTGGACAATATCGAGAGTGAGGTGACTGAGATGCACGGGACAGCACAGAAACCCTCAGGTATGGAAGTGTTGGTTCATCACAGTCACTGAGGTCGGAAAAGCCCTCTGGGATCAAGTCCAGCTGTCCCCCAGCACTGGCAAGGCCACCTCTGCCCCATGTCCCCAGGTGCCACACGCACAGGGCTTTGGAACACTCCCGGGGGGTTACAGAGGATGCTCTGTTCATTCTGTGTTTGGGGGAGCTCTGATGGTGCTGGAGCTGGAGCTGCTGCTCTGCCCACATCCAGCCCTGCCCTTGGCTCCGCTGGGCCCTTCCTGTTCCTGCACATTAATCCGTGACTGGAGCTGGAGCTGGCCAGTGTCGGGTCTCCCTCATTTCAAACATCATTTATCATAACGGATTATCCTGCAGGGGCTCCTGTGCAGTCATATTTAATAACATAAACTGCTTCAAATCAAATGATTTCTCCTGTGAATTTAAGCCAAACTGACGCAGCAGCTTGACACTTCTTATTCCAAAGCCAAATGAAAAATGGGTGTAGAGCACTGGAAGCCTGCGGCCCTCGAGACGTTGCACCCACGCAGTAACCACGGGCAGGGGGGATCGAGGTGCAGCAGGGCTGGAGTCAGTTTATCCAAGGATTTGTATCAGCCTGGGTAGGAAAGGGCAGCAGAGCTGCAACACTGCTCCCTTTCGCTCCGTTCCCCCATCACTCACCCAAAATGGGTTGCAAGAAACCGGATTTCCATGTAAAACACCTGCAGGGAAAGAGGCAGGATTAGAGATCACTCCCATGTCACAGAGGGCTCGGCTTGGGGAGCTCCTGCTCTCCTTGGGGCTGCTCTGGAGGAGACCCAGGCGCTTCTCAGGTTTCTTGGCTGGAAACCGGCGCTCCATGGAAATCAGTCCTGGGAGCCCCCGGCAGCACCCCCGAGCCGAGGCGGTCCCGACGGGCACAGAGGGGCCCTCACCATGCCAGAGGCTCCATAAAGCTCCAGTGCCCCCAGCCCACGGAGCCGCTCCCGCCCCGTGAATTTGCCCTTTGTTGGGTGCCTTGGGGCGGTGGCAGCGGGAAGCAGCTGCCACCCCGCCGGGCTGGCCCCTCGTGGGCGCTCGGAGCATCCTCCCTCCCGTGCACAACGCGCTCCTTGTGCCCCGGAGCCCGCCTGCCGTGCCAGCAGGGATTTGGGGCTGGAACGTCGGTGCCTCCCGAGGAAAATGCCAGGGATGTTTGACCTCAGGCGTCTGCCAGGGCCGGCGCTGGGGGAAACGGGCTCATCTGAGCAATCCCCGAGTCCCCAAGGTCCGTGGGGCAACCGGGGTCGAGTCCAGAGCTGGCAGGGCCGAGCCAGGGCGGGCACCTCCGACTCCAGCACGGGGCTGCACTCCCAGCTCTGCCACCGACTTGTCCAAAATCTCTGGCAAATGATTTCAACTTCTGGTGCTGCTCCCTCTGAAGAGCATCCCGCTGGATATGAGGGACAGAGGATCCAGGACAAGGTGGTAACGGGGTGTCACTCACCACAGGAGGAACGAGCAGAGTTTCCTTGTGTGCAGCTTCCTGCAAAGGGAGGAGAAAAGGCTGGTTTCAGTCCCGGGATAATACAAAGTGTTTCCCCATTTCTCTGGAGTTGGGAAGTAACTGAACTGGAGAGCTCAGCCCCAGCCAGGAGCAGCCGCAGGGGCAGAACTGTCCCAGGGCTGCTGGGAGGCTGCAGCATTGGCTAATTGGCCGTGGCTTGGGGCTACTGAGCCCAGAGTCCCCACTCCTGCTCCTCTCCCTCATCCTGCACAGGGTTTGTCTCCAAATTTGGGGAGTTTCTTCCCAGGAGGAAAGACAGTGCTGTGGCTGCAAGCCAGACCACTGACCAGCTGCTGCAGGGAAAGCAGTGCCAGATCCCAGCCCCAGCCAGGAGGCCGGGAAGGATGTTCAGCCCCAGCCAGGACGGCTGGCACATGCTGGTTATTCACCAAATGGCACCTGGGCCTCTGGAAAATCCAATTTCATTCCTCAGTGCCTGGTCCTGGCAAAATAAATAGAACATTCATTAGTTTTGGTGATTTTGCAAAGGTTAATGGTGAATTTAACATGAATTTTCAAGTTTCTCTAGTGGCTGCTGGATGCAAGACGTCCCACACCAGCCACTGCAATGGCAGGAATGCAGCTCAGAGCCAGCGGAGCAGACCTGGATTTGAGCAGCCTGGGAAGGTGTCCCTGTCACTTGTTCGGGTCAACATTGCAACCTGCAATTAAAACTTCCCAGTGAGGCAGGACGTGTGGGATCATCTGATCCACACTGGATGGGAAAACATGACTTAAAATAACCTTTAGAAAACACTGAAAATAGACAGGTAAATACAGGCTGGGGAGTTTGAGAGCGGCGCGTTTGCAGAGGTGGCCGGGAATCTCTTTGGTGGAATTTGTGCACGGCTCAAAGAGGAGCTCGATGGCTCCAGGGGCTCCAGGGAAATTCTAAATGTGCCCCTTTGCTCACAGCAAAATGTTACTGTGCTCGGCTGGGTTCTGGTCAAAAGCAGAAGCCTGGGACTTCTGGGAGGTTTTTCTTCTCCCCTTTCTTTAGGACACGCTGCAGCGAAGCCACTTTTAACCAAGTGCTTCAGGACATTTCTGCTTGACACGAAACGGCGCAGCGGCTCCAGCGTGTCCCGGGGCGGAACTGGGGCTATTGTGCTAAAAACCCATTAAAGAAGAACTCTTCCTTACCCAGTGAGCAAACGGGAGAGGAGAGGGGTGGGAGCCGGGGCTTCACCCCGCAGAGAAGCGGCGCTGCGGTGCCGGGCAGCGCTCCCCGCCCGCTGCGCTTCTCGCACACTCCCATCTAGCGGCGAGCCCCGCTCCGAGCGCTCCCCGCCCGCCCTGCGCCCCATCCCATACACGAGACGTCTGGAAAACACCGCGCTCATTGGAATTACTTTATTACTAAAATATTTTTACATTTAGTAAAGAGAACCAACCTGCAAACAGCGTGCTTCTGGCTCCTCCTGAAAAAGGAGGTGCGGAGTGGGTTGAAGACAACCAACTGAAGTAACTATCCTTGTCCTAGTGCTTGGAAGTAGGGAGATGTTGTCACGTTATCCAGATGTTTTCATACAGTCTTGTTTGGGCTGCATTTAGAAACTGGGATCTCTATAATTCAACAGCTGCATCAGGAACACAGTTTTAGAAAAACCTATTTACAAAAAACTTTTTTCCCCCTGGTTTCCAATAAACTCTACAGCGGGTCCAGAACATCTGTCACACTTTAATTTCCCATTTTAACCAGCAGGACAAGGCCAGTGCTGAGTTTTCTCCACTGTGAAGATACATTTCTCTTCTCACTTACTGGGAAGCGAAGCAGGAGCAAGTCCTCCAGCCCTGCGGGGATTCCAGCAGCATCCCCCGAGGACGGGACTGGGATCCCACAGGTGGCTCTGACTGCACACAGACAGGAGGATGGAGCACCCACGGGTCTCTTCATATCCTGCTCTTTGAAACTTTATGAAAGCAACAGGTATTAAAAAAATACAAGGAACAAACCCAAAATGAAACCAAAACCCCCTTCAGCTGATCAGGGACCACCAGCCAAAACAGGCTTTGAAACCGAGGATCATCCTCCAAGTCAGACCTTGGAATGAAACCAAACTTGTGCGTATCAAAGCCATGGTACAGAGGAAATATTTGCAGCAATACAATCTTTTAACAGCCAAAAGAAAACACAAGAGTTGCCTGCTGTCCTCTGGGAGGGGTACATTAAATACAACACGGGGGGAGCGGAGATGCTGCCTTGGCAGAACGGGATGGGGGCACCTCACAAACATCCCTGATCCACCAGGACAGGAGAGGAACTCACAAAACATGGAGCAAACCCAAAGTCTGGAAACAGTAACAAAAACACAGAAACAAAAATGAAAATGTACTAAAATTTAATCATTCATAAAAGCTGTAATTTAATCTGTGACAGTAACACAAGAAGCAATATTAGAGTTGGTTTAGTATATTATATATTTTTGCTTTTAAAGCCATAGAAATCAGTTATCCCAGTTTTTTTCCTATAAAAGACCCATTTTTCCAAAGCATTATGCACAAACATTTTTAATTAGAATATAATGGCAGAATGAAAATAATGTATTCCGTAACTTTTAAATATAAAATGAAGTCAATGACTCAAAAAGTTATTTGTTGCAGTGAGTTCAAAGGGAAATTTTGGATAATATATATCTATAGTTATAGATATAAAATATAACAGTGGAACATTTTTAGTGCTTGATGGGGAGAAATGATGATAAAATGGTCAATATGAATTTTAATTATAGTAGCAATCTCTAACATTTGAAATGCATCCATGCTCCTTGGGATAATCATATGCTAGAGTCAATTATATTTATTTTCACATCTGTTAATTGCTGTTGCAAAGGAGGAGGAATATTGGCTTAAATTTCCAAGAGATATACACAGAGCAACTGCTTTTTCCAGGGACTGTGTGCAAACCATTTTTAAGATCTAAATTCTTCTCGTAGTATATAAAAAACAGGAGAAGCTTCTTCCGATATGTTGTTCATTTCCATCAGGTTTTGAAGTTGGGAATGCTGGCACTTTCCACTTAGGCAACAGTTCTTCATTCCTGCAATCTGGCGAGAGTAAAACGAAATAAAAACAGAAGGTGATGGAGGGACATTTCTTACTCTGCTGATGAGATCAACGATCCCAAAGGCCCGAAAGCCAACGGCCCGTGCCCATAGGCAGCAGAACTCATTTCTCCCAGAATTCAGCTCTGTTTCTAGGTACAGAAAGGAGGAGATTGTGGGAAGTGTAACTCTCCAAGATGTTGTTTTATCACGGCCACAGAGCAGTGACAGACAACTGCCACCAGTCTGTCACTGCCCGATACTGCCAGTGCCCGGCTCAGCAGCTCCGAGCCAGGAAGCCTCCAAGGGCTCTGGAATTCACCCCTGGATGAGCAACATGGGCGAGAGGGATTTCATCTTTTGTATTTTGAGATGCTCTCAAAGCCTGATGAGTCAGAGATCTCCTGAGCCTGGATCCAGGCAGTGAATCAGGAGGAGATTTAGGGAGAGTGGTGGAAGGAGAAGGGCTTTAAGAACCCTGCCAACCCAAACCATTCCATGATTCTGTGATTCCAGGTGACTGAACACAGGAACTCCTGCAGCAGTTCCCAGTATTTCAGTGCTGCTGCACACGGGATCCTGGGAGGGAGGGCAAGGGCAGAGATCGCTTCCTCCGCCTGGGGAAGCCCAATTCCATCCTGGCTGAGCAGGAGGGATCACCTGAGCAATAGGAAAAGCCACTTAAGGCTCTTCAGTTTCTTTTTCTAAAGCCATTGTTTCCCCACAGCCCTGAGCTGTTATTTTCTGGCACCCAAAGCTCGGGCTAAGAGCCTCATCCATCAGGGCAGCCCATTAGCAGCCGCTAACTGCAGAGCTCCACTGATCCTCCTCAGCCACACCTGGGCTGCCCAAAGGGCCATGGACAGCAGGGAATTCAGGCCTGGCAGAGTCCCCTGCCCTCAGGAATTCATCCCTGAAAGCCTTCTGAGTTTGTCTCTAATGCTGCAGGACAGGCTTGATCAATACAGGACAGACCAGAGGCTCTGGTGGGTCCCAGAAACCCTCTGAGGGTGACAGCCTGTGCAGCCCACCGTGACAAAGGCAGCTGGCAGAGCTGGGCCATCACCCAGTGCCCTCCTCTGCCTCTGAACGGGGACATTTCTGTCCCAAACCTGGAGCTACAGAGCTGCTGTTTCCTTCCAGGAGCACGACACAACAGCTGTGAGCACACAGAGTTCCCTGCCAAGATACACAGGAAGATTATTTATAGCTGTGTCCAGCCTTGGCATGTTTTTTTGGTTGGCTTTGGGTTTTTTTATGTTTGTTTTGGTGTTTTGTTTTTTTTTTTTTTTTTGGTGGGCAGCTTTTTATTTCTGTGCCATTGAATCCCACGTCCCACACAAAGCAATTTGTAACTGTCCCCAAAGCTCCCAGCACGGGGACAGCAGTGGCAGCACTAACACCAGAATTTCTCAGAGGATAAAAAGGAAGCAAAGCGAGCCCTGGTGGCTCAGAGCTCGGTGTCACAGGCCAGAGGGAGAACCCAGAGGAGTCAAAAGGAAGCTCCTGCTCAGCCACACTCCAGGAAGAGCAGCAGAGGGAAGGGGAGCTCTGAGAGGAGCAGCTCCTGCTCTGCTCACCTGCCCCACGTAGGGCTCAGACACCTCTTACCTGGCTCAGAGCTGCTGCGTGATGGGAGTCTAAAGCAGCAGACATGATTTCTTTTTAGGCTTCTTCTTTTCCACTGGTGTTTTTCTATTTATCTGTCTGACCAGGTCATAAAAGATCTGCAAATGAAAAACACAAGCTGAAAAATTCAAATAATAAAACACAAGCTGTCCAAACTGAGGCAGGCTGGGGAGCTGACAACTCTTTCCTGGTGGCTGTAGCTGTGTAAATTGAATTAAACTGCTTGAATTTATTAAATGTTTCTCAAGCAGCTGCTTATGGAAGAAGAAACACAGAGCTCCCATCAGTGTGCAGAACATAAAGGAGTTGAAAACTCAGTTTATCATCACCAAAGCCTTCAGAAGAGCACAGCAATGAAATGGCAACAATTTCCTTGCTTTGGAAAAGTGGGAGAAAACTCGGGAATAACAAAGGGTTTTTTAAAGACAGGCATAATATCCTCAAGGATCATCTTCTCAGTGGTGCCCTCGGGCTGGAGGTGTCTGCAGACCCTGCCCCACCAGCCCAGAGCGTTCCCCCTGCAGGGAGGGGACAGGCAGCCCTTTCCCAACATCTGCCCTGAACTCCGACATTTCCACCAGGGGACATTACAGGGACCTCTTTCAGCTGCAGAGGTTTTGTGAACGCTGCTGCTGTCAGTTGTTTTCCCAGCAAGACTCAACCCATTTATAGCAAAATGAGCTTTGCAAAAATGCTTGGAGCTGGGTCACAGCACTGAGGAGAAATATTTCAACCTTCAGAGGGCTCCACCCTTGTCCTTGTTTATTTTTTTTCCCCTTCCTGGAGTGGCTGACAGCTCACAAATTCTTGTTGATTCCAGAGAAATTCAGAAGACAAAGAAACAGTTTATAACATACTGTAACAACTGAAATTTAAGATTTTCCTTTCTCATAAATTAGATTATTTAGGTGCCAGTACTGACTGTGAGTACAGAAGTCTGCAACAAGGTTTCAGGAATGCCACCATCCCTAAAAAAAGTCAGTGTGCTGCAAGAGCATCTCAGAGGTCACCAGAAGGACACTTGATTCACTCTGGATTAAAAGCTTATTATCTGAAAGGTTCGATTCACATTCAGCAAATGCATGCAGGAATTTATCACTCTTTCCCTAGATTTTAACAATTTTAGAAACTCCAAAAGTAGCGAGAAAGCAAGAACAAACCCCAAAATAATGCAAATGCTTCCCGGCTCAGGAGCCAGCAGGACAAACTCCCAGTGCACTGAGCTGCTTCATTCACAGTTTCTCTTTGATTTCCTCAGCTTTTGTACTTTTCATAACTAGAAAATATCAATTGGCAGGAAACCAGAAAATGAAGATCACAATGAAACCAGAAACTCATTTTCTCACATTCTTCTCTGATGTGACCTCACTGGAGGCTGCAGAGCCGGCAGGGAAAGAGGGAGACCCAGGATTCCCACGTTAGGGATGAGGGGGTGTCAAACCAGGCTGTGCACCCACCCCGGGGCAGCCCTGGGCTCTGCCCCCCACAGAACCCCCTTCCCACGGGGTGAGGCACCTCCGCCTGATGAGGGTCAGTCTGCACCCCCAAACTGTGGAAATGCAAACAGCCCAGGATTTGTCACATCCCCTGGGGATGAGTTTGATGACTGAGCTGCTCGTTGCTTCATTACCAGTCCCAGTTTTACTCCAGCTCAGCCACACAAATAAATCCCTGCTGGCAGCGTGGCTCAGCTCTGCTGGATCCCTGAGCACTGCAGCCAGGCTAATCCCAGCCACAGGAGCTGCAATTCATGGAGCCTGCAGCTCCCTTCCCTGTCCAGCAGCCCCACGCAGCACATCCTGCTGGCTGCCAGATCAGCCCTGGGCCCAGTCCAAGATCCTGCTGCTCCTGCTTATCACCCACCCCCTGAACGGTCCCACTTATCTGCTGGCACCAGCCCAGCTGTGCTGCACGGGGTCACCTTAGCTTTGTGCCTGGAAACTTGGCCTCTGTCACAGGCCGATAATTCCCAGCGCAGAATAAAAACGTGGTGCCTGACGTGGAGCAGAGCTCCCTCAGCACAACCCCACAGCCCCAGGCAGCAGGAAAAGGCACCCCAGAGCAAAGGGGGTCTCAGTGAAACTCAGGGAACTGCTCAGATCTGGGTTTTGGGCACTGTTTTGGCAAGTTGGGGCTTACAGAGGGCTGTGACGAGGTGTGTGCAGCCAGAAATGCAAATACTTCAAAACCGACAGCCAACACCACACAAGACAAGGAGTACAACAGGGCATAAATCCACGTTCAGAATAGCAGCAGTTATCTTGACAAAATATTCTTTCCAGATAAAGTTTATCTAAGCTCAGAGTCATGCAGCCAACTGGGCTTGCTCAGGACCCTCTGCTATTCATGGCCCCTGACAGAGGCTACAGACACACTCACCTGGGAAGTCACCCTCCCTTGCAAAGAAAAGGGAGCAAAGCTTAAAACAGACAGAAAGTACCTAAATACACTACAAGGCAACCCCTCCTAGGCTGAGAATCCAGAATCATCCTGAATCTCCCCAGTTCAGACACACATGCTGGTTTAATGTCACGTTCATGCTGGGAAGACAGGGGAGCAGGTGGTACTTACCTCATTTACGTTGATTTTCGACTTTGCAGACGATTCTAGAAAGGCACAGTTACACCACTGTCGTGCTAAGTTCTGCCCCTGCTCTTTGCCCACGACTCGCTCTTCCTCCAGGTCACATTTATTGCCAACCAGAATCATGGGAACCTGCAGAGGAGCAAGCAGGAGCAGAGATCCATCAGCAAGTTCATGTACAGCGAGCTCTGTGCTGCTGTGGCTCTCAGACTGAGGAGGGGGAAATGCACTGAAATGAAAAATACAGTATGAAAAATACAGTATGAAGTATGAAAACCAATAAAAATCAGGAATTCAGCGGAGCTGACAGACCAGGCTGGAATTTAGATGCCTGCTGGGAAAGGGTTGAGCAAAGTTCACACCACACACCCCCTGGTGCACTAGATTAAACATATACAAAACCAAATTATAGTGTTTCAGCAGAATTTTAAGTCAGTAAAGTTGTATTTTCTGGTCTCTACACCTTTCTAGTCCAAAACCTAGTTTACTCCTGAAATGCATTTGAAGTGCCTTTCCTGTGACAGAGGCTGAGCTGCTGCCAAGAGCCCAGTTCAGAGCTCTTCTGTCTGTCCAACACACACACACAGACACACACACGTTTTCAGACATGTATTGCACGTTTCAGCCCCTCTGACCTGCCCTGTCAACCTGCCAAGCCACAAAACAATGAATGGAAGCACCTTTGAAAAGCACTGCCCTGACGCAGAGTGAAAAGGAACAGTCCCGTGCAGCCAAGTGTTCCCCAAGCCCCGAGCCCTGTCCCACCCCAGCACAACCTCACACACGGACATGTCCTGCACACACAGAAAAGGGGATGCTCACCACAACAGGCACAAACACTGCCCAGTATTACTCCCTCAGAGTAATGCACATGTCCAACGAGTGCCCACCCAGCAGCTCAGCTCCTGAAAGCACAACACTTCCCCAAAATCATCCCATGCAACATCAACACAAACACTTGATTTGTGTCCAAAAGACCCATTCTACACTCATGATGCACATGCAGGCAAATCATTTGTTCAAGACAAGGGTGAGGTGGCATCTGCCCCTCTCCAGTCTCTGTCGTGGCTGTGGCCCTCCAAGATGTCACAAATAGGTACAGAAGTGTCCAAGGCCAGGCTGGGTGGGGCTTGGAGCACCCTGGGGTAGTGGAAGGTGTCCCTGCCCACAGATGAGCTTTAAGGACCCTTCCAACCCAAGCCACTCTGGGCTTCTGTAACACCTGAAACAAGGGAACAAAAACCATGCAGGAATGTCTCCCCAACAACCGCAGCTCGCGCTGCCAGGTGCCATTTGCACACCTGCACGGTGACAGGAGCGGCCCCAGGCGCTGCCCCAGCTCCATCTCCCCCACTGCCCCCAGTGTGAGGCAGCTGCAGAGCTCAGGGCTGTGCACACCCTGACCTGGGGGCTCTGCTCACGCTGAGTTCGCTGGGCCAGCTGCACCCTCGGCTCCGGGGATGACACCGGCTGAGAGCAGAGCAGGACGGTGCCGCAGCCCAGCACCATTTCCTGTTTCCCTCACACTGAGCAGCAGAAAAAAAACCCTAAAGAGCTGCTGATAAGGGTGTGCACCCGCTCCATTTCCTCAAACATTTCATTCTTTGTGCAGAAAACGAGTCCTTTCCAGCTGGAAAATAAATCACTATCCGCTTCCTTTGGTAATTTACAACACACTGTGTGTTTTTAATCTACTTCAGTGTTAATATTTGTAGTCTCTTCCTGACACAACTACAGTCAAGATTAATTTCTGTCTTTAAAACTCCCAGCCATACCCATTAGAAAGTGATCATATTCTTATTTTTGAGACATAAATTTTACTTATTTCATCAGAAACCTTAAGTCAGTACAGATGAAGCAAATGCAAAAAAAGTTCATTTGAAATCAGAGATCTACAGGACATTTACAACTCTATCAGCCTAATCCTGTTCTTTACAGTTTTCTAGATAGTTAATTTTCTCATACTGAAACATGAAAATGTGTTTTGAACGTGCTCAGCAAAAAACTAAAGACGTAAAATAGTAGGGCAAAAAGTGATACTGAGATGAGTAAGCAGTACACGTTTGAAAAGACATGAAACTCTGTGTAAGGTTATTTCAAAAGGTGTTAATGGTTTATCCAAAAATGGAGTTTGGTGAGCCTCTGATAATTTCCTGTTAGGTGTAGAAGATTGGAATTTGAACTCTTCCAGACATATATAATTTAATGATCTATGTATTGGGACTTTAAGACACATTCTGATATGACAAACAGGGGGGAGACATTTCCTAAGTCAGCAAAATGCAGCTTAAACATTCAAAAGGTTCTCAAGCTTGGATTCAACAAGTAGCACACAAAGCAAATAAATGCATTTTAACAATGCAATCAGATCCCTGCAGTCCAAAGGGAAGCAGCAGTGTCTGTTGTGGGATGAACCTGCCCAGCTTAGGGTGCAAATTCCCCCTGTGAGCGCAGCCCAGCTCCCAGTGCAGCCAGCACAGGATCCTGTCAGCAGGGATTTACCCCAGCATAATCCCTGCCTCAAGGAAAAGCAGTTTTGCATAAATAGAAGCTCAGCTTGTTAAACCAAGGAGGGGCCCAGAGCCATTCCAAGCAGGTAAGCAGCACACAGATGATGCTCCAAGGGAAGCAGCCACCCTTGGCCCCAGCCTGTCCCACCTTCTGTCAAACAGCAAACTCCCCACAGATGACTTTTCCTGATTTTAAAGAGTTTTAAACAACCAAAACAACAACCCAAGGCTCTATCAGACCCTTAATGGTTTAGTTCACGCAACTGTGTGACCTCCTTGGGTGACAGATTTTGCCAAGTGACCGAGAGTTGAGAAGCTGCTCCAGGGCTCCAGAGAATTCCCAGCTGACCCCTGGGAAACATGACAGCTTGGAACCTCAACTTTCCCTTCTCACATTTGGAACAGCCCCTGTCAGTGCAAGACAGCTGCAGAGCTACCGAGAACATCATTACTGTTGAGTTCAGCTATTATTTTTCCCTAAATCTGAAGGAAATAAAGCACAGCTATAGCACAGAGGAAGAAGAAAATGCAAATCCTGGAAAGGAGTTTAAGGCACAAAAAATAAGTGATGTTGTTTTCAATCAACTCCCACCACTTCAAAAGACTGTGGCTTCCAGGACTTGGGAAAATCTGGTTTTGTGATGCCCCTTAGCAGGTGCTGGGCCTCAAACAACAACACTGGAAACTACAAGGCTCCGGAAACTTACTCAACACTAACCAAGAATATTCTTTGAAAGAAATTTTGTATGTAAACACACAGGAATTTGAGAGCAAACACTTTCTAATCATTTGCAGAAATAAAACCAACACATTCTACTCACATCTTCAGTGTCCTTAACCCGTAAAATCTGTTCCCGCAGGTCCTGTAGGTCGTTAAACGTGGACTGTGCTGTTATAGAATATACTAGTGCAAACCCCTGCCCATTCTTCATGTAGAGATCCCTCATGGCTGTGAATTGCTCCTGCAATCAAATATTTTTTAAAGTAATTAGCTGGTGAATGCAGCTAATGAATAGTTACAAAGGAATACTTTTATTCTACTGGAGACAAGAATACAGTGCCACACAGCATGGATTTACATATTTACCCCTCACAGAAACCCACTGAAGCATGGAAATTGAATAAAAGCATTAACACGCTCTTTCCCTTTGGGTTTTTTTTTTTCCTTAATAGAGAAAAGGGCTTCTTGAAAAAATGGGGAAAAGATGAAGAGCAGCAATAAAAACATTTCTGCAGACAGACTGAAATGCCAGAGCAGGCTGGACAATGCCAGCTTGGAGCTGCCTCTGTCCCACCAGGGAAAGGGCTTTTACCATGCCCACACAACCACTTCTGCTTCTGCTGTTGAGAATTGTCAACGCTTTCTCAAATCAACTTCCAGGGAGCACCACCTGCCCTGGGATGGGCTGCCAGCCCCCACAGGGTTTGTCTGCTCGGGGACAGGGCTCTGCCAGCTGCAGGTGACACTGGCACGGCCAGGGGAGTCAGCCCAGCTGTGAGGGACAACAAGAGCCTCCCCAGCAGCACGGGGCAGTGCCAGGGAGGTGCCACCATGCGAGGGAGGGTTCCTTGGCAGGTGCAAGGTCTGCTGAGGAAATCTCCCCACCACAGGCTGATGTGACTCGCTGGGAAGCACCCCTTGTGCCTGGCACTGGCTGCAAGCTGTGTCCTTGTATTCTGGCCACTTGCAAAATTAGTGTTTAAAATGCTCCCGGACCAGAATGTTGATATGGGGGATGGCAGAGGGAAGGGCAGTGGCACAGGAGGCACCAACCTGTGTGTCCCAGCACTGGGGCACCAGCTGGGGACAGAGCTCACCAGGCCACTGGCACTCACCACACTGGGTTTGGGTTATTTAACAAAATCCTTCCATTTACCTTACTGCAGCTGATTTATTGCTTTCGCTTGGGCAGGATTATCATTCTTAACAAAGAAACTCCACAGCAATGAGACAAAGAAATGCCACTTACTGTCCCTGCTGTGTCGAGGATCTCCAGCATACACTGTTGACAGTCTACTTCCACTTGCTGGGGAAAAAAGGGAACAAACTGTTCAAAAATTGTCTGAAATGGGACAGGCAAGAGGGATCTCAGCTCAGTTTGTACTTCTGCCACAAAGGGCTCTTAGCAGAGCAGGCACCTGCACTTCCCCAGGGCTGAGCAGCACTGCTGTTAGAGGATTAATTATGCCCCAAGCCAGGCATTTGGGTCAGCTCACATGCTCCAGGACTCCCTTCATTAGCAAGCCTTAAATGAGTAGCTCACTGTAAACTCTCAACTTAAGTGAGATTGTAAATATCTCGACTTAATCCACTCTTACAAATCAAAGCACCTTAAAACTTTAATTTTTCTTTGCTGCTGGGGGAGAAGGGAATAAGGAAGAGAAGAAAATGCAAAATATTTCAGGATCCTCACAGTAAGACGTTGCAAATCTTCCACTCACTGAGAAATGTCTCAGGTCTAATGAGGGTAATTCCAGGAAATTCAAGTAAATTTAACAGCAGAACTCACACCACAATTTACATTTACTTATCACAGGCACAAATGTCACAAGTTTTTAGTGTATGTTTGGGTGCCTTTAATGCTGGTGACATTTATGCTAATCCGTGAAACAATGGGTCACTTGACATCCATCCAGGGAAGAAAGCAGCTCTGTGGCTGGAATTATGTAACAGCTCAGGGATCCTACACAGACTTCTGCTCAGCAATTCCAGCCCTGCATCCAAAACAGCTCCCAAGAATTTCATATTCTCTGTGGCACTTGAAAGAAATAAAAACAATGGTGTTTTACCTTTCTGTATGAATCTTCTATTGTTGGATCATATTTTTCAACAAAAATTCCCTGAACGAACTGTACAGTCTGGGGAGGAAGGAAAGAAGAAAAAACCTAAGCGAGCTGAACACAACCAGAGACATTCACCAAGAAGCTCTTTAGGAAAAAGTAACAACAGTAAAACTGCTCTGCTGCTAAAAGTCAATAGTGATGACCAGAGAAAAAGACATAAAAATTACAATTTTGAAAAAAAAAATCGTGTATTTTCTGTTAAAATCCCTTTATTCAAGCATGTTTTCAAAACTGTTTTGCACGTCAACTGTTTGCTTGCTTTTCTCAGAAAAGAGGATATCCTCAAAAATGCCTTTACTCCACTGCCTGTGACTTTAGGATAAAAATCGCCAAATATGGAAGCCTTGAAATTTCAGCAGAACCACTGGCAACCTGTGCACTGTGGAAAATGCACATTTCAGTCCAAATCAGCCCAGAGTCACCGCGGAGCTGCCCTGGACTGCACACCCAGGGACAGGCAGAGCAGCAAGTGCAGCCTGGAGAGCCTCCAGACACTCCCTGTGCACAAACCACTGAAGGAGGAGCCCTCACTCCATTCACAGGGAAACTCTTTCTTCCCTGTAATTATGCAGAACAAATCTACTCAGCATTTCCCACCGAGCTGTCACATGGATGTGACCATCCCTGGACAGCCCAGCTCCGTGCCCTGGCTTCTGCCAGGACAGAGTTTTCCTTCTCCTCTGGGAGGCAAAGCTCCTTTTTCCTTTTCACCCACAATAACTTGCAGTAAAACAGCACAGGAGTGTCTGAAGATTTGGGTGATATCTGTAAAACACGGTGGTGTTTGTTTGTGCAGCTGAGATCCCAGCACAGAATTTTGTCTCTTGAAAATCAACAAACACACCAGATACCTTTTGCCAACTGAACCTTTCACAAGTTTTATACATAAATACTGCAAATTTGTGAGGGAAGTCTGAGAAGCCACAACTACCTCATTTCAAAATCATTATATATCCCTAAATAAATGTATTTTACACTCTAATGAACGAAGTCTCTGCTTCTCCAACATTTTCTTCTCACACTAAACAGTTGTCCCAGTCTGCCTGAGGTAACAGATCTCAGCGAAATCCTTACAGTAAGACACCCCTATGAACGTGGATAATCAACAATGAACCCAGCAGCCAGAGCTGTAGGTTACAGATTGTGTTTTAGGATTGTTTCTGTGTATTTCAGCATGGCCAGGCTAGCACAGCTGCTCCCCAAAGAGGTCCAGAGAAGGCAGAGGAGGAGGCAGCTCTTTGCCAGAGGCTCACACATGAGCACTGTCACATCTGTCCCGCTCTGTTTGGGGAACTCTGTGAGCCGGCCCTGAGTGTGAGAATCTGACAAACCACTCCTGACACGTCATACTCAATCTCTGATGGGCTTTCTTTTCACCTATCATAAATAAAAATACAGGCCAAGGGAGAAGCTACAAATCTGGGGGTGGTTTTGGGTTAAGTAGATCCAAGACTTTTAGAAGTTTCTCTTTGTTTTGGTTGTGCAGCCCAACTTTAGTTTCCAGTTCTATGTAAGACTCTGCACCACTGGACACCCTTGTAAACAGTGTCCCCCCCTGCCACTCCAGAAGATTTTTAGCCTCAGAAAAGGGATAAAACTGCTGTACAGGAAACAAAAGTTGCTAAACAACAGTGGCTTTCTAACTGTGAAGGTTTTCTGCTACTCCCTCACTGTTACCAGAAGCACCATCGGCACTGTATTGGCACAGAAGAGTTAAAACAACAGGAGGATCTGCAGTGAAACAACCCCAGATTGTCATCTGCACTCGAATGGAAACAGAGCTGCAGATGAACACCAGGCTCTTTGTTGCACAGGTCAGTTTATACAGTTGGAAGAATGAAATTTAAAGTGACCCCCATATTATTTTAAATCCCACCTTGTAGCCTCTCCTTGCTAATGCTTGTAAATAAGTACACAGACTCTTTGAAAGCTAAATATTATCCACTCTTAGCTGCTAATTGGCACTTACTGTGTGCTCTTACAAACATAATGGATCTATGCTGCATATGAATTACCAAATATGCTGACTTAGCACCCAGCCTGTCAGAAAGAATTTAACTTTTGTTTACTAGACTATTGGAGTATTTGCATTTCAGCTGTTAAAAAGGTCAGTGGTGGTGCTGACTCAGACTTCACATCACAAAGAAGGAAATTCAACTATGTCAGACGCTGAGTAATTTTTATTTACAGCATACTACTAAGTGCCCCGTTTCACCTAGTGAGTCTTTCAGTGTTACACAAGAAAATTAAGATAATCGAGGAAGTGCTGGAGGAAAAAGTAATACAGATTGCTTAAACTGCTGTGGAAGAACAGAGCTTGTAAAAAAGTACACCTTGTAAACATCTTGTAAAGATTAGGATGGGATTGCTGAAAGAGTGCATCAAATTTGATACATAATTGAATAATCTCTCCTCCTGTTCACCTGGATCCCGCAGGTGATTTACCAAGACTCTTACCTGGTTGTACCAGCAGAATGAACAACGGGGCAGGACATGAAAGGCTGCTCAGCCATTATCATGTCTGTGACAAGGAACACTGCAGTTCCTTGTTGTAGATAACTTCACACTTGACCAGTTCTTTGCCTTTCTGTTGGAGAGAGCTGCTTGACTGGTGAGTGATAAATGGGTGACACAAGTCCCTCTCACAATGCTTTGCTATCAACCCTGCTATGCAAACCTCTCCTTGGGAACAAGACAGGCACTTAAGGAGTGCAAAGTGTCATCAATCTGCTCCTCCCTCTGCTCTGCACAGGCTGCAGAAGGATTCTCAGTCCTGGTGTTTTGAGCCCAGGTGCTCACTCGGGATGGAAAACACGCAGCCTTCGAGGTGTGCAAGGCTGAACCCCCTTAATCCTGTGATTGATTCCAGCCAGACTTCTCTTGCTGTAGCAGGCTGGTTGGGCTTTTGATACTCACTCCAGCCATGTACAATACAACACCCATGCAGGAAGCAAACATGAAATGCTAATTATCAGCAACTAATCACCTCTCCAAAACCATGACATCCCTCCACAGCTCTCTCAGCAGCGTCACAGTGGCTATGTGGAAGTCCTGGAACGTATTAAAAGTCACACAAATACCCCAAAGCCTCAGTAACCTGCTCTGCAGTGAGACAGGGCTGTGTATGGGCTTCAGAGCTGCTTCCCCAAACTCACCAGAGCGGACTTGCCCACACCTCCTGAACCAAGGACCACCAGCTTGTACTCACGCATGGTGTGGTCTGTTCAGAGAGCGACCTGCAAGGCAGGAGAAAAGGCAGCAGTTAAAACACAGAACTGTGACAATGCATCCTGAAAGCAGCAACACTCCCCCCTCACCCAATCCTCCTGAGAACGAGAATGTCTTTATTAACAGCTCTGGGTTTCGTTTTTCCACCTGGACACTCAAGTGGGGAAGGCCACTCCGACAGCCCCAGGTTACAGGAGTTTGCCAAAGCTGGATCCCTCTGCCTGGCAGTGCTCGGACAGGAAGAGGATGGACACACCATGGGACAAACACGGAGCCTGTCCCAGCTGTGCCGGGCACCACAAGCTGTCACCGCCTGCCCCCTGCTTCCTCAGCATTTCGTGGCACAAACCAGAGTATGGGACAAGAAAATTAGATCAGAAAGATGCAAGTGGAGAGCTTTCCTTCTCCCCTCCACCCCCAGCAGGGAGGGATTTAGGTCAGTGTTCTCTCCCTGGAAAAGGTCAGGCCCAGCACACGGCTGCCAAGGCAGAGCTCTCTGCTCGCCCAGCACAGACTCTGCCTTTTTATGGAAATCTTGCAACTCCCGCAGGTCACTATGCAGCACCAGAAAACTTCTCATTCTCCTCGAGATTCCCTGACAAATAAGGCAAATGACAAAGCTGGTGATAAACACTTTACTCTCTGTTTACATTAGAAGCCAGGCTGGGCTGTCCCGCTGGCGGAGCTGCAGCAAACAATGAGCTCAGCACGAATCCCCCCTTCCCCACGGACAGCGCTTCCTTCCCAAGTAAGGCTGCACACACTCGAGTGCTGGGAGCCTGGGCAGGCTCCCCTCCTCTAAGGCATCTCAAACTAACGTTGCACAGGATATTTATGGGTTCACTGGCTACAGCCTTTAAAAAGAAAAACGTCTTCCAAGGAGTTTGATAGAGACATGTATCACCTTGTCGACTGCCGTGAACAAGCCTGTGAAGAACAGGGGTTGTATTTTTAGCTTTGCAATGTGGTCAACTTCCTGACAATCCATGTCTCAAGTTTATGTAATCATTAAATCGGGACAGGTTCTCTTCTGTCATTTCAGCTCCCAAGGGGAAGATGTAAAACAGAATCAAGAGGAGGAATCCCCTGTGCTGCTGCTCACCCATCACCAGTCAGAGCTGAACTGGGACCTGCTGCTCAACAGGGAGCTGGAGACCCTCCCCAAATATCCTCCCTTAGCCCTCACCCTCAGCCACAGCCTGTTTCATGGGCTGAATGTCACACAAGTACGGGTTTAAACAAAAATTTTAAAATCCCACGTGCAGCTGGAGAGAGACACAAATTTCTGTGTTCAGTTCAGCAGGACTTTAAGCTCATTCTGAAGGCAGAATAACAGAAATAAAGGACTTGCCTGTGCTGAGGCTCTCTGCAGTCACATGGCCAAGCTGCCCTTCCCTCATCCAAGCCCTGGAGAGGGAGTAAGGCTCAAGCTGTCAGTGCAGCCCATCGTTTTAAGCACCTGGAGGAGGTTTTTCTTCAACTCTTGAAGCCCATGTGAGCTGCAGTTGCCTAACTGCAAATTGTGAAATCAAGTCAAACTGAAAGGGGTTTTCCAGAAACTGTCTCAAAGCGCAGCAGGCAATGTCTGTGCACACCAGGACATTGACAACAGTTTTGGCTAAATTCTGGGAACTGTAAGCTCTTCTGCTTGAACATTTCCCTGAGAAGTAACATTCACTTCCTTTCTTTCAAAAATCATGATTTTTAATGGGAAGGAGGGGGGAATTCCAATTAACAATTATTTTCCCCTTGATAATCCCTAGGAATTAAAAGGTGATGCATTTTTTATAAAGCATAAATGCAACTTATTGATCCAGTTTGTCTTCATTTTCCTACAGCCCCACAGTCAGTCCCACCGAAGAAAACCCAGAAAGCAATCAAGCTAAGGGTTAAATTTAGCTGTGAACTATTTCACTTCTTATTTATAGTAGAAAATACTTGTGGGAAAGTTTAGGCTGGGAGCAGTACAAGACTAACTTCTCATTTCTTCTCTACAGTATTTGCTAATTTTTTTTTCAGGTGCAACAGGAAACCAAGATCCTGAAAGGCACGAGCCTTATTACTGTAAACCCCACATGCCTTAATTATCTTGTAGCTCTTTCACAAGTATGTTAATGTTATCTGTTTATACAACATGAATAGAGTGCTCAAGAAATTACTATGCTGCATCCCAGCCAACTTTTCATTTGGCAACTGTTGAAGCCCACCTAAATACAGTCAGACACAGCAGCATTCATTTCCATCCAGAGCTCTCTGTAGTAGAGTCACATGCTGTGAAGCAACAGCTCCATTTCAAAATGGAATTAAATTGTGAGTGTTAAGTGTTCCTTTAGAGTCAAGAGAAGAGTATGATTGCTAAGAAGTAAAAAAAAAATTAACTGTAAATGCTGTGAAACTGGCCACATTAGTTCTGAATGCTGTGGTGCAAAAACAAAGCAAAAGCTGAGTGTGTCTCCTTGCTCCTGGCTCCCTTTTCCCAGGCACAGCCACCGAGCTAGAGCAGGACAAGCCCGGGGCACAGAGCACGTGTCACACCCCCAGCACTGCCCTGAGCTGCAGCTCCCTCTGCCCATTTCATCACTCTCCAAACCACCTCCATCACCTACAGAGTAATCAGGCAGAGGGTTCTTTCTTCTGTAATCATGAAAAACTTTGCTTCTACACCATCAAACACCTGATACATCAGAATTCATCTCTGTTCTGTATCTTTAACAGGAGCATCTCTTCTCTGTTGCTGCTGTCACCAACACTGCCCAGGAAGAGACAGAAATGGACATTCATGTATTCACAGCATCAGCCCCAAGCTGCTCAGCTCCTTTCTGACAGAAAAGTGAAGGGCTCTACCCTGGGAACAGATGGAGAGGTGAGAAAAGCTGCAGGATTTTTGTGTCAATATCCAAGCGAAAGGCAGGGCAGGCAGAGGATCCCTGCGAAGGACCAGGGGGTGAGTGCAAACACAGCTGAAGCTCGGACCTGAAACGTGGCTCCCACTCACCTGCACCTTTGTTCAGCCAAGCCCTCTTGCACTCCCCAAACTGCACAAATCATCCTTCACCCTCCTGCAACCCAGGGGCTGAATCACAGCAGGAAGAAGCAAAACTTTCAGGGTATTTCCCAAGCAGCGGAAGAAGCGGGGCAGAGGCTGGGGGAGGTGGTGGGGACCAGGGCTGAGGCCCTGCAGGACAGAAACCTGATGCAAAAACGAGCTGCTTCTGTTACAAAAGTTTCAGCAGCTCATCAAGAAGTTTATAATTTGGGCGGTGGGGAGAGGGAAGCATAAACCAAAATAAGCAAACACAGCACTGAAATACAGTGAGTGCAAGAACCTCACTTATCAATTATCCACTCCAGTGTTCACAGAAATTTCATTTAAAATATAATGAGAACACTAAAAAACTCTTACCTTGGCATAAAAGATCTCTCATCAGTGTTAGCAGCTCTACTGAAGGTTCTTCCAGGCTCCCCACAAGGAACTGAAAAAAGAAGAATTAAAAAAAGTTAATCATTTTTCAAGTGTCAGCATTTGCAAAGCATCTCTGCAGTGCTTAAGCCAAACCACCCTCCTCCTGTGGACTTCTCCTCCCTAGAATACTCCAAGGAAGACTTCACTTACAAAAGACAAACTCAAGTCAAACTAACCATGTCTGAAGTTGCATCAAGTTCACAACTAATTTCAGAAGATGAAAACTTAGTACAGGAAGTACTACCAGAAAGACAGGAGAAAGATTTAGAACAGCCCAACGTCTCGATGATGTTACAGGGGGAAAACCATCGCTTATCTGCTCCCAATCAGCACTGCCATGGTAAAATCCAATGCAACACCTCCAAAGCACAATTATTTTACGGAATCCGTCAGGTTTGTGGCAGGGGGTGGAATGAGATGAGCTTTAAGGTCCCATCCAACCCAAACCATTCTGGGATTCTGTGACAGTCCTCAAGAGCAGAACAATTCCAGCAGCACCATCCCCCCGCCCCAGGAACCTGCTGGCTCCTTGTGCAAGAGTTTTAGAAGGTGGTAACACTTCCAGTATCCCAATCCTTTGTTCAGTAACACTGAACAGCAGCAGTACTGATACTTCAGACAGTTATCACAGCATTGGCTACACCCTGCTGCTATGACAGGCAAAGGGTCCTCTCATTTATAGGTTCAGCACTTTATCCTTTCTTTTCAAGGGATAAAAAAAGAATCAACTGTTCCTCTGGAATCATAGGAAGTTTAAATGAAAACTTAGTATGCTGGTTTTTTGAAAATAATTCTTTTTAGCAGCTCTGCAGTCACAGAAATCAAAATTGTTTAGAAACAGATAATGAAACTCTCATAATCCTTGTCAATTATTTTTCCAAGTATAAGAGAAAGCAAGACTAGAGGGCAGGCTTAGATGGGATATTGGGAAGGAATCCTTCCCCATGAGGGTGGGCAGGCCCTGGCACAGGGTGCCCAGAGCAGCTGGGGCTGCCCCTGGATCCCTGGCAGTGCCCAAGGCCAGGCTGGACATTGGGGCTTGGAGCAGCCTGGGACAGTGGGAGGTGTCCCTGCCATGGCAGGGGTGGCACTGGATGGGCTTTAAGGCCCCTTCCCATTCAAACCATTCCATGATTCCATGATTTTTTGTGAAGGTGCTGCCAGTCCCAGCTCCAGCACCGCAGACGGCAGCGCTGGCTGCACTTGCACTCAAAAAGCACAGCCCGAGTTTAAATGAGGGTGAGAGAAAAGGAACAGAAAGAAGTGAGGCACGGAAAGGAGCAGCACAGAAACCACAGCATCAGTTCCTAGAGACAATGTGAGACGGCCTCTCAAGGTGCAGCTTCTACACCCACGTGCACTGTGAGCCTGAGGGGAATTTGCTCTCTGCTCTTCCCCAGAAAGGTGCACTGGGATAGAGAAAGATGTCCCCGGCAGAGAGGAGAGAGAGGCGGGGAGCAAGGACCACTCACCTGGCTTCAGGGAAGAAAAAAGGGAATAACTCCTTGCTTGCTCATCACTCACACCTCCCTTTTTTTGATTTTCACCAGAGGAAACCGGAATATTGAACGTTTCCAAGGGAAAAGTGCCGTCAGCACTGTGCACATTTGGGAGAGAAGCACAGATGTCTCTGTGAACTCCAGCACCTCCACTCCAGGCTGGCTGTGCCACTCCTGTGGCCATGCCCTTCCCATTTACCAAATGAGAGGCAGATTCTTGGGATGTTGCAGCCACACGTCCTGGTTATTTTTATCCTGGCAGTTAAATACTGAATCGTGGCTACTATAAACAAACCTGTTTAATTTTCAACTTGTAAATGTTCTCCGTGCCAGTTTTTTTCAGTTACTATAAACTAGGCCATGGAAAGGGGTGGATTTTCTTTTTTTAAAAGTGTCAACTAAACATTGCTCAACACTCTACCAAAATCCCTCCGTTACTCAGAGCCATGTTGGCAAAACAAACCCAAACCCAGCACTTCTGCAAGGGGAAGATTTACAGTGATCAAAACCACACTTAAACTGACAGATTCCCTCCACAATAAAAAAAAAATCCAAACAAACAGAGAGAATGATACAGCAGTGAAGGCTGGAAACACCAGACCAAGGATCTCTCCTTGGCTTGAACCAGCCCAGCCGCCGTTCCCGGCACTGCCCAACGACAGCTCCACTCAGCACCTGCTCCCTAATTTGTTCTACACCATGTTCTGAGATATTAAATTATTCAATGAAGTCGAAAGCACATGAAATACTCCCCTAATGCTCATCAAAACTGTCATCAACTATGCAACGGTTACACACGAGCCGTGCCGGGAACAGGGATGTGCATCCCAAATGAAAGGGGGTTTGTCTGGGAATCCCACAGTTCATTAGCAGATACCACCCCTAAACAGCAGCAAGACAAACACTGTCATAGATCACCCTGTTAGTTAACAAGGAGTTTATTTAATTAATAAAAATCACTGCCATGGATTCACTTGCCAAGCCCCTTCCCCAAGGCTGTCAAACTCCTTGGCTCTAGGGTGCAGGGAAAACCTCCTCCACCTTTCCTGAGGCCAACAACACCAGAAAAATGAGAGGGAAGAGAAAAACAAAAGACTAAAAGACCAAACTAAGCAGAAAGCAGGACTTCAATGTGACTTCAAAATTAGTTTGACAAGCTTCCGTTCACAGACTCTGCATTTACTTTCTTACTCGTTATCACTGCGGTACCTGACACCAAAGCGTGTTTTACATATTAACATTACGTAAGAGGTAACATTTTATAATTTGTGCCAGGAATCTCAGCCTCAGTTTTGTGATTTTAACAGTAAAATCATTACCATTTCCACTGACTGCTTTCAGCATCAAATCAAATACCCGTCAAGGCAACAAATGTGTAATTAGCTATGCACAAGCGTGTTGTAGGGTGAGTCATGACCCCACTATGGTGCATTCCTGATGCTGGAACATGCACACTGACCCTTGTCCAAGTCATCAGCAACTTAAGTCTAAATATATTTTCCTTTTGTTTTTTGCATAACAAATAACCCCAAAAAGACACAGCAAGAAGCACACACAGAAAATAGAGCTGGTGACAAGCCAAATAAGCAACCAGGTATTTGAGAACACAGGAGAACAACGACACCGGCCAGAGGTGTTATCTGAAGAGTTCTATCAGGAAAGGCAAGAGAGCAGCCGTCAAATCTTGCATCTATTCCCAAAAACTCAAGGCCCAGCATTCACATCCCAATGACCACTTTCTCAATCACTCCGCATCCTCCACGGTGCGTTGGGAGGTTCCTGAGCAAGGGCCAAGGCCATAAAAGCCTGGGCGAAGAGTAAAGTCCTCCAGCAACAGAGCCCTTCCGACTCCAGTGTTGTGCTGAGCTGGAGCTTTGAGCAAATTAACTGCAGCCCACACAAACAAGGCAGAGAAACAAACTTCTTGGAAAACAGCAATAATTCTGTCATTGGAAATAGTCATTTTGTGCACAAACACTCTGGGATTGATCCTCCTCAGCCTGTAATCTTTTGTGCAATCAGCTTCACTCTGAACCTGGAATCAAATAACATAATCTTAACTTCTATGGAAGTGACTGCCTAATTATTCATTGGAAACTGCTTTGCTGTAGAAGCTCTCCAGGCAAGGAACAAGGGCTCTGGGCAGCTAAAGCCTGCCATGCTGAAACGGCTAATTTATTTTTTGTCCTATTGGTCTGCAATTGCAGAAAGTTGCTAGGGACATGTGCCAGCCAGACAAAGGCAGGGGAAAGGAAGCCAGCAGCACAACTCAAAGACCAACACAAACTGCATCCCCAAATTAGAACAAAGCGCTACGTCAGTGGCTGGAGTTGGCAGCCTCCCCTCCGGACGGACTGCGGCACTCTGCAAATTAATACTGACGAGCACCGAGCTGCAAACAGGACACAGCCACCTCAGCTCAGCACATCCAGGGCAAAACACACTTTTCTCAGTTACAAATATCTGAAGTAGCTTGATAGGAAGGATTGTGAGGTCACAGGTCCTCCCAAGCAACACCACGGCCGCATTCGCCATTTCTCCTTTTCCCATCTAGCCCTACTGGAGTAGTTCAGCAGAGGGGTTTACACCATTCACAGGAGTTCTCCACAGCTTTTTTTGGAAGAAAAAATGAAAAAAATACTTCCTTTCCCCCCTCCTCATCAGCCAAACATGTAAACGTTTACGGGCATCACCATTAGACGCAGCAGCCACTTAGGGGACCTCCTCCATCTGCTGTCTACCACATCCCCAACTTGCCACTGATTTTTAAGCCCTATAAAGTTTTTTATTCCTCTCCATTTCCTTTAGTGGAAAGAAATATCCTGACCTTTTATAAAACAGATTAAATTCCAGACAGACCCGAGGAGGCTCAATCATAGCAAAAGACCAACTCCATTCTACTTGGTAGGAATAATTTGTTGTGCTGATAGTAGCTTGGCAACATTCGCCACTATTCTTCCTGGTTTATATAATTAAGAGTAAATAAGTGACATGAGGTAGATGGATTGTCACTGCAATTTCAGCTTGCACGTTAATTATTTCATTTCTGCAGCAGCAGTGACCAGACATTGGTCATAAAGCCCAGTTTGACCCTATTTGGTCTCCAGCATAAAAAATTTAATGGAGAGGAGAAGCTTCCAGCCCACTAGGGGTTCTTTGAAACTTCTCATTAAAATTGGAGAGGTTTAAACTGCTCTTCCCATGTATTTCAAACTGACATTGGGTAGGTTAAGATTAGATATTGGGAGGAAAGTCTTTACTTAAAGGGTAGTGAGTCCCTGGCACAGAGAAGCTGTGGCTGCGCCATCCCTGGAAGTGTTCAAGGCCAGGCTGGAGCACCCTGGGACAGTGGCAGATGTCCCTGCCCATGGCATGGGGTGGCACTGGATGAGCTTTAAGGTCCCTTCCAACCCAAACCATTCCATGATTCTATGATTTACACCCACCAGTGATAAATCCTAAGACTAATACCAAGCCCCTAAACATGGGGCACTTCCCAGCCCTACAGGAGACCGGGCTAACTCACAAATTCCAGAAAATATTGAGATTCTTTAAATCTCCCTGGCACAGCTGCAATAATCAGTGTGTGTGTGTGTTTATACACTGGATCTGCCCGTGCAGCCCGTTCTAAAGGTCAGCTTTGCATGTGCAGCCCAGAGATTTTCACTTGCCTGGTGTGTGGCAGCCACAAGCAACCAAAGCCCCCCCACCCCGTTCCCACGCAACTGCCGCTCATTAAACGCCTCTTTTAACAATGATTTTCAGAATGAAAAGCCCCACTGACCATATGGCCACTTATTAATACTACATTTGTTTATCAGTTTAAATAAACCCCCTACAGCAATGAGTATCCATGTAATGAGGACTTAAACGCAGCTAACAACGGATGTGTTTTAGCACTGCCAAGTAGGACTGCACCTCCTGAATGCTTTTCACGGCAGATTTTAAGGCTTGATAGGTACCTGAATAGCAGTAAGTGCACAGAATTAACTTCAAATAGAGGGGAAAGTAACAGTTTCATTATGTTTCGTAAAGAAATGAAGTTATTTAATGTGGTGCTTAATCCTTCAGTATTTAGCTCAGCCCCTTAATGCTGCTTCCTGGAACCTTGGGGCAGAGTGGGGGTGGAAACTGAATTTTCTTCTACAGCGAAAATGAAACTTTCTTCTGTGTGAAGGTTTTGACTGAAGGAATATTCAAATAGTTATTAACACTTCAGTGCTGGAGTGAGAGCTTTGAGGCCAGGGGGGTTTTAACCAAACCACTGCGAGACCCGGACTCTGCACTGGGGCTTCTCTGAAGTTTTTTAATCCTCCTGAACCTGCTTAAAAGGGCAAAACTCCTTTGACAATTCATCCTGGAATTTCCTTTAGAGTGAATAAAAGGTGACATTAAAGGAAACAGCTCTGATAGTTTAATCATTTTTATATGAGCCATTTCAGTATTTATAGGTCAAGCTTGATTACAACCAAAATAGACAATTATACAGCTGCCTTTAAACAGCAACAACCCCCAAGCCCAGGGGCAGCTGGAGTCCTGCTCCCAGAAGAGGGGCTGTGTTTGACTCACACGGAAGGGAGGACACATCCTACCCATGAGCAGCACTGGCATCAGCCAGTCCTTCCCCTCCACCTCATCAACACTATTCAAACAGGAACAAAAAAAGTCTTATTTTTAGAATGTGTCTTTGAAATGATAAGGCATAGGGCAAAAGGAAAAAAATCATCTCTCCCATATTAATATGTAAATTTGTCAAACACATGGCCTGGGGACAGCCGGTTCTGCACTCTGAGCAGGACCTGAGAACACACCACACTTCACTGGGGTGTTAATTGCCATCTCCCACAATTTCTGTGCTTTCCCCGTGGTGAGAACACCTTCCCACCAAAGTTAAAACTCCCAGTCATCTGTTTTTTCTAGAGTAAATCTGCAAATACAGCATCAGCCAAACCTGTGCCCTCAGCACAGTTCTACCATCACTGGTTCAAAGAAAGTTCCTGAATATATTTCAACTTCTGCCCATAGAGATGCAGTGGACGTGACCTTGGCATGAAAAGGACAATGAAAGAACTCACAGCATCCCAGCTCTGCAGACACAACTTCATTCTTCTGACACCTGCTAAGCCACCCCAGCACCCAGCTCAAGTTTGCTTTTGTGCTAAATGGATTTGGACTCGATACTGTGTTTATGACCAGGATTTGGGCAAACAGTTCATTTAACAGAGGCTGCAAATACTGAAAATTACAGAATAAAGGACAAGACCCACTTTCTCAGAATCACACCACCGAGGAAGGTGCCCTGGAGCATTACAGTATCTGTTTGATCATTTCAAATGGGATTCCTGAAAAAGCTTTGACTGCATTCTAGTGATCAATATGCCAATGCAGTGTATTCACAAAACAAGGCAAAGCCGTAATAATATTGTAATCTCCACAACTTCATAAGTGATCTGATGAATTAAAAGCCCTAAATGCATAAATATTTCATGAGAAAGGCTGCCTGGAACCACTTCAGTCGGTATCTTTAATGTTATTTTCAGCTACAATTACTGTTACAATCTACAGCAGAAAGCAACAATTGCCTAAATTTATCTTCACCCTTATTTACTTCATAAATCCATCAAGATTTTTGTTCTTCAGGCCTGATACCCAGTAACTGTTACTCAGCACAGGACTAACAAACACATCAAATCTCAGGGTAAAACAAGATGTGCTGGAATGAGACTGTTACACAAAAAAAGGAGAATTGCGCCAGAAATAGCTTTGCTCAGTGAACTATGAGTTACTTTTAACTATCACGTGGTGAGTGGCATATAAAAAGATATTATTCTGCATGTCAGCTGTCCGTAATGAAAGTTTTCCTCTTCTCAGCTGCCCCTCCCTACAACTTCAAGTTTATTTGCATGAGAGAAAAGAATATTACATAAAAATACAACATAAAAGGCACTGCAACCAATACATCCAGCTGAACTGCTCCTCCCACCTCCTCCGTGCTTTCCAGATTAAGGGTCTATTTCCAACTAAAAATGTGAGAAATGCCTGATTCCAAACAGATTCTTCACTTGGACAAAAACCTACAGCAGCCTTCCTTCCAGCGGCAGGGAGCAGTCACAGCCCCAGCTGCAGCCAGAGATGCTCAGATCCATCACGAGCAGATTGCACTGCCCTGAGTTCACACGCAATACCCTGATTTAAACATGACAAGTTCGCATTTTTTCAGTATTAGAACACTGCAGAACACAACATCATTGAATCCAACAAATATTTCAACTAAAAACATTCCAGCCAGCCTTGAGTCTGCAGTTGTAGCCACTGACAAGTGAAATGCAAGTGTCTGTTTTCCTGCAATGCTCCAGCAAGCAGCAGTTATGCAACACAGCCCCTTGACAAACACACTACTAGTTGCAGTACATTCCCAAAAAGCAGGGGTTTTGACAAAGCAACAATCACCCATTACAGAAATGCTCATCCTGCTCATTACATCGAGCATATTTCTCAGTGTATTTTGCCTCACTGAAGTGATGAATAAAGATTTGTTTCAGCCCTAACACAGCCACTGCTGTGGGCACATCCAGACCTCTCGCTTCAGTGCCCAGATGGATTTAAGTATTTTCCATCTTATCAATATTCAAAATAAATAACAAACCACAATGCCTCGGGCCACCTGCTCAACAGGACTGCCATTGCCTGGCTCCCCACATTTTAAGTTAAACAAAGTCAAACAGGTGAAAAAGCCAAGACAACCACCTGCAGCCATGGGCTGTGAGCAGCCCTGGAGATTCCTCTTTGGCTGTTTGTCCTGTTACCTGCTTCTTCCCTGGTATAAAAGCCCTGTGCAGGGTAAGACTTCCCCCTCAGACAGGTGATTTTGTTATCAAAAGAAAGCAACCAGCAGTTTTCAAAACATACCAAGTCTGCTTTTGTCAGCATCTGGATTTCTCAACCAAAAAAAATCCAATCCGTGCCTTTACCTGGGTTCAGGTCAAGCCACTGCAGCTGCAGTGAGGAAGTGCCTGTTCAGGTAGAGCAGGTATTTCCCAACTCCCAGCACCCCATACCTGCTGGAGCACTCGCAGCAGGGAGCAGAACACACATCAAAACATCAAAACACCGTCTTTATGTGGCCACGTCGGGGTTCAGCAGAGCCACCCGACCTGCTCCAGAAGCTGACACGGTGAGAAAGAGCCCCAGCCCTGCCCTGGGTACTGCTGCCACAGGAGGAACAGAATCAGGCAGTTCTGAGCTCACCTTCACCCAGGTGTGCTGCCTGCTACAGGGCTTTGAGTGCAGCCTGCCAACAGAAAAGTTACAGACCCCAAAATGACTGGAGATCCACATTACGGATGGGTTCTGGTGTCCCATTTCTTCCCACACACGCCCCAAAGGATCTTCCCACAGCACTGGAATGCAATTTAAGTTTAAGCACAGCATTTCTGATTAGGAATGTAACACTCAGTGGCTCCTCCTTGAGCACCACCCTTCTTCCCACAGCCTCCTCATTTTAATTTCGTTAAATGGATTACTTTAGACAACCTTAATTATTGCAGTATTTGCAAGGGAAGAAGTGATCTCTCAGTAACCAGTTCCTGTCCCTTTGCAGATCAAAACTTGTTTCATAGCAAACCTGGGAGTGAAATGGCAGCAGAGGTGCAGCACAAAGTGCTTCAGTGTAAAAACCTGGCCCAGGTGTGTCCTGACTGATGCTCTGCTGTCACTGGGTCCCTTTTTCTTCAGAGGGGAGCTCATAAAACAGGCATTAATTAACAAAATTATGCTATCACAGGAAATAACAGGAAGCTTCTAATAATGAGCCATTTAGCTCTGAAGGGTTTCAGTCAGACATGTCAAACCAGCTCACAGAGGATGTCAACAGTCACCAGCAACAAGCACAGCCAGCTGAAAAACAACCAGGGGAGACCCTCAATTTGTTGCAACAGAAAGGCAGCTCAATGGAGCTCCCATAAATGCAGGCTGGCTCTTGCAAATAACAACCTGCTACCTCTGAGGACAGAGACCAAATGTCACCTCTTTGGTATTATTCTGGCAGCCAGAATAAGCCACAGGTCACGTTCTTCTCAGTTGTCACAGGCAAGCACAAGGCTGAAGGATGCTGCCCTAGCTCAGATGTGTCAGGAACTGCAGTTTCTTGTTCTCTTCTCAACTCCCTCCCTCCATCAGCAGCGGTACTGGCACAATAAAAGTGTATCTTCCTCACGCCTACTTTAATCCTTTCTCTTCAGGTTCAACAGTTCAACAGTTCTTCACTTAACCAACACAGATGGCTTTTTCACTCTAATATTCGTGCTGGAGACACTAAAACTGTATCAGTTGGACTCTACTGGGTTCTTGCTTCCAAGAGTTCCTGAATGCTCAACAGTAAAAGCTCACCAATGGGAAAGCAAAGGAGTTCAATCTCTGACTTGCCTTACTCACCTCACAGCGCAGCTGCAGGGGCTGAGTATCCCAGTACTGCAGAAACCAACCACTCTGGGAAATGTCTTACCCACAAAAACCGGGCCTCTCCTCCTGGCCTGACCACTGCCATCCATCACCTGTATAGGGAGGATTGGCATAAACTCATCTTCACAACTTCATGCTCTATTTCACCATTTTTATTAACTGAAATGTACTGAACTTGATTCTACCTCCCAGCACCTGCAGGGAGCTGACGGGAAGGATGGAGAGGGACTGTTTACACCTCACACAAGTTTTAACATCTGAACAAGATAGGCTGGACCAAGTAAGAGAGCTCAGCAAGATGAACAGTTCTTTCAGAAAACTTTGGGACATTCTTACTTATCTCTGCCATTAGGTGTCATGTTTCCAGCAGCAGCAACTTTCCTAAAGTGCCAACACAAATGCCTACAGGAAAATCTGACCCTGGAATTTAGGAGCACCCCTTTCAGAAGACATTTCCATTAAAATTCTGTTTAATTTCCCATCCACTATTAAATAAAAGAGTAAAAGCAAATCAGTAACTACTTCAGAGCTCAACATAAAATGAATTGAGGCTTTACTTTAACCGCCATCCTCACTACCTCATCTTCAAAAAATAACCCAACATGCCCCAAATCAAGGCCAGAAAATCCAAATACAACCCTAGGACTTCACCAAGTTTTAAAAGCAGTGTCTCTCTTGCATCTGCTTCTGCAGAATTAAATACACAAAGTTATAAGAAGTGATTGATGTTCAACATTAATGTGGCCCATCAGAAATTAAAAGAAAGTGATAAAATAGGAAGTCTCCCATATTACCCTAAAACCCGAAAGTTTTGATCAGGATCCACAGCCAGAGCCAGCTGAGCTAATTTCAGCAAGGTTGAAACTAACACTGGATCAAGGATAATCCTGAACTTCAAACAGCTACACATAAAAAACATTCTGAATATAAAGCCTAAAGATTTGAGCTTACATATGTTCAAAAGATTCACTTTGTTTTCTCTAGGAAAACAGATAACATGTTCCTGTTGTCAGAGTATTAGGATTCCTCTTGAAGATGTTTTTTTTTAAGTCTGCAGAGTTGCACAGAAGCAATCTGTTCTCTAAACACTGAGCACAAGTTCCAAGTGCCACCAAGTGCACTGTGCACGTGCAGGGTACAAGAAAAAGCCCTGCAATATAAAGTACAAACAAATGCTTGGAGTTGTTTATGCCCAGGACGATGATTCAATATACAATTAAAACTTCTATGTTCAAGTACATCCACATGTTACACTCTTGCTATTTAATTACTTTCAGGTTTTTTAAGAACAGTCCTCAGACTGGCTGAGCAGCCACGAAATGTATCACTAATAACCTATGTCTGTATATTTGCACCTTATGGTTCCAAATATAAACTGTTTCGATGCTCTGTGTAAACATGAGTCTCCAAATAAAAGCATTAACCTGTCACTGGACTTAGGCTGTGCGAGTAATTCAGCCCGTTTGGCAGGGAGATCCTCTCAAAACCTTCAGCAAAGCTACTTACCCTAAAAGCAGCCACGCCAGAGCCAGGACACGTGATGGCAGCCAGCGCTCAGCGCCCTGGCAGCCCTAGGGGTGACAGCCCGGCTGTGGCACCGCCGGGCCCGGATGGCACCGAGGCTTCCTTTGCACCGCCGTGGTCCCCTCGTCAGAGCCCTACAGCCTCCTGGGCACCCCCACACACGGGCTGTGAGCAGGATCTGCGTTTAAGGGGGACAGCTCAGCTCCCTGAGGAGGATCTGAGGAACACAAACACTGAGTCGCAAGCACTGCGCACGAAAACAGATTATTTTTAGAAGCGGTGCGAGCACAGCGCTTCCTGACGACTCCACCTTGAAGAACGACAGACGCTCTGTCACCCTCCATTCCAAAAGCAGGATTTCACAACTTCTGCTACCTGCCACAACAGAGAGAGGCAAGGGACAATCTGCCGAGAACAGCAAGTAACAATTTCCCAGTTTATAACTTGGCACTAAGAACTTCTGTTGGTATATGCTGTCAGTCCTCACTCACGTCGATAAATCGATGCCTTTTTTCCTGCCACAGGGATGAACAGAACATTAAATGTTTTTATTTATGACACTGATTTTTTCCATAGCAACCGGATGTGAACACGGCATTCCCAGCGCAATGAAGTCACTATAGCAACGTGATAATGATGTCAGAATAATCAGACAGCATTTCATACTCGTGAAATACATCACTTCTGTGAATTCAGAAAGTTGCAGAGATCACAAAAGCAAGAGAGCTCCATCTGGAACTTCCCTTTAACTTGCCTGGTTTTGGATAACTTCTCATTAAAGGCACAGAGCTTTGCTAATGCACCATTTTCTGTTTCTCCAAGCTTCATCCATTACTTCCTGAAAGTCTCACAAATTCCCACATTAAAATCCTTTCAGATCCGAGGATCTGCTACACCAGGGAGAATCACTGACACACCATTTCAGCATGAAAAAAAGCAATGACACAAATCACAACAATGAAACATTTCACAGCACACAGGCACCGTCAACTGAACAGCCGCTTTCCTCAACTCTTCAGATAGTCTGATGTCTCTTTACGTGAAGCAACACAACTACTCAGAGAGAATTACAACAGCAACAAAAATTACAGAGTGCCAATACAATACTCCGAAGGCAGACAGGTGTTTTCAAGTCAAACAACTATTTTAAGAAATATTATCTCCCCTGTTAAGCTACTGAAAGGAAAAAACCCAGAACGTTCATGGTTTGCCCTTCCTGTTTGCAGCTCTTTCCAAGCTGTGAGCAAAGCAAAGCCCAATTCCAGCTCTGTCAGTCGGAATTGACTCGCTGTGTCCAAACCCCAACCCTCCCGCTGAGGAAGCTTCGCAGGAACCCCTGCACCAAACCCAAACATTCTGTACCTCAAAATACCACAAGCAAAGACACCAATTAAAAAGAAGTATCTAAATACCAAAGTTTCCCTATGCAGAGAACAGTTGCTCTTTGAAGCGACTGAAGAAGTGCAAGGAACCTTTTCAGAGCTGAGGTGGTCCGAGACAACCAGTCCGTGAAAGTGGAGGGTGAGGATGGACCGGGGGATGAGGACGGGCCGGGGGATGAGGACGGGCCGGGGGATGAGGACGGGCCGGGGGATGAGGACGGGCCGGGGGATGAGGACGGGCCAACCCGTTGTTCCATGCGGCTCACGAGGGGCTCCCCCTTGGCTTGTCCCACCTTCCCAAACCTCCTGCCGCCCATCCGGGCCGGCGAAGCGGAGCGGCCGGTGAAGCCTGTCCCAAGTCCTGCCGTGCCCTTGCCCTCGTCCTGCATCCCTCTGTCCCAGCCCGCCCTCCGTGCCTCCAGCCTTTACCTCCGGTGCTCCTCGGGCCCCGCACAAGCCCTTGCGCCCCTTCCCATGGCGCGGAGCAGCGAGCACGGGACGCCCCGCACACACCTGGCCCCGCGAACACCACAAGAATTCCGGTTATCTCCCGAGCTCGGCGACACGCTCGGCGGCGCGCAGCCCGCCCGCTGCCGCGCAAGATGGATGTCCGGCGGGGCTGGGACGGGACCGGCCGGGGCAGGACGGGGCCGGGGCCGGGGCTCAGCCGCCTCCCCCTCGCTGCCGGCCGGGCTGCGGGGAGGGAGCGCTCGGCGCGGCCCCGCTGACACCGCCCGGCCCCGCCGGACTCCGGGCCGGCCCCTGCCCCGCTCCGCCCGCCCCGCGCGGCCCCGCGGCCTCGCCAGGCCCCGCCGGGACGGCCGGACCCGCCGCTTCCCCCGCTGCCTCCCCCGCTCCGGCCCGCGCCCCGCCGCGTTCCCCGCTCACCGCTGCCCCCGGGCCGGCTCCCGCCGCCGCTCGGCTCCCCCGGTGCGGGCTCGGGGCTCGGAGCTCGGCTGCTGCTCTGCGCGGCGGCGGCGCCGCGTCCGCTCCGCCCTCCGCGGCCGCGGCCCGGGGAGGAGCCAGCGGGGCGGGCGGGGACGGACGGGGGCGCCGGGCCCCGGCAAAAGTTCCGGGAGGGCCGGGGCAGGTGCGGGGCTCTGGGCGGTGTTGGTTCTGTGTCGGGAATGTGCATCCAGCGGGACCGAGCAGGGCTGTCCCGCGGGGCGGGCACGGGCCGGGGCTCTGCGGGCGCTGTGTCCAGGACTGGGCCCCTCGTGCGGGGGCTGGAGCGTGTCCAGGGAAGGGAGCGGAGCTGGGGAAGGGGCTGGAGCACCAGGAGCGGCCGGGGGGGCTCAGCCTGGAGCAAAGGAGGCTCGGGGGGACCTTGTGGCTCTGCACAAGTCCCTGACAGGAGGGGGCAGCCGGGGGGGTCGGGCTCTGCTGGCAGGGAACAGGGACAGGAGGAGAGGGAACGGCCTCAGGCTGGGCCAGGGGAGGGGCAGGGTGGACGTCGGGAGGAATTTCTCCAGGAAAGTGTGGTCAGCAAACAGCAGGGACCAAGCGGGTAACTGGGCTGAGGGTGTTTCCATATGGAGATGATGCTGCAGCAGTCACGCATGGGACAGGACAAAAGCAGCTCCGAGGTCACCAAGCACTGACACCACAGGGCTCAGGACCAGCACCACATCACCTCTGCCCCTTAAAAAGTTTTTCTTGAAACACAGCACTTAGAAGTGTGGGGGGTTTTATTTATTTTTTCAGAAAAGCATAAAAATAAAGAACTGTAACATTGAAGTGAAATACGCCTGTGATCAACAATAAACACAAAATGCAGGAAGAGGAAACGGCACATAAATGTCCTGATGGTGTTTTTGTCACTGAGGGTTTGTGAATGACAGCAGCCACACAGAGAGGATCGGGTCAGAAGTCCAGCACAGTCACTGCGCAGGGTCTCATGATCTGGGAGATCGCTTCGTTAGCCCCGACTTAAGCTATAGTTCAGCTCTAAACTACACACTCCAGAAAAGCTAATGTCAACAGTCAATAAATTTCAGGGGCTTTTTGCCCTTGTTAAGAATGTATAAATACCCCAGGAGGAGCTGTAGTTGCTTCCGTGATTTCAATGGCCGTCTCTCCATGAAATGCAGAGGGATCTCTCGTGTTTCCAGGCAGTGTCACCTCCTTACATAACCAGGGACAGGACGAGGACTGCAGCCACCACCTCTGGGGACGCTCCTGGTGAGGCTGCAGAAGACGGTGCCAGAGGCAGCAGCAGCACACCCTCCCCACACTCCTCTATCACCACTTGCAAAACTTCGGGGGCACAAGCAGATTTGTTGAAGTCTGAGGCTACAGCAACAATATTTTAGCAGTCATACTGCCTTTCATCCAGAACTCCAACAAAAATGCTAAATATTACTTGTCTGGCTGTACAGATGAGAAAACAAAGATTACATTACTTATCCAAAATCCCCAGCAAGCGAGCGGCCAGGAGACACACAGAGCTCAGAGTCCCCACTCACCCTCTCTCATTGAAACTGCTCCAGTTCTCCCTCTCACAGCTTTGTGTGTGCAGCAGAAATAAATACACAGCACAGAATTTTGCTTCCAGGTACAACTTGTGGCTGCTGATACTGATCTGTAAATCCCTGTTTTTATGGCTTAAGAGGTGTCTCCTTCCCTGGGGACCACCGTGCTGGGAGTGAGCAGGTGAATCACTGTTTGATTTGAATCGCTGGAGGCAGGGCGATGTCAGCAAAGGATTTCCACACTTTCTGTCTCTGCAGGACTTGGCAGCCTCAGCACTGAGAGGCTCAGTCACACTGGGACAGTCGGTGTGGCAAAAGCATCTGCCTTGAAGGATGCTCAGCCACTTGTTTCTTCAGAGTACAAAAATTATCGTGAAATCTGTGAACTTAGGAAGTTACTAGCTCGATGTTTAAAAACATGAGGCTGTGTCTGGAAAACAAGCAGGGACAAAATATCACCAGTAATTTCTGTTTTAAAAGCTGTGCAAAAACATCATTCCTATGGGCAGAAACTGCACAGGGATGAATTCCTATAAGAGGCTCAGTGTGCATGGAGATATTTGAGAATTCTGCAAGGTTTTACCCCAAATTTCCTTTAAAATTAAATCTGTAACAAACTTTGCCCCAATTATCAACACATTTGCAGCTTTTCCCACTCAGCACTGACTGAAGAGTTTTATTGTATCCAAGGAATCACACACTTATCTATTTCATGGCTTGCGGACCATCTTCCAAGTTTCAGAACAATAAGGGTCCAGGCACACTGAGGCCCTGACTCAGCAAGGCAGAGCTCCTGTTTGGTGTCTGTTCTGGGAAGGTTGACTTTTTTCCCCATTTTCTGCAGGTTTGAGTGGAAGCTGATAACATTTATAGCTGAGTCAGACTTTGCAAGTACATGAAATTAGATCTGGATGAATGTGAACCTGGTTATGAAAAGATTAGAAGGGGAGAAGCAGGTCCAAGTTCAGCTGAAATCAGAGGCACTTTTCCTAATGACTCCAACAGGGGGTAAATCTGGATCTCCGTTTCTCCCAGTCCCAGATTCTGCCCTCCTTCAGGCAGACAGATGCAGCTCCTCAGACAGAGCTGTTTCACTCCTGTGCTGCTGCTCCTTATCTCTGGTACAGCAGGGGATTGCTCGTCAGCAAATCCAGTCTGTCAACAGGGTGTTAAATCCCGTGTCCACACCTTGTCTCTCCCTAGGTGCATTTCCCCATTTCTAACAAATCCCATTAATTCAGGGACATCTCCAGGGTGACTGACAGCACTGACACCTGCCCGGAGGGCTGGGACCTGCTGACATCCCCAAAACAGGGATTTCTACTCCACACCAACTCAGCAACAACACAAGGTTATGAGGCAAAGAGAATCGATTCTCTGCATCCTGTCACATACAGGACACAGCCTGTAATGTCCTGGATACAGCCCAGAAATCCAGTGACCCTTCACACTGCAGTTTTATTTTAAAAATAGTGTAATTTATCACAGCCCATCTATTTACACAAAACAGGGGTTACCACAATAACTTTTTTCCCAAACTCTGAAATCTAAACCCGTTCATATTAAATCATACCAAGATTTCACTCCCCCTTTCCTACTATATGGCAGCAGTAAAAGACTGAAAGGAAAGCACTTATTTATCCCAGAACCTGCAACAGGATTGCAATTTTTCACCTGGTTTTGCAGCTGAGTTGCAGAGGCTGTATTGAGTCTTCTGCAGGCAAATTAATATGAAGCAGAATCCCTCATGACTTCTTTTATTCCAAAATAATAATTGGCCAATTGGATAAATTATCACAAGTTCAGCTGATGTAAATACATAGCTGAGGCCCATATGCTGATTTAATGAAATTCAGAAACAATTTGTGATTGCATAATGACCGTGGATTCCTGGCTGATTGAATCAGAGGGCTGGAGAGTAAATGAAAGTGGGTTTGACACCGTGCAGGCTGATAACACATTATTGCTCTGGCTGTCAGAAGTAAAGGTGCTGACTGCATCACGGTCCAGTCCTGAGTGTCTGAACTTAAACTGCACAAGAAAGGAACTGGTGCTCTCTAAACTTACAATAATCATTCTTTAAATTCTAATCATGGAAGAATCAAGAAAAAATGCCCATTCCAAGGACCTCAACACAAGCCTTTGAAGTGCAAGCGTAATTATTTTCTTTACAGATGAGATTGCAGTGTATCATTATGAATAATGACTTAATGATGTAATTAATAGTGAGCACCCGCATGGCTGCCAGCAGCTGCCCTGGCTGAGGGTCACCGAGTTCACACCTCACCTCCCACGCTGCCCTTGCCAAGGATCCGACCATAAGGGATCATTTAACACAGCCCAACATCCCAGGTTCTGTAGGGGCGGGTGAGCGCCAAAGGCCTGAGCCTGTTCCCAGAGCAGACAGGACCAGATTCCCTGAAAACCCCATCCCTGCTCCCACTGCAGACCTGGTTTGTTCCATGCCCACTGTCTGGCTGGGTGAAGCCACCAGGTAATTAGGCAGATGAGCTGGGAGCTGTGGAATCTGGGGAGGGATGGCTGATCCCAAGGCAATGCTCTGCAGAAGCTCCAGCAGATTTCCAGAGGGAAAGCCTGGACTGGCTTTTCCATGCACTACAGCCCTGGGGCAGCAGTGCTGGGGCCATACTCCTCCGCCAGCTCATCCAGTGTCCTTAAAGTTGCTTGAAATCACAGGAAAGGCTGGATCCCAATGCAAACATGGAGATATTTTCCAAGTTTGAGCCCTAAGGATGTCCCACTTGTGAGCACAGGACTGCAGAAAGGGTGAGGAGGCAAGAACAAGGCTTCCTCTACCAAAAACACCAGCAAGCCTGGCCTTTCCTCCTTTGTGACTGTCACTCGGAAAGGGACATGGGATGGAGGCTTCTTATGCAGCTTCCCAAACATTTCCCTACCTTGCAAGCGTGCCAGAAAAGCCCGGAGTCAGTCTGGTGTCTGCAGTTCTGCAGAGTCAGGGGAAAGGCAGAGACTGATAGGGGTTTCTGGTTCGAGGGTTTTATAAATACCATCAGAGGCTGTGAAACTCACTGGGGAAGGAAGCACAAATCCCACTTCCCGTGCTCAGCTACGGCAGGGAACTGCCAATTACCATACACAGGGATTCCCATGTTTCAGGCTAATAGCAGCACACTGGGCTGCTCTTACTCTTTGCTTTCTACAAGCAAGAATTTCCTTGTCCAAAGCTGTAGCAGCCTGGAATTTCCTACCAGAGGAGCCTGTGAAGGAAAGGACCCTTAGAAAGCTAAACAGGAGCAGAGCCAGCAGCCTGGGCACCTCTCCTGGCTTTAGTCACAGGTGCTGGAGCTCTGTGTGAACGAGTCTCCCCGGCAATCTGTTATCTGTGCATCTCCCCCCTGCACAGCCAGCCGGGCTGTGGCACAGAGCTGCTGCCAGCAGTTTGCTGGGGCTGTTTCTGGATGGGAGAGGTGAATTTGTCTTGCAGAAGCTGGGACACACGATGGGAGATGGTCCCATCTTAGGGTGGGAGCTGACCCAGCAGCTCCTCATACTGAGATCATTTGTCAGATACTTCACAAATCCCCTGGTAGGGATGGGTGGCACCTCCACAGAGACCCCCATAACACAGCCCAGGGCCTGATTCTGCCCTCGCTAACCCCATCCACAGTTTGCAACGTGGCTTGGGCAAAGCTGCTGGATTTGCACAAGAAAAAGCCAAAAGAGAGGGGACTGAGCTCCCTGAGCCCCACACAGCCACAGCCAGGAGAGGCCCAGTCTCAAGCAGGAAAAACTGGGACAGCACAGCTCAACAGGAGCAATAACAAGTGTTATCCTTTCAGCTGTCAAACTGTGCTCACTGCTCAAAGGCAGCTGCAAGCACACAATTTCTGCTATTACCCAACTTCTTCCTGCACAGCCCTGTGGAGCCCGGCACCCGCTCGCCCCGTGGCTGGGCGGTGCCTCCAAGTGTCTCTGGGTACCAAACCTCATCCTCCGCTGCCAGCTGCTCTCACCCACTTCTAGGGCACACGCAGCTGCCATTTTCCTCCTTCTATTTTGTAAAATCCAGGCAGCACAGTATGGGGAAGTGGGGGGAAAGGAAAGAAAAAACAAAGATAATATAAAAGTAACTACCAGAGGAAGTCAGAGACATCCTTTGACTGTGGAGGTCTGGTGGTAGCCACACAGTGAGACAAATATTGCCTTGGAATTAAATGTCATATATATTGAAATGAGAGAATGTCTGATTCAAGAAGTACTCACTCCCGTGTTTCCTTTCATGGGGTTTAAACACTTGTTTTCTTTAAGCATAGTCACACAATGACTGCGTTGTAGCAAGGGGTAATTTTTGGTTAGCAGGTAAAAGTAACAATCCAGGTATTTGTCTGTCAGCTTCTGGAATCCCTGTAAGATCTGTGGAATTTCTTCATTACCTGTTCCTGCCCTCTCCCAGTTGATAACTGGTTCCATTCAGGGTCAGTGCCAGTATCCAGGGATCAGACACTCCTTGTGCCTCAGCCCAGCCCCAGGCCAGCAGCACGCCCAGGCACAGGGCTGCAGGACAGGGTTTGTAAAGACATCAGTGAGGAAATAATGAACCTGTACCTGGAGAAGAGCTGTGTGTTTCCAGTTAGTGCTGCTCTGCTGTCCTAACTGGACTTAATCATCCCACAACCTTGGAGACCCTCCAGCACCTTCATTCCTCCTGGTTTCAGGGGTTAGCGGGAGCTTGTCTTAAACCAGCCATGTCAGGAGAGGCTGTTCCTGAGCTCCCTTTAATAGCTGCTGCACTATAATTATGATTACAGTAACACTTAGACTCTTGACAGCACTCTTTGTGTTCTGATTGCTTCCTGAACACAAGCGAATAATCCTGGCTTTGGGCCTCTTTCCCGGGAAGAGCAGGTATTTTCCTTTGGGAAGGCTGTTAACAGTAAAGCAAATGCTGGATAGGAGGGAGCACGAGGCACCTGTGTCTCCTCACAGACGGTGCTGAGCTTCCCCTCCCAGTACAGTCACCCTTGGTCCTTTTGGGCCACAGCTGAGTGTCACAGCCGCCATCCAACCACCCCTGAATCCAGCTCTGCAGTCAGCTGTTGCCTCCTTAGCGGATCATGAGTCACTTCCATTCCTGCTATGACTCAGAAACTTTGACTGGAAACTGCCTGAGAAATGCCTGAATGTCCTGGGTCTCTCCCACCCTGCCAAGGTTTCCCCCGGGGCAGGGGTCAGTGGTGCCTCGCCAGGGCCGGGCAGGTCAGCCCGGGACCCCTCGGCAGCGCACACGGATCACACACGGATCACACACGGATCTCCTTTCACACACGGATCACACACAGATCACACACAGATCACACACGGATCACACACGGATCACACACGGATCACACACAGATCACACACAGATCACACACAGATCACACACGGATCACACACAGATCACACACAGATCACACACGGATCACACACGGATCACACACGGATCACACGGATCACACACGGATCTCCTTTCACACACGGATCACACACAGATCACACACGGATCACACACAGATCCCACACGGATCACACACGGATCACACACAGATCACACACGGATCACACGGATCACACACGGATCTCCTTTCACACACAGATCACACACGGATCACACACGGATCACACACGGATCACACACGGATCACACACGGATCACACACGGATCACACATGGATCTCCTTTCTGTGCCTGAAGACTGTGGGAGGCAGAAGCCCCCTGCAAGCTGAGCCGTGCTGGCTGAGCCTCACCAGCAGCGTGCGCGGCTGCAGCCCAGCGGAAAATCCCAGTGACACCCTCGAAACGTTTGGGTGTGCTTTGGCTTCCAACGCTTCCCTCTGTTGCCCTTTGAAAAGAAAGTGTTTGCATAAATAACAGCAGATGCAGTTGAAAATAGCTTGTCTCCCAGCCCGTGTTTAGCAATGGAAGGGAGCAAAGATAAAACAGTTGCATCTGATGTGAGAAATCCACCAGATGGGTTTGCCGGGAGCAGCCGGCCCGGACAGGGAAGAAGATTATGGCTCATGGACTGAAGTTGTCTCAGCATTTATGGGAGGGATTGGGAAAAAAGCTGAACTGACGCCACAGCACTCAGCCCAGCAGTGACCTGAGCAGGGTGGGGACAAACTGCCAGGTTTGGAGTCACCCACAGCTGTGGCTTCCCTCTAAAACATGGGTGGATGTCGGACTGAGCCGTGCTCCATCAGGCAGAGCACAAGGAGCAAGTCCCCAGCGTTGCATCTGCTTGGTGGGAGGGCTGGGATGGAGCTCCCAGGGCTGTTTTCTCAGGGAACAAACATGGCAGGGATGAGGGTATTTATCTGCCAGAGCTCACTTTTACTCTAAACAGACAAAAAGTGTCCCAGGAGCTGCTGTCCCGTTCGATAAACCAGGATGGGAGCTGAGCTCGTGGGGGGATGGGGGCCGGTTCTTAAGGTTGCCTTAATGACAGAAATCTCCACTTGTCTCTCCAGAGTTACAGAAACCGCAGAGGTATCAGAGCATTTGATCACTTGTTTCACTGCCTGGGCTGTGTGTTGTGGTGAGGAGCTGCATTCCAGTCTGACAGGATCTCCCTGATGGCTCCTGTCACCGCCGTGCGCTGCTGCTGGGGCACGTCCCCAGCCCCGGCAGCAGCTCTGTGCTCTCGCACCCTGCTCCGTGCCCTGCAGCCCTGGGCAGGGGCTGAGGGCAGCTCAGCTCGGGCTGCAGCCCCTCCGCGCTGACCCTTTGTCCGGAGCCGCCCGGCCGGGCCGGCCGAGAGCCACGGAGCCGCTCTCCCTTCTCCTGTGGCTCCGACTGGGACCTGCCAGGCACGCTGCTGCCTCTGCTCTGACCCCAGAGGGGCTCGTGGGCTCTCCTGGGGATTGCTCACTCTTGCTCCTTCACCAGGAGCCAGGCAAGGCTGCCCTTGCCTGCCCTGCTCACACAGATCCCGCTCCGGCTGCCCTGGTGCCGGGCTCTCCCTGCTCCAGCCCCTCATGGAAACCTTGAGCGAGCACAGTTTTCATTTCCCATCTGCCAAATGAGCAAAGCCCAACTCAGCAGTTTCATCCCCCACGTGTTTGGATGGGAGTGGAAGTGACGAGGAGCTGAGGAGATGGAAACAAAAACACTTTATCTCCCCGTCCTTCCAGACCTGCGTTTCCCATGCTGCTTCTGGAGGTGCAGCCGTCCCAGAGGAGCTGCTAAATCTCCCCCTCACACCAGGAACAGGTTGTGGTGTTATTATTTACCTGGGAACACGCTCGGTTTAAAATCCCTTCCACTGCAGAGTGTGTTGTGATTCCTCCAGACAGATCTTAGGGGCAAGCTCCATATACATCATTGTGAGGCTCCAAAACTTAGAGCAAGTATTTAAGAGCACTTTATTTCCCCCCAGATCAGGGCAGCAATCCTGGCAATAAGTGTCATTAACAACAGTTTTCTACAGCAATGAGAGCTCAGTGTGTGCTTTGTTGTAAGGATAAATAAATTCCTTTTTTTGCTAAGGAACCAGAAAACATCTCTGAGTTAATTGTAGAACAAAAGAGGCCTTGATTTCTGCCATCCATCATGGAAAAGGTTGGATCCAAATATACATACATTAAAAATAAAAAGGTATAAACAATGCTTCCTTCCTAAAGATCTTCCCTGGCAAACCTGGGCTGTGCTGGCCCCCAGAGCCCGGCTGCCTCCAGCTCATCTTCCTGTTGGTGGAGCCGAGCTCCTGGGGACACTCCAGGCACCTCTCAGGACCACTTCCCTGGAAAATGGTTTGTTTCCAGTCCATCTTTGATCAAAGAAAGCCCCAAGGGCTTTCCTTCCTCACCAGCACCTTTGTGTGTGACTGCCCTTGGTTCTGGGTCCTGGTGTGAGGTGGGAACTGAGCCTCCCTCATTCCTTCTCTGCCCCAAGGCCCATCAACATCTGGTATCACTGAACTTCCCTGCAGAGCCCAAGCCAGAGGGACCAACCAGCTGTGGAAGCCTGTGTGGGATCAGCGTGGGGATTGGGACCTCTCACCTCATTGGTTTGAGCCATCAGCTCCTTCCCCATCCAAAAGGACCTGTGGGGTTTCATTTGTTCATTTGGAATTACTGTTCCTCAGGGGAAAGCCTCTGCTTCCACCTCCGAGAGGATTAGTGCAGCCACAGGACCAAATCCCTCTGTTCATTACACCCGTGTAGAGCTGGAGTAAATAAATCCTGTTAAGCCATTGGGGCCACTCTGGGCTTACCCAGACAGAAATGGCAGTACTATAAATAAGATTTTGGTTTGATTATGGAAATAAAGGCAGGAAAAAAGCACTTAAAAGATATCCAGAGGAAATATAAGATCCCCCCCTCCAGTCATGCTGACAATGATGAATTAGTCCACGAATGCCAGTCAGAGAGTGAGTCATGTTTCATAAATAAATTACAGCAAGATATTCATAGAATCACAGAATATCCTGAGATGGGAGGGACCCACAAGGGTCATCAGTCCAACTCCTGGCCCTGCACAGAATAACCCAAAATCTTAGGAAATGTTCTTAGGAATCTTAGGAAATGCCTTGGTAATATTCATTTAATCTGGGACATTTGTAGCCTGAGATGACACTGAACATTCAAAATTCGGAGTAATTCAGTGACCCCGTATCAAGCACATACACTTATTGCAGCTGATAGAGCCACACATTTCTGGCAGTGTTCACTCAACCCTTGTTGGAGACAAACTGATTTGGAGAAGCTGCTAAATGGGTTTTACACCCCATGTCCTCAAGTCCTGGGGATGGGCAGGGCAGTGGCAGTGGGTGCTGCCTGTGCCAGGTGCCTTGTCCCCTCCTGTGGATGCTCATCTGTGAGATAATGGCACCTTCCTCCCTTTCTTTTCAGAGAAAGGCTACTTTGCAGTGCTTTGCAGTTAAATAATTTGCTAGTGTTCAAAAATAAGAGCTGGGAAGGGAGCTCAGGGCCTTGGCTTTGTTGTTTCACCCCGTCCTGCCTCCCCCAACCTTGCTGTACTGAGATGCAAAATTATCAGTGGAAGAGTTTATAAAATGTCAAAACAGTTTCTCTCCTGTCAGCCAGACAATCTGTGTAAATAGAGCCTCTCTAAAGAACCTCCTGCCAGCTCCAACCTCCCTTTCATCTCCCCAGGATTTATTGTGTGCCATTTTCACGGAATTTTAGAACAGTCTCTAATGAAGAGCGAGGATGGAAAGTTCTGTGCTGTGCAGAGGAGTTTCCAGTGGGACCCCAGATCTGCTGTCACCTTGCAGGGCCAGGCAGAGAGGCTGTTAAACACAGGCTGAGGTGATTTCCTCTCCTCACACACGGGAGGTGTCTCTCCAGACTGCTGGGTGATGTCTCTGCATTGCTCTGCAACAAGCTGGGAAAGCAGCTCTGGGAATAAAATATTCCAAAAAGCTGCATTTCCCAAGTCAGCAGGGAACACCCGGTATGGCACAGTTCATTCCCAGCCCCGGGTGCTGTGAGACAGGAACAGTCTGGGGCAGGAAGAACTGGATAACCAGGGAATGGCTGCTCCCACGGGCTGGCAGGGATCATTCCCGTGTGCAGGAGTGGAGCTGGCATCGAACGGGTCCTGTGCCGGCTGCTCTGCCCGGGCTGCAGCTGCACCCATTCCACAGCCACACCCAAGGAAAGCTCAAAAAACTCCAGTTATAATGCAATTAATTTTAAAAACACACAGAAATATAACTTGTCCAAGCCCCTGTCCCTGCGGTCCTTCCCTGTTTGTACCTGGAATTCCAGGGGTGGCAGGCGGGAGCAGTTTCAAAGCTCCGGCTGCTGCATCCCACCCGTCTGCCCGGCAAAGCCCCTGGGCCGTACTGGTTTGACAGCCCCGGCTTCTCCCACACGGGCCCTGCGCTCCCCGACGAGCTCAGCAGGAGCAGCGAGCACGCAGCTCCCTCCCGGCTTTCGGCAGGTTTGAAATCCAAAGCCACAGAATCCAGCGGGGCAGAGCCACACCGGGAGCGTGAGGACTGCACAGGCTCCTGCTGTGTCCTGAGTGCAGGTGCCAGTCCTGCAGCAGCACCTCGGGCAGCGTGAGTGTGTCTGGCTGTGCCCGCAGGGATGGCGGGCAGGGATGGCACCGAGGGAGCGCCAGCGGTGCAGGTTATCCGTGGTTAACGCCTTAACAGCGTTTAACCAGCCCTGATCTCTCCAGTGTGAGACCCTGGCTGAGGCTGTCCTGGAGGGCTGGGGTCCCAGTGCTGTGGGTCCCAGTGCTGTGGGTCCCAGTGCCATGGGGTCCCAGTGCCGTGGGTCCCAGTGCCGTGGGTCCCAGTGCCATGGGGTCACAGTGCCATGGGGTCCCAGTGCCATGGGTCACAGTGCCATGGGTCACACATGCCATGGGTCCCAGTGCCATGGGGTCCCAGTGCCATGGGGTCCCAGTGCCATGGGTCACACATGCCATGGGTCCCAGTGCCATGGACTGCACGTGCTGGTGCTGCAGGGTGGGAGCAGAGGTGCTGAGGGTCAGGGGTCCAAGGGCTCCGTCCACAGCCGGACACCAGTACATGTCCCAGCACCATCTGCAGCTCCGGCCTCCAGGGTGACCCAGCCTGGGGTTCCACACTCTCCCTGCTTTCCTGCCCTGCTTTCAGTGGCACCCAGGGCCAGCCAAGGCTGAGGCTCTGCCCGGTATTGCCCTGGAGGGCAGACAGGAGCCAAGAGGCCCTGGCACCTTTCCTGGCTGCTCCAAACACTCTGGTGAGTCACCAGGAGAATCCGAGCCCCAGCACAGTTCAAGCTCAGGGAAAGGGATGTGGAAGGGAAGAGCAGCTTTCCAGATCTGATTCTCCTCTGACAATTTGCTCTTGACAGCAGTTGAAATCATCTTTGGAACCAACCCTGCATTCTAAGGACAGTGAACTTTGCCTTTCAGCACAGCTCTGTGTGTGCCAGGGGTTTCTTCAGGTTTTTGCATCTGTAAGAAATCTCAGCAGCGGTTTTCCAACATCACTGTGCCCCCATATGGAGGGGTGGGTGAAAAAATCCTGAATCGGGAGTTTCAGAGGGAAACCAAAAGCGTCCTGCTCCTGTCCAGCCCTTCCCAGCTCTATGTAGACCAGATTAACCCTCCTTTTACCACGGACGGGGAAACTGAGGCACAGTGACAGGACATGGTCCCCCACGCCAGGCTCCAGCCTCTCATTCTGGCTTGTTGCTCACCAGACCACAATCACTCTCTGTCACACCACATGTGATTCTGCTCCACATTCACATCCTCTCTCTGCCATGCTTTCACTTCCTTCCCAGGCAGGAAAGAGCCAGGACAGAGCTCGCCACTCGCCACCTCTTGGTTTATCAGTTACTTGGGGTTTCTTCCTATGAAGTGAACATTAAATTTTGAAATCCAGGAAAAGACTCCTCCACACCTCCTGGCACAGGAGCAGAAGCTGCTGGGATGTAAGGAAAGAGGGGACACTGATGTCCCAAAGCAAAGAGGGCGGCTGTGGCTGGGACACGCTGGCACTGTGGGAGCGCAGGCTCAGGGACAGCCGGACCCCGAGCCCCCACTGGGGCGCCAGGCAGGGCATTACGGGGAGTTTGCCTTCGAGGAGACCGCTCTGTCCTCCCTGCAAGTGTTCTGCAGCCCCCCAGGACAAAGGCGGCCGTGGCTGCTGTTGACGCCCACGATAAGTTCATCGTTGTGGGATATTTCTTTTTTCTGTGTGTCACTTAGAAATAATTTTCTTCTAGCAAATTTGTTCTCCTCCCCTCCACCCCCGAAGTGAAAAGGGAGTCTGTGCTCAAAGCCGCAGCTGAGATTGCAGAGACCTTCCCTTCCTGATCCTTATCTCACCAGGATGTAGGAGGATCCCTGGGGAATAGCTGGAAGCCTTTCGCTGGAGCCATCCAAGAAACGAGCAAGCCGAGTACAGCCTTGAAATGGCAAAACCATCAAGTGCTCGGGGACCGGGATCCGAAAGCCCTTTAGCCCCATCTCAGTGTGACATCCCCGGGTTCTGCCGCACGGGACCCGCCCGGCTCTGATCCCAACCTGCCCGGCCCGGGCTGCTCCTGGAGCCTCCTCTCCACAGGCTCCGCCGCCTCAGCTCAATAACGGCATCTAAAAATACGCCTTGGAATCCTAATCTGCACCAAAGCCTTCAGGTGCTGCCTCACAGCCCTGCTGCAGCTCGCTCGCAGGTCTGGCTGCCAGCAGAGCCAGGGCTGGGCTTCTCCTGAGCAGCACCTCGGGCTGGGTCACACCAAGCTGCTCCCTGAGCCCACGCTCGGCCCCATTTGGCTCCTCTGCACGGAGTGTTTAATCACTTTGCAAGCTGTAAAAACCTCCAGCCCTGTGTTTCCTGAGCCTGGGGCTGAAGGAGAGCAGTGGGAGAAGGGCCGAGTGCCCCCGAAGGAGGATGCAGGGCCCGAGGAAGGGATGCAGCACCCACAGCACCCCAGGGCTGAGGGAAAGCCGCGCTCATGCGGGGCAGGGGCAGCAGAAGGGCACAGGCTCATCCTCCTTTGGTGACGGAGGAGTCACAGCAGTCCAGCACCGTGGCTTTGTCATATTTAGGACAGGAAACAGATGCTGCCTGGTGAGGAAGCACCTGAGGAGTATCAGAGCACCTTGTGCCTGCCCCGGCAGGAACCTGGTGGGAACAGGGGGTACTGGGTGGAACCCCCCCGATTTGGCCCCAGCTGGGCTCGGTGGCATCGCCCTCGGACACAGTGTCCCACGGAAAGCACCTGCCTTCGGAGGAAAAGGGATGGGCAGGGCCAGAGCTGTTAAACCTGAGCGCTGCTGCAAACCCCGCTTGCACAGGGGCTGCTCCATCCTCCGGCCGCAGCTCCGGCCGCCCCGTCCGGCCGGGTCAGGGTGTTCTCACAGGGTGGAGCCTCTGCTCCAGCACCCTCCCTCTGCCTTTACAACTTAGTTTTCTTTCTCATAGTCCTACTCTGATTTGATTGGGAGTTATTTTTTCCCCAACTCAAGTCTGCTTTGCCACGTTGGTAATGACAGAGTGACCTCTCCCTGTCCTTACCTTCACCCATGAGCCTTTCGTTTTTTAATGCAGCTGCCTTCAACACCCCTGAGCTGCCTCAGTTGTGATAGCGACTGTGGACAGATTAACTGGAATGATAAGTGGCAGCTTTGCAGCCAACTGCTGTTGACATTTTTGACTTCCAAAACGGCTTGTAAGAGGAACCTGTAAAACTGTTTCTTTATAAGTTGCTGGTAAGAAGGACTGCCCGTCCTTTCCCTTGAAGACGGCTTCCTTCCCAAGGCACTTTGCTGACTCGAGGCTGCTGAAGGGATGCAGTGAGCTTCAGGAGGGGTCTCCAGAGAGGGGAACAGTTCCTGGATGCTGAGATATCTGCAGCTGGGGGAGGCAACAGCTGATTTGCTGCCTGGGTGCTGAGGACATGAAATAGTGCAGAGGTTTGGATGTTGGAGCGTCTCTAGAACAAGCGAGCAGCAGACACTGAAGATCCCACACGTGGCCATCGATGCCTGCATTTCCTTCCGCAGCTTCAGCCAGCGAGGGAGCAACTGCAGGAGCTCACGATGCCAAACAACAGCCTGGCCCTGAGCAGCCTGGATGCGATTTACATCGGCAGCGAGTGCCTGGTGGCTCTGTTTGCCACTCTGGGCAACATCCTGGTGATCTGGGTGGTGAGGCTGAACGCGGCGTTCCAGAACACGACGCTCTATTTCATCGCGTCCCTGGCGCTGGCCGACATTGCCGTGGGGCTCCTGGTCATGCCCCTGGCCATTGTGGTGAGCCTGGGCGTCACCGTGCCCTCCTACAGCTGCCTCTTCATGTGCTGCCTCATGGTGGTGTTCACCAACGCCTCCATCCTGTCCCTGCTGGCCATCGCCATCGACAGGTACCTGCGAGTAAAGCTGCCCACCAGGTGAGGCTGCCTCGGGCTCCTCTGCCCAGCTTCTGCCCCACCTCCTCTGTCCTCCTTAACCTGGCCCCTTTCTAACAAATAATTACTTGAAGTGGATGCTTGTGCCTCAAAGCCCACCTGAGCACCCGGGGGTGCTCACGAACAGCTCGGTGTTACCAGGTGTTATCACCGATCAGAATTTAGTCACAGGATGTGTCTGTGGGCACACTTGAATTTTCACCACTTTGGTTAACTGCACAGGATGCTGAGCGTATTACAAGTTTCTTTGGGTTTCTGAGGCTTGTCTTCTAAATAAAGTTCCTTTTAGTATTTGCTGAAAATACAAAAGTACTAACAAACTTATTAACAGTTAACTAAAGTTTACATTTAAATGAAAAGTACACAAGCTAGAAAAGCAAAGCATAACCTCAAGCATCCAAGAAGTCATATTTTATAATGGGAAAGGACCTGTGAAGCTGAAGAATGAATTTTAATCCTGCAAATGGCATAAACCAAATATAAAGAGGAAGGTACACCCAAGGAAGCAAAGAAATAAGATAGGACTGCAGCAAAGCAATATCCTGGCAAGAGGAGAACTAAGATCATAATGAAAGAAGAAATAAAATAGGTGAAAACATCCAATTTTAAACAAGGGAACTTAAGCCCAGTTCTTACTGATGCTGCAAAGTAACTGTTACAAATGAACAGTTGGGGCTTCTCTCAAGATAAAATTTGGTTTCCCCACAAAAAAAGTTAATGCTTCATTTTCTAACAATGATCCTGCAGTACCTGAACAGGCGAGTTCACCCTTAACTACTTTAAAACACTTCTCTTTAACATGACCTGGGATTTCTTCCCCTACAGATATAAAATAATCACAACAGAGAGGAGAGTTTGGTGGGCCCTGGGGCTGTGCTGGTCTCTGTCCCTGCTGGGAGGGCTTGTCCCCATGTTTGGCTGGAACAAGGCAGACCCAAGGAGCTCCAGCTTCCTGAGGTGCCGGTTCATCTCCGTGATGAGGATGGATTACATGGTGTATTTCTGCTTCTTCACATGGACCCTCGTGCCCCTGCTCATCATGTGTGCCCTGTATGCCGAGATCTTCTACATCATCCGCACAAAGCTCAGCCAAGGGACCGGTGTGAGAGGGGCTGGGGCTTTCTATGGCCAGGAGTTCAAGACAGCCAAGTCTCTTGCACTTGTTCTTTTCCTGTTTGCAATATCCTGGTTGCCTCTGTGCATTATAAACTGCGTTTCCTATTTCTACCCCGAGTCTCAGATCCCCCCGTATTTGATGTACTTGGGAATCCTCTTATCCCATGCCAATTCTGCCATGAACCCCATTGTCTATGCCTGCAAGATAAAGAAGTTCAAAACCACGTACCTTTTAATTTTAAAGACCTATATCCTGTGCGAAAAACCAGACCCAGCTCTTAAAGAGCAAACAACAGACCCAGAGTCATAAACAAAGGTAGAACCCTCCAGTGGGTACCAGACCACTGATAAACCACCTGGCTTTGCTAAGGAACTCTCGGGAAACTGCAGCAACCTGTAGCTCTGAAGCTGCTCTGAAGCTGTGTGTGAATATATGTCTTTATGGAATATAATCTCTAAACACAGAAGATGGAAATTTTGTCTCGTGTTGAGGGTTTTGGGGTTTTTTAACGTGAGGATTGGTTGAGTTGATTGAAAAATAGGATGTGTTCTTTGCTGTTCACAGTCCAGCAGCTCACAAGCTCACTGACTGTTCTCACACCATTTGTCTTGTCTGTCCATTTAGACTAAACTCGAGTCTGGTCAGCTTGTGCTTCAGCCAGTGTTGTCACATTTTCATGAGTAATAATAAATATTAGATGGATTTTACATTAATTCAGCCTGCTGAGTCTTCCCATGACAATCAAAAAACCCTGCCCAGTTTCAGTCAATGTCTGGGATGGCACAGAAGTTGCAGTAATTGTTACACCACAGCTGACACAGCCCATTTTTAGGGAACATGGGTCAAACTGAAAAGAGGTTGTTAAAGGCCAGGCTCTTTTTTTCTCCATCTTTGAATAATAAAAGAGGTCTAGAAAAAGCACAAAAGGGAGCACATCATTCTGTTTCTTATCACAGAGTGTTGGCATCTGTTCCCTAGCTGAGATCAGGCATCTCATCTCTTATCTGATGTAACCCTTGTCACAGGCCAAAGCCCAGCACAGTGACACAGCTCAGCTCTATAAATAAACAAGGCAAAGGAAGCCACTGCACAAGAACATCGGAACTTACTGCAGGATCTCTTACGATCATTGATGGACCTGATTGATTTCAGCAGAAAAGCAGGTCCCGCCTAAACAGCAGAAAGTTATTTGTTAGAATGATGCACGGGGACCTTTGCTGATGTGTTTTGGACAAATTGAGGGAAGAGGGAGCGACTCTGCACCGAATTCCTGGCAGGCTGCCTGGCAAACTCCAAGGGAATGAGGCACAAGGATATGGAGGAAGAACAGAGAGGACCAAGAGCAAGCTGCAAACAGAGCAGTCCCAGCCAGCTGACTGCTCACCCGAGGGACCCCAGCCCACAGCTCACCTTCGAGTGAGGGAGGGAGACGCTCCCCACGTTTTCTTTATTAAATAGAGTTTGAAGAAACTGAGGTGAGAGCAAAACAAAGACCACGAGTTGTTCTACTGACCCTGTGGAAGTCTGTGGCACCCGCAGCAATCTGTGGCCAAGCCCCCACCACCACACCCCACATTTCAGAGCATCAGAGCGCCTGGCCACACTTTTCAGTTGTTCGCCGAGGTTCCAGCAGCTGCTGTGAGGAGGAGGCAGGAGAGCGCAGTGGAGCTGCCGGAGCTGGAGCCCCTGCGCTGGTAGCGGGGCTGGGAAGGCAGCGCAGCAGCCCCGGCTCGGTGCGCCCGTCCCCGGCTCGGTGAGGCCATCCCCGGCTCGGTGCGCCCGTGCCCGGCTCGGTGCGCCCGTCCCCGGCTCGGTGCGCCCGTCCCCGGCTCGGTGCGCCCATGCCCGGCTCGGTGCGCCCATGCCCGGCTCGGTGCGCCCGTCCCCGGCTCGGTGCGCCCGTCCCCGGCTCGGTGCGCCCGTGCCCGGCTCGGTGCGCCCATCCCCGGCTCGGTGCGCCCGTGCCCGGCTCGGTGAGGCCATCCCCGGCTCGGTGCGCCCGTGCCCGGCTCGGTGCGCCCGTGCCCGGCTCGGTGCGCCCATGCCCGGCTCGGTGCTGCCATCAGGCGGCACCTCCAGCCCGGCTCCTGCGGGGCTGCTCCGACACAGGCGCTCGTGGAAACTTAACCCCAGTTCATGAAAAGGGAACGAGTTTTAACTTTTTTACAGTGTATTTAGAACACTCTGGGTAATAACGCGTGAATGAGCATTTCCAGAGGTTTTGACTGTCACACTGTGATTGTGCATTTCTTTTACGGGACCCAACCTGAAAGCGGAGATTTGCATACAAACATTTCATTATCATTACGTCAATAACAGAAAATAACTAAGCAGAGCACTTGGCAATAAAAAAAAACAAACCAGAAAATGCTAGAGTTGGTGACAGAAAAGGGAAACAGACGTGGATAGATGCAGAAAAACATTTTCATTTCTCAATTCTCTCTGGTAGTTCTCACAAACGGAAACTCTACAAGGGCATGGAGATCTCTACAAATGAGGAAATCCTGTATAGAAAACCTCAAATTGCCCACAGCCATTGGCAGCCAGTTTGGAACAGGAGACAATTTCCTGTCATAATTACAAAAAGAGCTGTGTTACGGAAGGCATGGGGGCACTCCCAGAGCAGGCCTTGGTGTAACATCCTGGTGGCTTCTGATGTCCAGAAAGTGGGAGCATTTTTATTTCACTCAGAACTTCTTCATCACACAGCCAGTGGTGTCCGGCCCCGCTGGAAGACCAGAGTGCTGTAGGTCACCTCATTCTGGGGATGTGAGAGAAGCCACAGACATTAGACAGTGCACAAGCACTGCAGGTCAGCAGGAATTTCCCACTTTTAACTTGTCCTCAACACCACACACCATAAACAGCCTGTCCCTGCATGCAGGAAATTGGTAAATGCTGGTTCATCCCACTGGCCAGTCTGGCTCGGAGTTCTGGGTCAAGTCTCCTTTAGGAGCTTCCAAAGAATTAATATCACAGAGGAAAATGGCAGAAATGCTTCCTCTTTAAAAATATTTCTCCTACCCCGCCTAGTCTGTGGTTTAGTTAAGCCCCAGAAACCCTGAAGTTCCTTGTCAAAAGAACTGCTGAGCAACAGTCGAGTCTCAAAGGCAACTCTTCTCCCTCCCACCCCAATGAATATTTACCCCACTGTCCATAATGTGAAATATCTGCATAAAGTGTTAGAAATAACAGTTGTGACATTTACCTGGGGGCTCCTGGCACAGTCCTCGGCTGCCATCTGGGAGAAAACTTCCTCTTGTAAATTTTGGTGGGGTCTTTTACAAGCTGGGAAGGAAAGGGATCCCAGTCTCAGCTGTTTGCACTGTGCTTGGAGACAGCAATGCAAGGGAGGCTGGAGAGGGGGTGACAGAGAGGTGATGTGCAAACTCTGTCACGGACCTGCACAGCGAAGTGGCAGCTGGGCTGCCCAGTCCCTGCACACCTCTTGGAAGTGGCCAGGGTGAAAGGCACTGAGGAATTCAGTGCGGCCAGGATTAGGATGAGAAAAGCCCGCAACCAACAAAAGCCTCCACAGCTCATCAGTGGCAAAGTTAATTCCTGAAAACAACCCCTGGGGTGATTCACGAGGAGTTACTGCCAGGGACGAGCTGTTCATCAATAGAGTTATTCAAGGCAGACGTTATTTGTGCCACTTTCTAAGTACCTTCTGCAGTCACCACCACTCTGCTGTTATGCCCTCAACTGTGCCACTTACTTTTCCTGAAGAGGGAGATGATTGCAAAAACCAGGACAGTCAGGAGGATGCCAGAGAGGAAGGCCAGTGCCATGAACAGTATTTCATGGCTGCTGATACACAGAAAATCCTGTCAGAATTCCCAGTTATGACAGAGGGGTTGAAGCATCAGTAGTGCTCAAATTCACCAAACTTTATGGAGTGTAACACGTTTATCCCAAGCCCCATGAGATCAACAGGTGTATATCTGCATTGAGCATCTCTAGGAATCACCCACCCAGTTCACAGACTAGGAAATTCTAACTGAATTTTAAACCCTCAAGATGTTAAATATGTGCTATATGACCCTTCCCTTGCAGGAAGAGGCTGCAGTCTCAGGAAACTCTGGGTTTGAAGTCAGAAAATAAAGGCGGAACATTTACGTGTTAATCCAGCATCTGACTTCTGCAGCTCTGAGATCATCTGCAGGGGTGTGGGCAGTGGTGTGGATGGTGGTAGGGACAGTGGTAGTAGTGGAAATGGGTTCTGGTGCAACTGCAATAGAAAAAAAAAATCACAGACTTGTTTTAAAATATGCAACATTCTCCAGTAGTACTGCAAGCAACTAGACCCACATGGAGACGTGTGTCTGTAGAGGTCTGTCTGAAAGCAGAACCACCAGACAGGAAAATTCAGCTGTTCAGACAATGACTGTGCTGGGCAGCCTCTGGCAGCCATGCAGTTCTTCCCCAAACACCCCCGGCTGCTGAGCCTCCCCCACAGCAGCCCCTGCGTCAGGACATCACCTCAGTCAGGAATGTTGCAGCTAAGGAAATTCCTTACAAAATAAAATACCTGGAGCCGGTTTGGAGGAAGAGCCTCCCATTCTCCCAGAGCATTAACTGACAGGAAGAGAAACTGAAAGAAAGGGAGAAGAGTTTTATATTTATATACAAATGCACATGAGCAAAACAAACCTCTCACCCTCTTCGAACTCAAGAGACTTGATTTAGTTTTTATCCATTTCTTGGAAATTTTATGAAAGTGGCACAAAGCCACTCAAACGTGGCAGTTCCTCAGCATCAACCCCTTCCCAGTGTCTTGTTCCTGCCCACACGAGTTCACTGCTCCTTGGTGGGCATGGTGCCTTCTCCACCCAAAGAATGGAGGATATTTAATAACTAAAAGGACCTACAGGATTATTTTTGCAGCAGCTAAAACCATATGAACATTTTCATAATCAGCAGCAGCTTTGAAAAGTTCCTCCCTTGATGTTTTTGTTTAAGTTAAATTGACTTTCCCACCAAACCAGGAACAGTAACTTTCTTCTCAAATTGGGGGGTGGAACCTTAAAGATAGGGATTCTTAAAGATATTCTACTACAAAATCCCTACACTGGCATTTCTCACCACGTGCTCTGCAAACTTCATGTAGTGAATAATATGAAAATATTACAATAACATGAAAATAAACACCCTGTTCTCTGCTGCTGCCACTTTTCCCACTGTATCCCATTGTTGCCCACATTCCAGAGGAGTCAAACCATGAAACCTCCCAGTTTCCCACACCAAACCTCATGGGGTGCTGTGTTTGCAATAATAAAAGAAACAAGAAATGATACAGCTCTTTCTTACCTCCCACCATGAAGCGCTGCTGGAAAACTCCCCAAGCGTCAGCACACCAGTTCAACCACTTGCTTTGTGAGAAGAATCTGTCACACCAGTTAACAGCTCAAATGTCAATCAGATGTGAGCTTACACAATTGTGGAAGTTGAGTAACTTCACTTTTCATTTAAATTGACAAAAAACAGGAAACCATGAAAGACACCTGCATTCTCTGGAACTGTTAATCTAAATAAAGTAAGGCAGCTTCAGCTTAGGTTGGCTTGAAGTAAGGTTCTTACCTCTAAAGAACACCACTTTGGTGAACTGATGCACTGAAAAGTGTAGAAAACCGTGTTTCTTATAATCCCACTGAGAAACGGGATTGCAGGCACCCCCCAGTCTGCCCACCTGGGTTTATGGACTGGGTAAAACACATCCCAGCACATGGGACGAGTTTATTCATGTGTGTGCTTTGCTGGGATTTTTGAGTTTTAACGAATTCCTTCAGGGAAAAGCTCCCTACAAAAAGGAAATGAAGAGATGGAAAACCCCCTCAATAAACTTACCCATTTATTTCCCTGTTTTAACCTGACTACTGACAAAGTCAGCTGAGGCCAAGTTTTTCAGGAGCTTTTGACACATTTTCTGCCAGATCACTCTTCTCCCAGAACCCAAACACTCAACACTACACAAGGCTTTATGGTGAAAGGGGGTTTCCAGCTCCTCTAGGAAACAAGGACATTCACTCAGAGCCCCTCCAAGCACGGGGCCAGGTGAATGGGAGCACAAATCATCCTGACTTTAGAACATGTGTACAAGGGCAGCAGGTATCTGCGGTTGTTACCACACAGAATTCTAGCACACAGATCAGTTTTAGCACCAGATTTTTTCCCTGTGAAGTTCTGTGTCTCTGAAAGTGTTCAAGACCAAACAAGGAATCCAACACGATCTCACACACTGTGGTTTCAACTCATCCCCCACCACAAACCAGCTGTAGTGGTTGGTGTGACCATCCAGCGACTTCAAACACAAACAGGCAGGGACTGCCACTAGTGAAAGACAGCAAAGGAGTTTTTTTGTCTGTTTAATGATATTTAGAGTCATACAGTTTCCAACAGTAGGTATTGGAACATGTCAGTGGGCTCAGACTGCTCACACGGCTGCGTGGGTGCTCTTGGACAGTGCCTTCAGGTCCAGGATGCACTTGGCAATGCTCTCCTTCTGCTGCAAGAGACAAGAAACAGCCTTCAGAGGACATTTCAACAAGCAAAAGAGACATTTAAGTGCATTTTAGATAAACCTTTTTAGACCTGTAAGTTACTGATTAAGAGGGATGCAATTATAGCTCATGAAGTCAGAGATTCACATCCAGTAAAGCACAGATGCGTGGAATCCCAGAAGGTTTGGGTTGGAAGGGATCTCAAAGCTCATCCAGTCCGACCCCCAGCCATGGGCACGGACACCTCCCACTATCCCAGGTTACCCAGCACCTCCTGAGCCAGGAGCCCCAAACAGCAAATCTTTGTGCAGGCTAAAATGTGAAGCAGGTAAAACCCAGCAAGTACCTGCTGAGGTGTGATGCTCTGAACAACGTTCTTCTCCACCCACTGGATCATGTGGTCCTGCTCTTTCTGCCGCTTCAGGGTCTGCATGGCCACCTGGTAGTCCAGCCTCTTCTTCACCTCGTTGTACACCATCAGTAACCGCTCCCGGTAGTTGGCTTCCAGCAGCATTGCAATGTTGTTCTGCACACAGAGCAGGAAACAAGAGCTTCATGTCTGGCAGGAACACCAAGCAGCAGCAGAACATGTCAGGAGTCCCAGGACCCCAGCAGGGCAGGCTACCCTGGGGCTGAGCAGCAGCACTGCCCCACTCACCCGCTTGGCATCAAAGAGGTAACTGCGGCCTTCGACCCTCCACTGCTCCTTCTTCTCCTCCTCGATGGCCGTCTGCAGGGTCTGGATGGCCTCGTTCTTCACGGCTAAAGCCGTGGCCACTTTCTCCTGAAAGACACAAAGAACTCCACGCTTCAGAATCACAGTCAGGTGCAAGGAAAACAAGCGATCCACAATTAATCCTGGAATGTCGCATTAAGCTGTGAGCAATGTCTGTGAACTGCCCTGTGCCAGGGCTAAGCTGTGGCAAGAGAGGAGAATGAGGGTTCACAATCAATCATGGAATCCCAGACTGGTTTGGGTTGGAAGGACATTAAAGCTCATCCAGTGCCACCCCTGCCACGGGCAGGGACACCTCCCACTGTCCCAGGCTGCTCCAAGCCCCAATGTCCAGCCTGGCCTTGGGCACTGCCAGGGATCCAGGGGCAGCCACAGCTGCTCTGGGCAGCCTCTGCCAGGGCCTGCCCACCCTCCCAGGGAACAATTCTTTCCCAACATCCCATCTAACCCTGCTCTCTGCCACTTTCAAGCCATTTGTACTTTAACAAAACCATCCCTTACTAACAACTACACAGTCAAATTACAGTTTCTTCGTTACCTCGTTAAGTTTGTCAGCAAAAGCAGCGACATCAGGCCCAAACTTCTTGATGCCATAAACGATGACTGTCAATATGCAGATAGCTGCTACTGTCTCGTGGTTAATGACGTAGATCTCCTTGGAAAGAAGGTAAAGCAGGAGACCAGTGCCCAACATGTAGGGCCCTACAGAAAGAATAAAGCGGCATTATTTGTAAAAAGCATAAAGAGGCTCAATAAACTCGAATACCTAAGAGGGAGCTACTCTAAAGGCTCACAAGATCGGGAAGAAGTGTTCTGTTTCACCAGGACAAAAAGCAGAGTCACAACTCCACCTGGGAAAGGTGCCACAAGGAATCTCACCAGAAATGGAAGCAGCTTGTACCTGACATAGGACTTGCTGCTTCTGCTCATTCAGAAACATGCAGAATTCCCTGTTTGAATGTTTTAAGGACCAAGAGGCAACTAAATCTTCCTATAAAATCAATTATATAAATTAATGGAATTCTTTCAACCATTAGGTGTCTAACTTTAGAGCCAGGAGTCCTGGATTGGCTTGTTCTTCACAACCTGCACATGCAAAATACTTATTTTCCCTAATATTTTACCTTTTCAGCAGCCAACTGGTGGACAAAACCACCTAAGCATAGCTAAAAATCGTAAGAGTCTGTATTAACCTGTAACTCCTGTTTTAGGATAGAGAAACTGGAAAAACTCCTCAGGGATCAAACCATGACGAACTTCTCCTCCCTTCTCAGGCAGAGGCGGCACAGGAGCCAAACTCTGCTGAGTTGTGTGCAGTGGTCTTGTGGTGTGCAACACCCTGTGAACAAGGAGAATGCTTCAGTTATGATTCTTATTAAAAAAAATAAACCCAAACCACCCTTAGACGAGGCTCAAGCACATTTCCAATTAAATAAGTAGGTAACAGGTGCCCAGAGAAGCTGTGGCAGGCCAGGTTGGACCTGCTCAAGTGGAAGGTGTCCCTGGCCACGGCGGGCGGTGGAACTGGATGAGCTTTAAGGTCCCTTCCAACCCAAACCATCCCCTGATTCGAAAAAGGTGGCATTTATTAGACACACCTCCTTTCGGAAGTGGGTGGGACTAAATAACCTCCAGAAATTCCTCCCCACCGTCCCTATTTTATACTCCTACAACACGAATGAGGAAAGTAAGAGACAAAACCCTAGAATAACGCTGTTTAAGCACGAATCCCGGCCGGTTTCCGAGGGGTTCCCGCAGTACTCACCCCACGGCGACGGGCGGCGGCAGCGCCCTCAGCGCGGCGGGGGCTGAGAGGACAAGAGAGCAGAGAGGGCGTCAGGGCAGAGCTCGGCCAACACCCCCCGCCAGCCACCCCGCTCCCCCCCCGAGAAGCGCTGCTCCCCGCGGCTCACCGGCGCGCAGGACGAGGCGGGAGAGCATGGCGGGCCGGGGAAGGGCCGGGGAGCGCCGTGAGGAGCGGCGGCCGGAGCGCTGCTGCCGGTGACCGCTGACCGCCGCCGCCGGGCGCTGAGATGGCGGCGCGGCTCTCGCGAGAGCGCGCGGGGAGGCGGGCGGGGGGCGGGCGCTCTCGCGAGAGGAGGCGGCGGCGGGAGACACGTGGGGGCGCCGCCGGCCCCGCTGCCGCCGCTGCCGCCATGGAGGAGCCGCTGCCGCCGCCGCCGCCGCTGCCCCAGGCGGCCCCGCCGCCCGCCCCGCCCGACACCGCGGCTCCCGCGGCCTCGGTGGATGGGGAGCCCGCGGCCGAGGCCGCCCCCGAGTGGAACATCCCGCCCAACGCGCCCGCGTGCATGGAGCGGCACCTGGAGCGCGCGCACTACCGCGCAGGTAGCGGGCGGGGGGCGCGGGGTGCCCGCGGTGCCCGGGACCCTCGGGCGCTCCCCGGGCGCTCCCCGCGCCGCTCCCCGCGCCTCCCCTCGTGTCTCTCCCGCAGACGGGGCCCTGCTGCTGGGCGCCTCGGGGCTGAACGGGCGCTGCTGGACCGGCTCGCTGTGGGTGTTCGCGGAGCCCCGGCGCGCCCCCAGCGAGGGCTTCTGCACCGCCGGCGTGCAGACCGAGGCGGGGGTCGCCGACCTGTGCTGGGTGGCTGACAGGGGCATCCTGGTGGCCTCCGACTCCGGTAAGCAATCCTCCGCCGAGGTGAGTGGCGGTGGCGTCCCCTCTGCTGAGCTGGGTGTCCCCCCGTTCCCCTCCTCTGAGGTGCGTGACCCCCTCCCCATCTCATAGGTGGGCGTCCCTTTCACTGAGGTGGGGGTCCCTTTCACTGAGGTGGGTGTCCCCCTGCATCCCCCAGGTGCTGTGGAGCTGTGGGAGCTGGAGGAGAACGAGAGCCTCATCGTGAACAAGTTCTGTAAATACGAGCACGATGACATCGTGACATCGGTGTCCGTCCTGGCCGGCAGCACCCAGGCTGTCAGCGGGGGCAGGGATTTCTGGTGAGTGTCCCCAGCCTGGCAGCCGTGTGCCCGGGCTGTGCTGGGAGCTCACTGCTCGCTCTTGTCCACAGCGTGAAGGTCTGGGACATCCCGGAGCAAACGGTGCTGCACTCCTACAGAGGTGAGTTCCGACCCACCTCCCTCTCTCCTTTTTATAGGCCCCTTTATATCCCACTTTGATCCTTTCCCCCCAGCCCCTTGTCTGGCTCCCTCAAGCTCAGGGGTGTCACAAGGACTTGTGGCCATGGTTGGATTGGGCAGCTCATCACTTTGGTAGGAAGCAGTTGGCGGCTGCTGAGCAGAAGTTATCCTGTGTCTGGGCATAAACTATTCTTTGTCCAACTGCTGTGCCTCTGGAGGTCCTTGGGAGTATGCGGGAAAGTTGGATCCAATCTTTGAGGCTCTTTATCCTTTTGTGCTTTTGGTAGCTCACTCCGCTGCAGTGACATGTGTGGCTTCCTGTCCTGGTAAGGACACTGTGTTCCTGTCCTGTGCTGAGGTAAAGCTCACTCTATTGTCTAAACCTAACCCATAGAAATGAGATTTAACTTTAGGTATTGGCAGTTTAATGCACTTATAAACCACCTCTTGTGTTGCAACCTGCCTCCCTGTATTATTGCAGTGTTGCAGTCTGATAAATTTATAATCAGTTTACCAAGCTGATTCCTACAGGTTTGTATCAAATTTTGGGAGCTCCTAGTTCTGTCCTGGGGATGACTGAAGGCTGCACTTACTGACAGCACCATTTTAACCCAGAGGAAGAGGCAGGGTCATTTTGCCTGTGAGTCAGCAGTGAATCTGAATTTATGCCACAAAGAAATTGTAAAATTCTTCTCATTCCTTTTGTATTTATAGGACAACAGAACTTTACTCTGGGACACCAGATGCCCCAAACCAGCTACCCGAATTGGTATGTCTCTGTGTGCAGTCACTGCTTATTCATGAGTTTGTGTTGGAAGAAATAAATTATTTTATGTCTGATTTCTAAGTCTTAACTCTAAATCCAGTGATGTGCCTGTTAAAACCTAAGGAGGTCTAACACTGTCACAGACAATAAGCTTAAAACCCTTGTCGTGATGCAGTAGCAGTGCTAAATGAGTTAGAGCAGGAATATCTTTGTGCTGCCTCCTTCCACACTCACCCGTTTCTTCCCTCGCAGTTTGCAGTGCCTGTAATTACCTCCCTACCTCAGTCATGTGGCATCCACAGAAAAGTGACATCTTTGTCTTGGGTAAGAATCTTGACTCTCACCAGGCAAAGCAAGGTCATTATTTTCACAGAACAGATTTTGCTGCTAACTTCCCTCCCCCTCTGTCGCAGGTGATGAAAGCGGAACAGTTGCACTGGTGGACACAAAGAACCCCGACTCTGCCCTCAGCGCCGCTGTGCACGCCCGAGGCATCACGGGCTTTGCTTTCTCTGCACACAGGTACCGAGTGATACTGGCACAGAACGTGGGACTGCATCCCCTTAACAGCCTGAGTTATTTTTGAGTAAAACCTATGAGAGTGCCAGTTTTGGTCATCTTATCAAGGAGATTGTAGCAAAGAACAGAGTAAACCAAATGTTGTCTCACTTCTGACTCCGTGAATGTCCATGACAAGAATTCTGCAGTTCCAGAATTACTGACCCACACGCTGTGGGGATTTTTCTAATTACAATCACCTCTGGTTAAAGAAGGATCACTTGCTTTCAGACCCTAATAGAATATTCCTGCTCAGTGTGCTGGCACCCTGCCAAATGCTGATGAAAACATTTTTGTAAGATTTTCTGTGAGTTAATTCGCTGTACCTGGGTCAGGATCACTAAGACTCCTGCTTTTCACAAATTTATCCCTAAAATTTCTTGTATTTGATTGTTCTAACTGTGCTCTCATCTCTCTCTAGTTCGCCCTTACTGGCTTCAATCAGTGAAGACTGTTCAGTTGCTGTTCTTGACTCAGACCTCTCAGAGGTGTAAGTACAGACAGAATGTACTCACTGCTGTTGTCTTCTTGAGTTAATTACTAATACACAGAAACCCGGGTTTGGGGTGGAAGGGACCTTAAAGATCATTCATTCCACCCCCTGCCATGGGCAGGGACACCTTCCACTATCCCAGGCTGCTCCAAGCCCCGTCCAGCCTGGCCTTGGACACTTCCAAGGTGGGGCAGCCACAGCTGCTCTGGGCAACCTGGAGTTGAAAATATTCCTAAGCAGAGGAGCATCATCCTAACAAACCAGCAGTTAGGGATTGCACAAGCCCACATACTCCCAGTGCTTGATGGCTAATGGAGTGTTGGTGTTTTCCAGGTTCAGAAACCGTTCTCATCGAGACTTTGTAAAAGGCTTGTCCTGGTCTCCTTCAGATGATGCCTTGCTCACTACAGTTGGATGGGATCATCAGGTTTTACATCACACTGTCCCCATACCAGCTGGTGAAGCTTCTGGAATCAACTGTGTAAAAGAATAGTTTTATAAACTCATGGTCCAAGTTCCTTCCTGGCATCACTTTGATTCTGCTGAAGTCGCAGGTGTGTGAACTGGAGTGGGGATGGTCTGTTGTCTGCCTTGAAGCTTGTGGCTAAGAAGGTTCCTGTAGTAATTTTGATTTAGGCATAAGTTAGTTACAAACCAAGCTTTACCCTTTCCTCAGGAGTGGCTTCTCCTGTAATAAAAGACTTTGGTTTTACTCAGAAAAAAATTGACTTCAGGCACAGAGGAGACTTGGAGAGACAGGGAATTAGGTGTAATGAAAATAGAAATAAAGTCAAAAAGACTTGATTCCTTCCTCAGTTCTCCAGACTACCCATGGAATTAATAGAACCTTTTGGGGGAGGTTAGCAACACACCTCTTGTTGGGTAAAAGTGAGAGCCTCACCCATGAGCAAAGTTCTTTGCTCTGTAAATCAGGTGGAATGAAAAGACCTCTTGGGATTCAAGGACTGGAAGGGTTCCAGTGCTGTCTTTGATGCAGCACATGGTTGAGAGTGTTGGGCCTCAGTACCAGTGTGGAGCCTCTGGTGAGCACTGGTTGTGCACTGGTCTAAAACACCAGTGTTTGGTGTCAGGATGTAAAATGAGGATCCCAGCTGGAGCCCTGTGAGTAAACATCTTTGGGGTGGTGCTGGAGTCCTGGGATGGCCAGCACGTGCTTGGCCCCAGGGCCAGTTGAGGGGACTGCCAGAGGCTGGGAGCCAGGAGGGAGCGGGTGCTGTGCTCTTTGACACCATGTTTCATCTCCTCTGTGCTGAAGGCAACTTACCAAGGATAAGACCTGTGAACGAAAGGTTTATTTGAGGGAAAAACTGGACTAAGGACTTCAGTTGTCATGTGCTTGCTCCTGTACCAGACTCTGCTTAGTGATAAACCAGATCCATGCACTTGTGACGAGTGACCTCTTGTGCTGGCGACTGAGGGGACAGGACATTCCCCTACTCCCCAAAACAGACTCCACAGAACCCTGAGAGGTGTGTTTGTCAAATACCACATACATTTCTAACTCAGCTGTTTCCCTGGAACATATTTACCTGGAAAAAGTCATTGCTCTGCATGCATTGCTGCTGCTCTAGATAGGGCTTGGTCTGGCCTAGTATTTCCTAGACAGAATTAAGCAAGTCCTGACGGATGAAACAAAAATGATGTTGAAATGAATGTTACTCTGATTCTTTAGCATGATAGCAGCACTTAAATGTACACTGCTTCCAGTTCTTACCTCTGCATACGCATAGGTTTAGTTGTGCAAAGCCCACAATTAATTTTTAGGCAGACTAAGCTTTCCCAGGCTCTGTACTTTTCTCATTTACTCTTTATAAACCTCACTTGCTGCTTTTTAAATTCCCGTGTCATACAGGTGTTGACAGAGCAACTTCCTGTTCTAGAGCAGTGTATGGCCAGAAACAGTAAATGATTATAAAAACTGACACATTTCTTCAGAAATACCCCTTGAACCACAAAGTTCCCTGTTAGGGACCTCTGATGCTGTACTGAAACAGGTCTCATGCTGGTTCTGAAAAAGTTGTCTTGGAAGATGGTTTTCATTTGTAACTGGGTTTAAGTTTCACTGGGCCACTTCTGTAGCACTGAAGAGCCAGCTGAGATCATCCACACAGTTAAAGTTGTGATTTCAGTCCCTGATATTAAAACTGTTCTTAAATAAATGTTCACCGTGTTCCTGTTCAATGCCAGGGTGCTACAGTTCTTCAGCACTAGTGCAAGGCAGGCTCTGGGTCCTGCTGCTTTTCAGGAAGTTTTTCTTTCCAAAGGTCTGAACATGGGTTTCCATCATGCACAGCTAAAAAGAAAAGTTCAAATGTCAGACATTAAACCACGTTAAGTTCTCATATTGCCACACCTGAGCAAAACACAACAGCACATGGCAAAAGACTCGTGCTGGATGGTGAAGCCCGTAGGGACAGCAGGTCACTGGTGGTATATTAACTCTGCTTTTACAATCGAAGACTAAAAACCCCTCAACGCTTCAGCATCTGGCAGATGTTTGTTGTGCCACAGGATGGCAGCAGCTGCCCTTGACAAGGGCAAGGCAGCACCGCCCCAGCTCTGCACCTTGCCTTAAAGGGTGTCTGCTTTTGGGGTTTCTAGTGCTTGCACTTGGGGTTCTTTCACTCTCGTAAGGGAAGCACAGAAGAGCAGCAGTTCAGGAGTCACTCCTGGGTTCAGCTTGGCTCAGAGTTGTTGTACCAGTGCTGGCAATGCTGCAGTAGTCACACGGACACATGGGCAGCGTGGCACAAACGCCACCAAGCCCACATCAATCCTTGCTGCCTTTGCAGCTCTCTGCCAAGGAATGGAGGGAATTCTGTGGGGTTTGTGGCTTGCCCAGCTGTCCCTGCACCACATGCCTTTCAGGTTTGGGGACATCCACTGCAGCTTCAGCAAAAGCTTCAAGGCATACATTGCACCCTTTCCCTCCCTTACACAGAGCCTGCTTCTGTAGCCAGAGCTGGATGAAGGAGGTGAGAATGCAAATCAGTTTGAGTGGAGAGAAGCCACTGCAGACAAGCCTTTTATGTTGCTGCATGTGTTGCTCACACTGCGCTTGCAGTTTTGGGCACAACATTCAAGTTGGGACTTGCGGCAAGGATGAGAGTTTCGTCCCTAATGAACGGCTCCAACCCAAGAACTATTTATAGAAGCTGCACCAGCTCCTCTGCCAGCCTGCCCAACCAGCTGGGGGTGAGTGACAGAGCTCTTGGGGCTCAGCTGCCCCTTCATGCCTTGACTGGGCTTCTAAAGACACTGAAACGGCCACGGGCTTTGGATCAACTGCTCAGAGAAATTGGACCGAGCCCTGGGTGAGCTGAAATTCAAACCCTTGCTGAGCTACATTTTCCCATCCTTCCAAGGACATGCAAACTTCTCAATCTTCCAGCAGACAGACCACATAAGCAACACTAGGAAAGAAGTCAGACCACACATGTAATAAAACAATACATCCAGAAATGTTTAATGCAAGAAGGTTGGTGTTCAATGGCACTCATAAATAAGAGACTTTGTTCAATACTTTACAGCTCATGCTCTGTTACACTGCCCTAGCAGGAACGTGTGAGGAAGAGGCAGCTAAGTTGTATCACGACTTAAATGACCACACTGCAGCACAGAGGGTGAGGTGAATAATTCCACGCTCAGGCTTCAGGATTGCTGTCAGCACTGGGCTGAGGCAGGTTGCTTTGCACCATTAATACCCCTTAGTTTTGTTTCTTCTTAACTCTGTTGCTAAATGTCTATAGTGAAAGCTGGGAGGAACAGAAACAGGAATCCAAGGACAGTTTATCCACATACCTGACAGAGTATGTCTGCCCCAGGAAGAGGGAGCTCTTCCCCGTCCCTGCAGTCCTCATTTCATGAGAGATTTAACTCTGTCCCCAAGTGCTTTGGCTGCCAACAATTTGACAGTGGTTCCTTTGTCACAATGGCCCCAGAATCAATGTCGAGTTGTTACTGAAATACCAGAATTTGCTGAATGCATTCAGGAGAAGCAGGGATAGTCCCAAGTGTTTAAAGAATAGAAGTGTTCCACTACTGAAAACCTGCGTGCTAACCAGTTCTACAATTGGGAGCAGAGTCCAGCCTGATTTAGTGACAGCTCAGTCCCCTGTGCAGTCCCAGAATGGTGTTCTTGAATGAAGAATGGCTATTTTATAAAGCTGACTTATATTATCATGCTTCTAATACTAAATTAAAACAAATTTATCTGCTAGAAATGAGACACTCCATGGTGTCTAAGACTATATTTTGACTACACAAGAATTGTGTGTCTGGGTGAAGTAGCAAATGTGACATTCAAAGCTAGTGCCACCATGGGAGTGTCACATTTTTCTCTAAAAAGAAAAAAACTTGTGCTGGGGAGATTCCAATTCTTGAGGTGGAAAATTGCACACACACACCCCCTGCCCTCCCCACTTCTGGGCAAAGTCAATACCAAAAGCTGAAATCGCCCACCCAGCCTTAAAATTGTTTTTGAGAGCTCATTTGCAATTATAGCTTACTATTTTGGAAAAAAAAAGTATCAGGAAGAAAAAAACATTAAGTTGCAATGTTATCAAAGTGACTTCTTCTTTCAAGTTAAACTGGTGAAACTTCATCCAATACTAAAACATGACCCTGAAACCCCTCAAAGAGGATCACGGATTTACTTCCACAGATGAATAAGAATCCTCAAGATGCTGTATTTTGGGGCGGGTGGTATTCCACGTGACACTTGGCACACTTAAATATCCTTATAGTTACTCCTTAGTCACTTTTCTCCATGAATATTTTTTTAAAACCAACACCCGGATATTTAAAGTTTATGATTTCAATATTGGCTGGGGTGAGCAATGGAAATCTTCCAAGTCACTGCAACTTACTGGCATAAAAATGCCCTTTGAATTAGCTATTAGACTGATTATTTTATTTGCATTTTCATTTTATTCACAGCAAAGTAAAGTTCAGACTACTTTAAAGCTGCTGCAATATCTGAACGGGCTGTTAAATTATTAGGTGAAGCTGGAAATAAAACAGAATGTCGATGACATGATACAAGTATCAAGATAACTTTTGAGAATTCCACCGTGAAGGAAAATTTATCCCTGATTTTGAGCTGAACTGTAGAGCAAGATCTGCTTGCAGGCCACGTACAGGTGTGTGCAAGGCAGGGTAAGCTGGAGTGGAACCAGTGGTATTTATAGCATTGAAAATAGAAAGTGCTTTCCATAAAAATAGACTAATGTCTCAAAGTGCTTTTAGTTTGTCAGTGATTAGAAAATATTCTCTACACGTTTTTACAGTTATCTTACAGTGACTTTCAGCAAGTTTACCTATGAGGAAGATTCTCTATTTCTAGTTTCAGGCCGCTGGCTATTCACAGCTCAGGTCAGCTGTCGTGAGACCCCATGGCTCACTCTGAAGGCTAAAACCCTCTTTAAGGCTACTCACACCTCCCACCCCTGCACAGCCACCACCAGCTCTCAGAGGCACCAGCGGGAAGCAGGGACAGGTTTGCACACCCAGCCCCTGGAAAAGCACTGAGGGAAACACCGGGAGCCAGCTCCCTTCGGGGTGTCACTGCAGACACCCCACACACCACGAGGATAAATAGTCACACTGGAATTTAGCTTCTCGGTCCCCAAAGCAGAGATGGAAGCCAAGTCTCAGTAGAAGAGTTTATAAGGACACTGGGGGGAGGTTACAGGGGTGTGAAGTGGCAAGAGACCCCTCGGGGAGAGCACCAGCAGCACAGCACCTTGGCGAGTCGCTGGCACCCACCCACCAAAGGAAAAGGATTGCTCCATGTCCTGTGTCTCCAAAGTGCTTTACAGCCATCCAGCCAGGCCTCACAGCCTCCTTCCATGAGGAATAATTACCAGCAGAAACATTTACAGTGACCAAAAGGCACAGCAAAGCAAGGCCCCTGCTCCCGAAACTGCTCCTGGAGAAGGGGTCAGAGCCCAGCTCGGCAGGACAGGCCCTGACTGCCCAGAGCTGGGTTTAAGGCGTAATTCATTTGCTCCAGACTCCTGAAGGACAGAAAGGGTAAGGATCTAGGCATCCTAAACTCTCCTCCTATCCCACTGGCCTCACATTCCTATTTTAATCCCTGACATTTAGCTATACACTGCTTTGCTTCCATTGTGCACATCTCCGAGTTGGTTTCTCCCTGCTCCCAAACATGCTGGAGTTAACCCAATTAAAAAAAAACAAACTGAAATCCATCTTGCCAGTGGTGATACTCTTTAAAGAGAGCTAAGGATGCTCTTTGGCTTTCCTAGACTGCAATTCTGAAAATAATCCAGGAGGGAAAATGGGAAAAAGGGAAACCACGTTAGCTCATGTAACAAGGCAGCAGCCTGCCCTCCGCAGTAACTACTCTCCATGACAGTCTTTTTTGAGAAAAGTCCAAGTCTCGGGCTCGCTCCCCACCTTCCTCATCAGCAGTTTCAAGCAGTGCATTTTCAGGCTGGGTTGGGACTGTCCCCTGGTGCCCGTGGAGAAGGAAAAGACCAAGCCAGGCACGTTCTCGCCCTTTCCCAGCCGGACGCCAGCAGGGCAGCCCTGAGGTCCAGCCTACCGGTGGCTCTGGTAGGCGTAGGAGATGGGCTGGCGAGTGCCCGGCCTGACCGTGAAGGTGTTGGTGGGTCCCCCGTACTGCGAGGTGCCGTGGGCAGGCCTGGAGGGGAAGCAGAGGGGAAGTCACCGAAAGCCCAGGCAGACCTTGGTGTTTAGTCAGCCTTGCAATGATGTATTTTACTGCTTCATGTCTCCACTCAGTGAGGTGGGGAGGGGAGGGAGATGGGCACCAGGGTCACAGCTGGCACCAGGGAGGAGCCACGGAACAGTCACTGCCCTTGGACCAGGACAGCAGGAGGAGCCGGGAGTGAGCACGAGCCAAGGGGCAGCGACATCACTGGAGCCCTGGTGCTGCTCTGGGGCCGGTTAGGGACACCGAGGACAGGAAGGGGTGGGCTTAGGGGGACACGTACCTGCTGGCTGTCAGCACGCTGGCAGGAGAGAAGTCCCCGTTCTGCCCCTTGTACTTGGCGTCAGCCCCGGTGCTGCCGTAGGCCGTGGGCTTCCCAGCAGCGTCCGCGGATGCCCGCCTGCCCTGGGCACTCGAGGGGCCGTTCCTGTGGGCAGAGCCCAGGCGGCTCTGAGCCCCGGCTGTGGAGCTGAACCCCCCGGGGCTGTAGGAGGAGAGGGCGGAGGAGAGGGTGCCTGAGGCCCGGGGGGCTGCGGCTGCCCGGGGGTAGGAGCTGTCGGGCTCCGACATGTACAGGCGCTTCTTGATCAGCGGGCGTGGGTTGGGGCCGTGGCTGGGGAAACTCGTGGAGCTGCTGTAATCCAGGCACTGGGGCGTGAAGTCGCCGTTCCTCCAGCTCTTCTCCAAGGGCGGTGGAGCTGCTGGCTCCTGGCTGCCCCCGCAGCTGCGGCTGTAGCCAGACCACCTGAAATAGCGTGGCTCACCTGAGCCCCGGCTGCTGTCAGGGACACTGGGGCACTTGCGGTTCTCCTCCCGACTTGGGAGGGGACCCTCATCCACCTCGTTGCTGAATTCGGGAGGTGGGGGGATAATCCCATAGTCCAGCGCCGTGTCCCCATTCTCCTCCTCCTTGGGCACTCTGTGGCAGGCTGGGCTGGGCTGGCTCGGCTGCCCCGAGTTCAGCAGGCCCCGGAGCAGGCTGGAGGCAGCGGCTCGCCGGGGCCCGGAGGGCTGTGCCTCGCCCACTGCCCGCACATCCCGGCCCTGCTCCGAGGAGCTGGAGAAAGAGGGGGGTTTGCTCCAACTGGACCCCGCTGGACTGGCCGCAGAGGGCCGAGGCACCACGGTGAAAGAGTAGGGCTTGGACTCGTGGCGGAAGAAGCTGGTGGAGGTGGTGTCCGACGAGGCACTGTTGAGTCTCAGAGGCGGCTTCGCCCTCAGCGCGGCTGCCCCGTCCCCGCCCTGGCGGCCCCGCTGGGCGCGCTGCCGGGCTGCCAGCAGCAGGGCCATGGGTGAGCCCCGCTCCACGCGCTCCCCCGTCACGGGGTGGATCAGCACCTCCTCCTGCCCTGCTCCTGAGGTGTCTGGGGGGCTCCTGGCTGAGCTCCCAGGGCATGGGGTTTCAGCTGAGCCCAGGGCATGGGGCAGCTCAGCCGAGCTGGCCCCAGCCCGGTGCACTTTGTACTGGAAGACGGCTGAGCTGGGCTGTGGTGCCGGGCTCTGTGCCGGGGACACAGGGGGTGATGAGGGGGTGGGAGCAGGGGGCTCCTCTGCTGGTCCCTGAGGTGGGTCTGGGGGGCTCACGCTGCTGTTGAGGGACCCAGGAGCAGGGCTCACGGTCTCTGTGGCCTTGCCAGCAACAGGAGCAGGATGGTCCTTGTGATCTGTCTCATCCTTCTCCACAGCAGCCACCCGCGTTGGGAGTGGGCTGGGGACCGGTTTTGGCACCACTGAGTCACTCATACCAGGGGGGCTCTTCCTCAGACCAGGGGGGCTCTTCCTCACTTCCGGGGTGCTGATGCCATTCTCCACACCCTGCTTCTGGCTGCTGAGCCCTGGGGAAGGTTTCCCCTCTTTCTTCAGGGACAGCATAGCCTCCAGCTCGTTCCTGATCATCATCACACTGCGGGGCTGTGGGGCAGGGTTGCTCTCTGGGCTGGTGATCGCTGTGCTGAGAGAGCCCCCGTTGGTGCTGGGGGGGCTGCTGGGCACCTCCTTCTTCTCGCTCTCCCCTCCCTTGGATAACTCTGTGTCCTTCCTGGTGAGCTGGGGCTGGCTGAGCCCTGGCTCACGGCTGCCAGCACGGCTGGTACTGCTGTCCATGGGCTGGGGAGCACCCAGCTTCTCCAGAGGCCTCTCCTCCCGGCGCGGGGAGCGCAGCAGGGCCGAGAGCTCATCCCGCAGCCTGTTCAGGTTGTTGGCATCCTTCCAGTCATCCTCGCAGGTCGGGTAGTCCGGAGGAGGGAGATCCAGGTCGTTCGCAGTGAGAGGTTCAGATTTTGGAGGGGAGTCTCTCCCAGCTGTTTTCAGCTGGGGAATCTTCTCCCCCTCTGAGCCCGGCAGCAGGGACCGGTGGCCGGTGGCATTTGCCCCTTGGCTGAGCCCTGGGCCCGGCTTGGGGCTCAGTGGAGGGGGTACAGCTGGCTTCCCAACGCCCTGTCTGAGCCCGGAATTTCTCTGCTCGGCTTCTCCCAGCCGCGCCTTGGCCGCGGGTCTGATGGTGAAGCAGGGTGGGAGGGGAGGCCGGGCGTGCGGCTGCCTGGGGATGGGCTCCTGCCGGCCAGGCTGGCCCTCCTGCACCGGGATGGACGAGGAGCGCGCCGGGGCCGGCGGCGGCACCTTGAACGACCTGGGGAAGGTGAGGTGGGGCTCGGGCTTGGGCTGCAGGCTCTCCTTGGGCTGGGGGCTGCGGGCGCCCCGGCCTCGGCAGGGCAGAGCGGCCCCTCGGCATCCGCCTGCCTCGTGTTCAGCACCGTCTCCGACTTCCACTTGGAGATGCTGGGGGTGAAGGGTGCGGGGTCCCGGGCACCCGGCGGGGCTGGTGGGATGAAGTCTGGAGGAGCCGGAGTGCTGGGGGAGGACAGGGCAGAGGTGGGAGGCGGCGGGGCTGCCACGGCAGGAGGTGGTGGCACAATCTCAGGTGGAGGTGGCGGTGGCAGCATTTCGGGGGGTGGAGGGACCGGCGAGGCCGGAGGGGGTGGCACAGGCACCGGTGCTGCTGGAGGGGGTGGTGGGGGCACCGATGGTGGTGGGGGGATGTCTTCATCCATGTCATCCCCGTCGAGGGCCTGCGGGCGCAGGTCCCCCACCGAGCTGTAAATCCGATAATTGCCATTGACCTGGGAGCCAGAGCCTGGAAAGCAGCGAGAGCACAGCCGTGTGAGCACCTCTCCATCAGCACTGAGCCAGCCTGACCTGTGCCAGTGGCCCTCCCAGGGAGCCAGCCCCTTGCTAGGCTTGTCTAAAACTTCCTGAACTCAAACAGCCACTCTGCCTCACCCCTCAGGAATTAATTAATTTTCAATTACTTCAAAAAATAATTAATAGCAGACTCTATTTTAGCATGAAAATATATGAGCAGACTGTCTGCTCCAGAGCTCGGTACACACACACTTCCTGCCCCGAGGGCATGGTGAGCACTTTGTGCTGGCCAGGACTCTACAGAGAAGATCCCTTACCAAGAGCTGCCTTTTCCTCAAAGTCTTCTGGCACCGACGGCGTTGGCACAGCCACCCCATGGGATTCTTGGGCGTTCTGCAAGAGTTGAGAAAACAGAGCTGTCAGTTTTACGCCCAGGGATCAGAGCGAAGGGCTGACAAGCAGCCAGTAATTTGTCCACACAAACTGGAGCCTGATGGGATCCAGGGCAGTTTCTGCGATATGGAGGTCCCTGTGGAAGCTGCTGTTGACAGGGTTTGAGGGGATGAGTGAAGTGTTCAAGGCTGCACAGGCCATGGACACAATTCCCCCGTGGTCAGGTGCGAGGGCAGGAGAGGAGCTCAGCTATTTCACATCTCCCCTCGAGGCTCCCCAGCCCACCAGCAGCAGCACCGGCTCCTCACCATCCATGTACCAGCAAATTGAGCAGCTCCCCTGGGTTTGGAGGGTATTTTTCTGCAGCAAGCGCTGCCACAGTCACGTACACACCGCGCTGAGGCCACAGACAGACCTCCAGCCTTTTGAGAAACTGGCACCAGCATATCTGAACACTCTGGGGAAAACTGCTCCTTGTGTGGCTTCGCTCTCAATTACTCCCTTCACATTCAAGCTGAGAACTCAGCAGCGCCTTTAGCTGGGACAGGACCAGCAATTTAGCAGCCTACACATCTGGGAGGACGCCTAAAGCGAGGGCACTGCGGGTAATTAGAGCCACCCAGCGTGAGCCATTCGGGCAGGCTGACTCACCCGGAGCGCCCATGGGGCGCTGCCAGCAGCACAAAGCCTCTGCTGGCCCCGGACTCAGGGCTGGGCTGGCTCTGCGGGGCTGCAGGGGCTCCGGCACCCACGGAACACACGGCGCTGCCGAGCCGGGCACGGACGGCGGTGGCCAGCACGGCCCGGCTGCCACTAGCCAGGGCCCGGGGACAGCCTGGGGCACCACGAGTGTGTCGGAAAGACACAGAGCTCCGAGGGAGCGTCCAGCGAGGGACACGGCGCGGGCAGTGGTCGGGGACGCGCTGCCCCATCCCCAGGCTCCACATCCACCCTGCGGCTTTCCTGCTCACCCCAGGCAGCTGTTTGCAGCTGTTAACAGCCCTTGACAAAGGAAATGTTATCCTGCCATCAGCCTGCGCCTCTCCCCAAGCTATTTCCTGCACACAAAAGCCTGGATAATGATTGAGCCCCTGCCCTTTGCCTTTCACTGCCATTATCACCATTTTTACATCAGATTGCTACGGGATTCCAAAGTCTCCTTGATCAAAGGTCAGGTTGGATTTGTTCATCCAGCCCCATCCAGGCACATTACGGTTACACAGTGCCGTGTCTGGGGAGCTCAGGAGCTGCTGGGGCAGAGCTGATTCAACAGCAGCACCTGGGCTCCTGCAGAAGAGCCCTGGAATGCCCCAGCTTTGGCCAAAATAATAGGAAAATACACATATTTCACTTGCTACGTCCATCACCCTGCAGATGACCAAAGATCCTCTACAACCACAAAGAAATGAGCCAGTTACTGGTGAGCCAGGAGTGAGTGGGAATTCACATTCCTGGGATTGCACAAAGGATCAGACAACCCTGTGCTGATGGAGAAGCCAAGGTCTGCAAAGGCATGAGCCCAGATCCTTAACTTCCTCTGAAAGCCAGAGGGAAGACAAAGGCCAAGAGAGGCACTTCAAGAGCTGATAGTTAAATTGTCCAGAGCAATGAGATTCCAAAACCACAAAGAAAAAAACCCCAGCAGTTCCCATTCGCTGTGGAAATCCATTGCTGCTGGTTTCCAGAGCACCCTGAGGGTACCTGCCCATGTACAGGGAAACAAAGACGTCTGAGCTCTGCATTACAAGCAGCATATGCATCACCTGCCTGGACAGCGGTGGAAAGGGACTGGCAGTCAGAAGAGAGCTATGCAAAGCTGGAGGACACAGTCTGCACTTCATAAAGGAGCAGTAATTTTGGACGTGTCATTTCAAACTGGGCAAGCCTGTTAATCGCCAAAACCTTCTGTGGCAGTTGCTAATGCTCAGCATCTCTCAAAAACCACCCATCCCCACGTCATGAGCTGGCTTCTAAAATGGAAAGCATCCCCAGCACGCTGCCAGTCTGCGGACATGACTGGCAAGATTGTTCCCGGGGTTTGCTCGGGGTGCGGCCAGCCCAGAAAACCTCCAGCTGATTCAGAGCAGGCTCAGGGTGCTGTGCCAGGAACCTGCATTTCCAGTTTGTGGTACCTGAATCAGATTTGTGCCTGCTGAGGATCCCGTGGGGGGAAGCTTTCACTGTAACCACCAGGAATCACTTTTCATCCCTGGAACAGTCAGACGTCCCCAGTTCAGGGAGCCTGCCCGTCCACAGGGTCCCCAGCTCCCCGGGCTCTCAGGAGCCCCCTCTTCCCACCCATTAAATGACCAAGGTTTGAGGCTGCCCGTTACAAAAGCCACCCCAAAATACAACTGCTGAGCACCCCGGGGGCTCGGAGAGGCCAAGGATCTCTCTGAATATGAAGAGCTGTCCCTAAACTTGTTTTTGAGCTAGGGCAGTCTGGTGGTTTGCTGAAGGCATTTATTCCCCTGGGATGCCAAAGCCCTGCCTGCAGCTGCAGTGCTGGGGAAGCCAGGGGGGCAGGGGGACGTGGGGGGACCCCTCTCCTGAAATCCCTGCTGCGATTCCGTGTGGGACAGCCCAGGGCCACGGGGGAAGGGAAGCTGCTCCGTGTGGGAAGAGCTGCCAGGTGCAGAGGCACAGGAGCTGCGGGGAAGGGCGTGTGCATCCTCCTGACTCACTCGGAGCTGCTCCCCGTGGGTGGGGGGAAAGGGTTAAGGCAGGAGCTGCAGAACAGCCCCGTGCAGGTGTGTACCCGGTGCAGGTATGTACGTGGCAGCAGAAGAGTCTGTGCCAGATCAAATCATGATCAAACCTCCCCAAAATAGTGCAAACATCCAACACAGACCGATCCTTCAAAATGCTGCCTTTTCCTACTATTCCTTCAGTTAAAGCCCAGGTTTGTGAGGGACCCTCACAAGGGAAAAGGAGCCCCAGGGCCAGCTGTGCCTCTGCAGGCAGCAGCAGAGCACCAGGCCTTGGGTGACAGCCCTTAGGACTTGTTAATTCCTCTACCACACACACTTCCATTAGCAGAGGTCACCTCCTTGTCAAGACCAAAGGATTTCAGCGTTTTACTGTCTTCACTGACCTCCTGACCTGCAGGTATCACTTCAATTTAGCTGCTGATATCTCTGGAGCCTCTCTGAGCACCCTGCTCTAGTGGCAGGGGGTGGAACAAGATGAGCTTTAAGGTCCCTTCCAACCCAGACCACGATTCTGTGAATCCTGTGCCTCACTGTGCTCTTTAGGGGATAAGACCTCTGGAAAGTGCAGCATGGGGTCCCTCCTAGCCAGCCACAAGCAAGTGTGGCTTCTGGAGTTAAAGCCACCTCCAGGCCCTCTGCTCTGGCTGTGTTGGCCCTTGCTGCTCCAGGCCCTGCTCCCAGCTGCTGCTGGAGCACTGGCAGCTCTGCTGGGAAAGAATCATCCCCTGCACACCCACAGCATCACCTCCTGATTCCTCTGCTGCAGCAGCACTCGGTTCAGCACTGCTGGCTCCAGCAACTGCCTGATCCCGGGACAGATCCTGCCAGCAGTGGGGAGATAAACTGCAGTGCAAGCCTGATCTATCATCTCCATGCTCAGCAATTATTCTTTAATTGAAAATGCAAGTCTGACGGTGCTCACGCCTCTCCCCCGAGTGCCTCGTCCATGTCCCACACCAGCCCTGAACTCAGATCACCTCCTAATCCCTCGTACCCAGCGTCATTATAGAGTGGTTTTGCTTTCATTTCTTCTCTCCCTCGGGTAGGGGCTGAGAGCAGCAGCCAGCCCGGCTGGTTCTGGGCACCAGTTCCACCCCAGCAGTGACTCGGGCACTCACCAGGGGCAGGAACGTCAGCAGCGGCCGGACCCTTGGACGGGGCTTAAGCGTTGCTGTGCCAGAGTCTGTCACTGTCCCAAAGCGATTGTCACCGTAATACACCTCGATCACATCACCTGAGGGGAGAGCAGACTGTTAACAGCAGCACTGAGCTTGGGCAGTGGGCAAACAACACCGGACACTGCGGAATTTTAAAAAGAGCTGTGGAGAATTTGCTGCATCAGCTGCCAGGAATGGGCAAAACCCACCAGATTCCGAGGAAAACCTGGGTGTCTTGGAGGTGAGTGGAAGACAGGGAGAGAAAGGTCCTGTGTGTGCAGGACAGGCACTCACAACCCTGTCACACACCTGCAGAGCACGGAGAGCCTTCCCTGAGCTCCGGGGATGGAACTGAAGCAGCTCAGAAGGATCCAATCCTGATCTGAGCAGCTGGAATTGAGGGGGGAGGCAGCAGCAGAGCTGACCAGGAGGAGGGACAGCTCCTGCCCTTCCTCCCCTGCTGGGCACTCTGTGGGCAGAGCACTGGCATCCAACCCAGAGGTGATTCCAGGTGCTTCACAACACTCCCACACTCCAGCCTGCTTTAGGTGACTTCCCACAAAATACTGCTGTGGATGGAGGGAGACACCAAGGCAGGAAGTCACAGGGTCCTGGTGTGACAAGCAGGAGAAGGCATCAGGAATTCCTGGTTCCCAGCCTTGTGCTTTCACCTTGAACCACACCTCTTGGGCTGGTTTTTTCTGACAGTGAATAAAGCTCATAAAACTAATTTAATTACATTCTTTGTGTCTGATTAGCAGCATGAATTAACAAGCAGAAATACTGAAGCACGTAAACCCCACCTTGGCTGGAAGGAGATACACAAATAACTCGTAGCCAAGGAGACCGACATTAAAGAAAATCTGAGAGTTTGGGGAAGGAGGGGGAAGCAACAAAATGGCTGTGATTGAAGGGAAAACTGCAGGAGAGTTCCCAACAAGAGATTTCAATAGTGAGGAAGGGAGGAGAGGAAGGAGGAAGAACCAAGCAACCTCCACCCCAAAATGCAGACACCAAGTAAAAAGCTTTCTTCTTTTGCCCCCTTCCCTAAAAAGTCTGGGAGCACAGACCTCAAAGCTGAGCCCCTGCTGAAGTGTGAGGCACAGAAACAGGTCCTGTCCAGTATGGGAAGCTGAGGAGCAGAAGCGTGAGGGTTGTGTAAGCTCTGGGCTGCATTTCCAAGCCTCCCAAACCCAAAGGCAGCGCTCTCCAAAGCGGGTCTGTGGCCGAGGAGCTCCATGCCCCAGAGTCCCTGATGAGACTGTGCAAGCCACGGCCTCTGCCACAGCCCCAGCCAGTGTCCCACTCCCTCCTGCGGGTCCCTGCTCGCCCTTGGTGTGCCCTCCCCACACTGCCTGACCCAGTGCCAGGGTCCCCACCCCATCACACACTGCCCTGGCACTGGCTGTGGTTGTCACCAAGTCTCTGCCCTCCTTGGATGAGCAGAAATCAGGAGGAAGCTCCCAAGGAAACAGCTTTACACCAGGTCTGGTGAAAAAAGAGGAGGGCAAATGCCTGTGTGTGCATCCCACAGAAGGAAAGCACTTGCATGAACACCTGGAATGAAGAACGTGACCACACCAGGGGCTGGGCATGAGGCAGCACAGCCTCTGCTGAAGAGTTGGAGGCAGATGAATTCCACACAACCTTGAAACACACCACTGAGTCCAGAAGCATGTCAGCTTTTCCCTTCTCCCACCCAGCACCCCCCAAGTTACCCTGGGACACCCCCAGAAATATCCAGGGTGCTATCACTGCCCTTCCAAGCAATCGCAGCTTCCTCTCCCTGACACCAAACTTCTCCCACCACAGGAGATTCTTTACACAAAGGACATTTTCTTCAGCTTTCAAATCACCAATCAATCTGTGCTTCAGTCAGCCTGGTCCTACCAAGATTTTACCACTTCCCTGCCTGGGAGGGGCCTGAGCACACAGGAGGAGCTTCTGGAATCCCAAGGAGGACAGAGGTGCCAGCAAATTGCCTGGAAGTGTTCAAGGCCGGGTTGGATGGGTCTTGGAGCAACCTGACCTAGTGGAAGGTGTCCCTGCCCATGACAGGGAGTGGAATGAGGTGAGTTTTAAGGTCCCTTCCCACCCAAACTCTGTGATTCTGTGATGATTAATTCTGTGGGTGACCCCGCATTCAGTGAGTAAGGAGCAGCAATTAAGGGCAACAGGAGAGTTTGGACTCAGACCGCCTGAGCAGCAACAGAGTAGTTCTGAGACTTGAAATGATGAGTTTTATATTTAACAAGTCGCTAGGTAAACCCAGTGAGAAACTGGATTAAAGATCACAAGGACTTTGATCCTAGATTACTAAGCATCGCTACCCTGAATGCTTTAATTAAAGTAAAATGAAGTGCTTGTAGTTGTGTTTTCTTTGCTAGATAAACAGGACTTGCCTGCTGGGAGCCTGTCACCAGCAAGACCTGAGCTCTGCCAGCTTCGTTTCCTGGAAGGAGGGATCAGGAAATGCACCCTTGGAAGCTGCGGAAAGCAGCTGGCTCAGAGGACTGGCCTTGCTTCAGCCACTTTTTGACATTCAGCCTGTCCTGGAGACATTTGTGTTTGCTCAGCCATGGGAAATTAAATAAACAATTTGCCATGCATGTAATGGAACTTCTTCCTCCCCGGGGGTTGCATCACCTGGAGGAGGCACAGCAGGTTTGAGCCGGGGTATCCACAGCTCCCAGGAGGAGGAGGAGGAGGTGGCATCAGTCACTATATTCAGGAATCTCTGAGTCAGGGACATGCAAACCTACACCCATTCCACATTGCTTAACTTGTGTTTACTTTGTATGAGAAACTAAGGTGGGGATCAGCAGGAGCAGCGGACTCCTCCTGGCAGCAGCGCTGGTGTGAAGCTCTGCAGGAAATGTCCCAGAAACAGGGCCAGGGACGGGGCTGGGTGGGGGCCCAGGTACAACAGAACTGTCCCTTGGGACTGTCCCTTGGGCTGCTGAGCAGGGAGCAGACCCTTCCTCACACCGACCCACACACACCACTCTGAGCGCGGTCCCTCAGCCCGGGTGTCACTGTCACAGCACCCTCCACAAGCCACATTCAGGGCAGAAATGCCAAGAGGATGCTAAGGAGTGATCCAACAGCTGTTAGGCTCAGATTTCAGGACTCCTGGCTTTTCCTTTGCAATCTGACCCACACCTGAGCAGAACGCTTTTGTACTGCCATTGCAGAACTGCAGCCACGGAAATCAGGCTTGTAATAAGCAGACACAGCAACTTCTTTTCTTTTTTTTTAATCCAAACCACATCAGAGAGAAGCTTGAATCCTCCTCAGATTTACGACAGTTAGAAATCAGCAATTTTCTTCCTAGGTTGCAGAGTTGCATGAAACTGCCTGTCACATTTTCATTTTATCTTGGTTTCAGCAGCTTGGCCTTTGGGGTGTAACCACCTCGCAGTTGCTTTCACAGACAATACTTCACCCTGCACAGCTCAGCAGGCAGCACTTCCATTTTTTTTAATCTTGGAAGAGTTTGTTGGGCTCTTACATCCACCAAACTTCATCCACAAACTGCTATCTTCTATCTACCTGGCTCCATTACTATTAATTTGGCTCCCTCCTACATGAGCCTCCAGGGCACCGTATTGCAATTAAAACCACAAAGAAACACAAATAAATCCCGAGGAATATGCAACCCTCAGCTCCCTCCTCGCTCGCAGCCCTGCGATAAACAGGTTCATGAGTAAATAACTAAAACCTGGGAAGGCGCAGATCAAACATGGCGTGGGAAAGCGCGACGGGAAGCAATAAAACAGATTCACAGCCACTCATCAGCCTCTTTTAGCCAAGTTTAACTTGCCGGGAGCGGCGAGCCGGCCCCAGCCGAGCTGCGGACCGTCCGCGCCCTCTCGGGCCCGGGTTCGGGACCTGCGCTGCCGCATCCCGGTGCCACCGGGCGCTCCCGGAGCCTCCGAGCCGGGCGCTGGAGGAGCCCCCGCCGCTCCCCGTCCCACCCACCCTTCTCCCCCCGCGACCGCCCCGGCCCGACCCCGCACGGCTCGCGGCGGGCGGGGGACACTGACCGGTGCCACCCGCGCTGTCCGAGGTCACCTCCTGCGTGAAGATCCAGGGCGGGTTGGTGGCGAACAGGGACGTGGCGGTGGGGCTGGAGTGGCGCTTCCCGAAGAGGCGGCTGAAGGTGCCCTGCACCGAGTGGTGATGGTGCTTCTTCATCCTGGCCGAGCCGGGCGCTGCCGCCGCGCTCCCGGCCGGGCATCCCCGCGGCACCGCGGGACGGGGCCGAGCGGCTCCGGAGGGGCGGGGACGGTCCCACCCCCGGCCCCGCCCCCGCCAGGTGCCCCGGTGTGTGATCAGGGCGGCCACAGCGGGAGCGGTCGGGTGTGAGAGTCACGGAGTGACCTGAGCCGCAGGGGATGCGCGGGGATCATCCCAGCGCGGCTGCGGCCCTGCGCAGACACCCCGAAATCCCACCCTGTGCCTGACACCTTTGTCCAAGCGCTCCTTGCGCTCTGGAGAGCCTGGTCCAGTGCTCAGCCACCCTCTGGATGAGGAACCTTTCCCTGATATCCTCCCCAAACCTCCTGACGCAGCTCCGGCCGTTCCCTCGGTCCGAACCCTCGAGGGGTTTGATTTTTCTCTCTCTCCTTTGTTTCTCTGTCCGTTCACCTTCTGCTGAGCCCCGGCTTCCCCGGCAAGGCCAGAAACACCCGGTGAGACCGGGGTGCTCCGAGGGTCTGAGTGCTTTCGATGCAAAACCCTAAAGCCAGTGGGACTTTACCCCAAACCATTTCTAGTTTCAGGTACAAAAGCAAATTTCTAGCACTGCTAACGATTTTTTGTGCCATACAAGTAAAAATTGAGAGTTAATGAGTAACACTAGCTACTAATAAATGTAGGGAATTCTGGAGAACTTTAAACCCCAAATAGTTGTCAAAACATTAACTCTGAAACACAGCTCCCAGCTTCAGGTTAAGGTCTTATATCTCTTTCTCTCTCTACCACATTCTGAGAGTGAAAACAATATAGATTTCTTTTTTCAGTGATAAATATCACTTATGTAATTACTTTGAAATGATGCTTTTCTTGTGGAAAGTGTCTTCTTTTTTTGCCTTAAAGTACAAATTAGAGCAACACATTAAATCCCCTTGAGGAATGAAAAATGAGCACTGCTATGATATTCCAAAAGGGAAGTCTAATCGTGGCACAGATTGTGAGGCAGCACTTAAATAAAGTGAATTATGAATGGGAAATGGGGAAGGAAAATGAGAATTAAAAAGTTAAAATTCAATCCCGTGGTTGTGCTAGAGGAGCTGTAATGATTTAAAGCGTTTTCCAGGGGATTTAACCCGGGCCGCAGCTCCGTCCCGCTGGTCGGATGCCTTTCCCTGGCTGCAGCGGGCAGCCCGCTCCCGGCTCCCGAATCCGCTCCCGGAGCAGGGGTGGCTTTGTGCCCTGCAATTAGTGGGACTCTCCTGACAGTTATCTTAAGTGCTGTTTGTGAGACGGAAACGCTGCTGCGGACTGGCACCCGCCCTGGCACTCAGCAGGGACCGGCTTTAGTGGGGTGGCAGGAGAAGGGATTGTCCTGCCTGCGGGGAGGAGTGGTGGTGGGATGGAAACTGGGAAACAGCAGAGCTGCATCCTGCTGAGCTTCAGGCAGCATCGCAGCATCACAGGATCAGTTCGGTTGGAAAAGACCTCTGAGATCACCGAGTCCAATCTGTGGCATGTAAAGAAAATTGCCTGGGACCTCTCGAAAGCAGAAATCAGGTGGAATGAAGGACCCACTCCCTGCTGGAAAGACAAAGGACACAGTATCTCTACAAGACAGGCAAGGCAAAAGTGCTCGCTGATATCCACAGTCCTTGAATGACCAAATGGAACAGGACACAAAGAGAGGCAGTCATGGAAAAGGGAAGGAGAAGAGGAACTGTTTTAAGAAGCGAAGCCAATAAAATCCTGTGGAATGAGAGAGCCTGGGCTCATGCACAAAGGTGTCCCACAAAATCTCATTACAGCAAGGAGACTTCAAAGGGGCTGCGGGGCTGCAGCGCTGCTCTGCGTGAGCAGAAGGGGTGATTCAGCTCCCTGACACTGCTCCGAGGAGTTCCTGAGCCCCGGGGCTGGGGGTGCCACGGCCCTGCCCCTGCCACCCCACCAACAGCGCTCCTGCCTCACCCTGGGTGGTGAGTGCAGGAAAACATCACCCTCACAACATGAAGGGATTTTGAGGTGAATTTATTATCCCACTGAACACCAGCTGCTCAACAATTCTGCCAGGGCTCCTGTGCACACTCCCATTTGTTTGTTCCAGGTGAAAGATGTTTGTTCTTTACCTTCCACCTCCCAGCAAAGCACAGACCTCTCCTCAGAAGGGCAGAAAAAGCTCGGGAGCAGCACGAGGAGCAGGCTGGGTGTGCTGCTGGGCACGGCGACTTCTGTGAAGTGCAAACTCCAGAGAAACAGGAAAGTTGCCAGGTTTGGTGGCTTGGCTGTATTTTTAAGGAAGGATAGCTGTCAGTCCTGAGTGACTGAGGCCACACAGCTAAAGGGACTGGTGGGCTGGGCTGGGCTGGGCACAAAGCTCAGGAAGGCACTTGGAAGATCTCCAGCAGATTTTATGGCATAGAAATTGCCATGTGAGCACTGCTGTGATGTAACACTCCGCAGTGTGAGGCTGCCTTTGATCCCAACGGGGGTAAACACCCCAGAACAATCTGCTTTTGCATCAGGGTGAGGAGCTGCACCTTCAGCTGTGGATCGTTCCTGCTGCACTCACAGGTGTGAGAAGGGTTTCCACAGTGAGGGCAGCACTGGCTGGACCTGGAGCAGGGAAGAGAAACCCTCAGGTGTGGCTGCAGAGCAGCAAACGGCTCTCATGGACAGCGAACCAGCTCGTGCCAATGACGACAGGGGCAGCTGGGGGTGGCAGGGCCAGCAGAGCGTCCTGCAGAGCCCGGCCGTGCTCCAGGCAGCAGAGGTGGGTCCCAGGAGAGGGTAAATCCTGGTCCCCATGGCTGAGCCCCTGCACCCTCTGCCCCACTCAGCCCAGGCACCCCTGTGACATCCAGCACCCTGTGCCACCCCCACGGTCACAACGGCCCCTGTGCTCACAATGACCCCGACGGCCCTGACAACCAGCCCTGCCCACGCTGGCAGGGCCGCCTCCTGCTTCACCCCCGACAGACCCACACTCCAGGGCCTCCATCACCGAGAAAACCTCACAGGTGGGTGTCCCAGGCTCACAGCTTGGCAGGAGGGACATGTCTCACCATGTCCCCTTCCTGTGAGCTGAAGATCCTTGCCCTGAGGATGACCAGCACGACAAGGTCCCAGTGATGTCAGCGTGATGCTTCATCCCATCCCTGCTGCGCAAATCCCGCTGCTGCTGTCAGCCGGCTTTGCCCCCGTGGTGCCGAGAGCTCAGAGCAAACCACACGTGGTAGTCCTGGGATGGCTCCTGGGATGGCTCCTGGGATGGCCCCAGGGGGACAGGTGAGGAGCTGCCGGCGTGGGGACAGTCCCTGAGCAGGGACAGGATGGGCTCCTGCAGCTGCCCAGGGAAGTCCTGCCCGGGGAGCACCACTGAGCCCTTCCTGCCTCCCTGATCACTGAACCAGCCTTTCCCTCTGACCCACCTGTGGGATTTGCTCTGACAGACATCAGACAGTTTGGAAGGGATTAGGGATCTGTCTGCATAGGAATGGGTGCAATAGGATTATGTGGGACTCTTCATTCAGGCACGGAGCGCTGGCAATGCCATAAATAGCACTGGGACCTTAAGCTGGTGCTTCCCTCCACGGCAGGGATCACGCAAGCAGGCGCATTCACCCGGGCAGGGAGGATGTTCCTGCAAACCTTCAGGTGCCCCAGAGGACAAGCAGGAACCGGGGGCAGCCGAGCCCCATGGCAGGAGCAGAGCCCAAAGCTCAGCACGCCCTGGCTCAGTCTCTGCCTGTCACTGGAATGACTGTCGGGGCTCCAGCGCCCAGCGAGGCTTGCTCATCTTAAAGGCATCTACATGACTTAGCAATTGGGTTGCCAAGGCAGCTCCAGCCTCCCCTCCACGCCCCAAATACAGGGGATTAATGCCTTTAGTGCTCCTGCTGGGTGGGTGCAGAGGCAGCAGCACAGTCGTGTGTGTACTTGTCTCTTCCAAAGTGAGAATGGCCGGGAGCTACCAGTGCACACGTGTGTGAAAACAGCAGTTTCTGAACAGTCTAAGTCCAGAGCAGGGGTACACAAACCTCACTGAAATGGCAGTGGTGGTATAAAATCTGCTTTTCAGGAGTCAAAATCCCATTAATTACCCCTGGGGAAAAATGGACTGAGGTTTCCTTGCAGCAGCAACTGCTGAAATAGCCCCTGGGTGCTGAGGTCCCGCCTTCCAGGCTGCCCCTGGGGAAATGAGTGACAAAAAGAGATGGTGAACCTGTAGGGATCTGGTGATTCCCCTCAGAGGCTTTAAGGAGATTTCTAAACAATTTGTGGGCATTCCCCTCCTAATAGGTTTAGGAGTCAGGGAGCAGAAATAGCACCGGGTACGTCACGGAAAGCAGGAAACCTCTTTACAAGGTTAAAAATAAGCAAACAGCAAAGTGTTTATTTAGGACAGGCAGGAGTAGAGCCGCTTATTGCTGAGGGAAGAGCCAGTTTCCATTCGCACAGAGATGTCGTCAGTGAAAACAAGATACCTGAGTCATGCTTAGGTAACAGCAGCAGAAATATCTCTGCCATCAAGCACAGCCCTGCAGCAGCCATGGGTCACAGGTGACCCCATGTGTGTCCTGGGGCTCATGTCCACCCCCCTCCTCTGCAAAGGGTTCTTGCAAATGCTCAGGCCAAACGGGCTCTTGCCCTGCGCGGGACCATCACATTTCTGGGGGAAAAACCTGCTTGGAGATCCACTGAGAGCAATTCCCAGAGCAGGAGGAGGCTCTGGGAGGAGGGTGGCGTGAGGTCCCTGCAGAGGCACCCAGAGCTGCTGAGCTGATGCTCCAAAGGACAGTGTCAGGCTCTGCCACCACTGCTGCATCCTCCTGCGTCAGATTGTGTTGAAGCATTTTCAAGGCAGGTTTGCCATGGCTGTGCTTTGGTGACAGCTTTACCAGGAGCGTGTGCTGCTGGCATTTATCACTGTTGTAACTAAGAGTCAAGAGACAAGCAAGTCCTTTGTGCCTCATCATTTGTCTTTCTCAGCATTTGTCTAAAGTCACTTCCATATTTCCAGGACATCATTTGAGTTTAAACTCCCTTTCTCTTTAAGCAGCACCACCTCAGATTTTTGGCTTAGGATGTGTAACCCGCTGACACCTCAGTACTTACACTGCCCCCACTGCCCTTGCAGGAGCTTCCCAGGCTCTCCTGGTGGGGATGGTGAAGGGTGGGGGCAATTGCCACACATTTTTCTGGATCTTTTGCTCCACAGGTGGCTAAAACACCAGAAGCCCCTGGCAAAGACCACACAAGACCCGAGGGAATGGAGAAGGCCAAAGCAATGCCAGAGGTCACCAACACACCTCCCATGCCGAGGAACCGACCGCCTCCAGCTCCTCCTCTGGGCTCTCGCTTTGTCCCGTTTGTTGCCCACACCGGGGACCGTCCCCTCGGCTCCTTCGACTTCGTCTTCTACCGCCCAGAGTGCTCCACCTCCCTGGCCCCCTTCTGCACCATGCAGAAGCCCTTCTGCGGGGCCCGCTTCCAGGAGGGCACCGACCACTGCCGGAGGAAGATCGACGTGGAGAACGCCAACATCATGAAGTGGAGATCCATGCACGGCAGAAAACCATAGCTGAGAGCAGCAGAGCCCAGGCAATAAAGCACTGAAACAGCAGCTGGCGTGACCTCAACGTCCCAGCAGTGTGTGAGCTACGGCCAGCAGCGAGCACTGCGCCGAGGGATGGGTGGGGACGCTGGGCCACTGCTCCCCAGAAAAATATGCAGTGTGGATTTTGCTCTAAAAACCTTGTCCAACTTGTCCTGCCATTTATTGCCCGCTGCACTGGGTGTCACAGCACAGGGCACTGAGTGAGTGAGTGGCCACCCAGCCCAGCTCCTCTGGCCTCGGCACAGGCTGGGCTGGAGCTCAGGGCATCACTGAAGGTTCACCTTGCACAACAGGGGCCTGGCGGCGAGCACAGAATTAGCACATCCAATTAGTGCTCCTCAGCTTAATTCCTTTTCCATAGGTGTTTTATGATTGTGTAATGCTGCTTTTTTTAGTAGAGTTATTCCTAATTTACTTTGGTGCAGAAGCAACACTGGGCTCTTTTACTTGTTAGGTAACTACAGTTGTCAGGTATAAACTATGTGTTACGGATAAACTCTCTGTGGGAGAGACCCAGGAGTCACATCCATTAATTTCTAGCCAAGGACCTGGCCCATGATGCTTTCTGGGGATATTTTATTCCTGAGTCCTTCTCAGAATGCTGCGTGTCAAAGTGAAAACAGCATTGGATTTGGCTGTATTGACATGGAGAATTTTTCATGGTAACCCATCGTCAGTGAAAATTGAATCTGCATTTAACTCCACTGGTGTGAGCTGAGTTTGTAACACAGCAGCCAGGACACACTCCTGGGATGAGCAGAGTGCGGGACAACTTTGAGGAAAAACCACTCAATTAGCAGGGCCAAGACTGGACACGGGACCCTGTAGCTGGGGGGAGAGGGCCCTTCCCATCCCTGCTGTCTGCAATTAAAGCACTTAAACCTTTACGATTCAAAGCAATTATGTTTCTATATTTGACTCCTCACCCCAAATTCACCCTCCTGGTCACCCCTTCCAGGACTGAAGTGGCGCTTCTCCCTCCCTGAATTCCAGGCTCTAGAGCCCCTCTGGAATCCTCTGGCAGAGTGAGGTGAAGGGAAAGCAAAAAGCAGTAACAGCACAGAGGATCCAGTGTGGTTTTCTCTCTTTCTTCTTACTCTGGTGCTGGTGCAAAAGTTGTTGCTCATGTGACACCAGCCCCCCCCAACTGATAAATGAAGTGGATTAAGAGATTAGCTCATCACAGAGAAAATTCCACCCTCCTAATCTTCTGCTGGGCCTGTAATCTGCAAGACTTCCCCATTTTACCTCTTTTCTATTTTAACCCTGACCTCTTAATGCCTGGCAGGAGCCCACCACCCCCCCCTGAGCCTCATTGGCTGGGGAGGGATTTGCTGGGTACTTAAATGTCACCTTCCCATCCAAAGGGAGTTCTGTGCTTTCGGGTTTTCCCAGGAAGACGAGTCTCCCGTGTCCATCACCACCACGGAACCTGTACAGCACCAGGCACTTCGGGCTTTCCTGATGCTCTGACCCCTGCAGTGCTGGGGACGTCTGGACTTTGAAGGCAAGAAGCAGAATTGTGAAATTTTTTTCCTAAATTTCACAAACCCTCCATTTTCAGCTGCAAAGGGACCAGCACTTGGTGTGGAGATGGGGAACATGGACGGGAAAACCGTGGAGGAGCTGAGCACCACCGAGTGCCACCAGTGGTACAAGAAGTTCATGACGGAGTGTCCTTCTGGCCAGCTCACCCTCTATGAGTTCAAACAGTTTTTTGGCTTGAAAAACCTGAGTCCAGCAGCGAACAAATACGTTGAGCAAATGTTTGAGACATTTGACTTTAATAAGGTAAATATTGTCCTTCCCACTCGGCTGCGCAGGGATCGGCCGTGTCTGCGCCCTGGGATCCCGTGTGCTGGGGCTGGGTGGGTGTGAGAGAGAAATGGTTCTGACTATGTACAGCCTGATTTACTGTGGCCTCATAAATTGTAGAATCAGTTCTGGAACGTGAAAAATGCCAGGAAAAGCTCTTCACCCACTGCCTGCTCTGCGAAAACACAGAGACACCTCCCAGAACTGATATTTTCCTTTTAAAACAGTGGGGTTTTATCTGGCAGTCTTTGATCCCTTTAAAATGAAGTGCCCTTTAATCCTTAAACACTGGATGTTGTGACAGTAAGGACTCAGTGGTGTGAGGACAAGGGCTGCATTCATGCAGGGACAGCACGAGCCACCGTCCGCAGAACAGATCGGGGCTGTTTGCGTTGTTTGAAGCTGTAAATGGATTGCAGTGGGATTGATTTTATTCCATGTGCTCCCTGCCATGGGATAAGGAGCTCGGGCTCCCTGTGGAGAGGCTTTGTGCTGGACCCCTGGGGCGGGGCAGTCCTGGAGCAGGTATTTGGGAAGGCAGTCCCAGAGCAGGTATTTGGGAATGCTGCTCCCCCAGCTCGGGAGCTGTGCCAGGGAAGCAGATGGACGCTGTGTCTCCAACAGGAAACAGCATCCTCCTCTACTTGTAAATGATGTGAAATTGCACCTCCTGAGCGATGAGGAATTTATTTTATGGCAACCCAAAGGGCTTAGTGGTATTAATCCCATTGACAAAAATGCAAATCAGGCCCTAAATCCTTCAGGTGTTTGGTTTGTGCCTTGGCCTTTACCTTGCTCACTGCCCTGTGCTTGAATGCACTCCTGAAAAGGGAATTGATGCACAGGAAATCCTGCTGGGAAAGGGGCTTAGTAGCTATTTATACCTAATCTGGCTCCGGCAGCAGCGGGATAAAGCAGATGATCTCCTCTGGAACCGGCCCTGGCCCTGCAGGGCCGTGGCTTTGTTCACTGACAAAATCCTGGCTTATGCTCTGCCCCTGGTTTGTAGCGGGAATCACGGAATCATTAAGGCTGGAAAGGGCCTCTAAGATCATTGAATGCAGCTGCTAAGCCAGCTCTGCCGGGTTCACCACTGAGCCGTGTCCCCAGTGCCACATCCACACGGCTTTTGAGCACTTCCAGGAAGTGCCACAAGCCACAGCAAGAACCATTTCCCTTCAAAGTTCCATGGAACGCTCTGTGGTGGGCAGGAGGCATTTCAGCAACCTTCTGGAAGCTGTGAGCATCACGGGCAGTGTCTGGGGGAAGTTTGGTGGCCTGTGAGCTCATCCCAGCAGCTTTGCAGTGGTGCCACCACCCTGGGTCCAGCTGGACGTCTCAAACACCGTGGTGTGAGCTGGGTGGGCAAACACCCAGCAGGAAAGTCAAAGATAAAAGTGTTTGTGCTTTGGACGTGACCAAACGTGGAGCAGGTACAGAAATGGCACAAGGACAGAGAAACACCTTCCCAGCCCGAGATGTCAGCAGCGTGCTGGGGTGACTCCTGATTTTACTCCTCTCCTGGAAATGAGACCCCCTTGCAGGAGCAAGGAGCTGTAGGTGTGTGCAGGCAGGACGAGGTTGGGTAACGTATCAGGGTTCATCTACATGAACCTCTCTGACCTCTGAATTACCACTGCTTTGGGCTGGTAATTAATGCCTCGCATGTGTTAATTCCCTGAGCACAGCCCAGCTCTCAGTCCCCAAGCCAGGTCCACCCACCCAGTGCCTTCCCAACCTGTAACGGTCCAAGGTGGACCTGATGATCTTAGAGGCCTTTCCCAGCCTTAACGATTCTGTAATTCTATGATTCTACGACATGTCTGTGCAGATTAGGTGGAACCTTGGCTTTAACCACTGTGCTCCACAAGCCCCTGGTCTCAGGGCGGAGGGAGCAGCTCCAGAGGGGACTTCCAAAAGTGACCAGGAAAATCACTTACTGCCTGCCTCTCTGCTTCTAATCTCACCATAGCTTCTAAACTTCTGCTTTTAGGACGGCTACATAGATTTTATGGAATATGTGGCAGCTCTGAGCCTGGTGCTGAAGGGGAAGGTGGATCAGAAGCTGAGGTGGTATTTCAAGCTCTACGACGTGGACGGGAATGGCTGCATTGACCGGGCTGAGCTGCTGAACATCATCAAAGTGAGTGGGCTCAGCTTTTCCATTCCTGCCACAGATGGGCACTGGGTGCAGGGAGACAGGGAGGCTGTGACAGGAGCTCCCAACCCCGTGAATTCCATGGTGGATTAGCAGACACTGCCCAAACCTGCTGCCTCTCCTCTGCCAGTGCTCCCAGCGGGTGCCTCCTCGGCTGGACCTGCCTCCCACGCCCCCTCGGACACCCAGCAGCCCCTTGTCCTCTCCTGGCAGGCTGCTTAATGCTGTTCACTGCAACTGGGGCTGAGATAAGCACTTGAATTTAATCTAAGAGTTTTCAGAGGTGACCGGCTCCTGGCTTATGCCAGCACACCCACTAAATCTTGTAAAGCATTGATCGCCTTTTTAGGTGATTTTAATCTCCAGTTTTTTAGACAGAACTTATTCCTTTCAAAGCCTAACTGCCTGAAAACAAGTTTTAGCCCTGAAAAAGAGTTTGGCCTTTCATGTCTGGTCACTTGGCGACTTGTTCTGATGGACACACAAACCTGCAGAGCACTCAGTAACTCCCTGTGCCCCTCGCTCCCTCCAGGCCATTCGATCCATCAACCGCTGCAACGAGACGATGACGGCGGAGGAGTTCACAGACATGGTGTTTAACAAAATCGACATAAATGGAGATGGTGAGGACCTTCCCTGGGCAGTGCCACTGCTCCTGCCTTCCCCCTTACCTGCACTCCAGGCTGCCAGAACAACTCCTGCTGCTGGATGTCCCAAAACACCAGGACAGGGAGAGCTGGCAGAGGGGGGCTCCCTGTGAAGGTTGAGCTCCCCCTCCCCTCTGGGCTGCCCGAGGGGACACCGCCCACTTCTCCTCCTGGGTGGGGATCTGTGGTGGCATTTGGGGTACAATACACAGCGCTGAGACCCCAATTTCAGGGTCTGTACCTGTCCTGGGGGCAGCTGCGAGGGCGGCGTGGGGAGGAGCGAGGCTGCGGGGTTTGACAGAGCTGTTGTGACCGTGCTCTGCAGGTGAGCTGTCCCTGGAGGAGTTCATGGAGGGCGTGCAGAAGGATGAGATGCTTCTGGACATCCTCACGCGCAGCCTGGACCTGACACACATCGTGCGGATGATCCAGAACGACGGCAAGAACCCGCACGAGGGGGAGCAGGATGCCCAGGCTGCCCAGTAGCTCCTGGGATGCTTTCCCTTCGCCTCCCCCCTGGCACTGTCACCTCGGATCGGGCTGTGGAGCTGGGAGCTCCCACTGACAGACACTGGGAGCAGGATCTGCCTGGGCAGCGAGAGGAGAGGCCTCTGCAAGGAGGGGGTGCAGAGCTGGGCTCCTCTCACACGGCTCTGGGATGGCCTTGGGGCCTCTGGACGCTGCTGCTGAGCTCAGAGGGGGCACAGCTGGGGCCCCCCAGGCAGGGGAGCAGCACGAGGCTGTGCAGGTCAAGAATGCACCGAGAGCACCCCACAATTCCCACTGAGGCTGTGGCCAACAGCTCCTCGAGGGGGTCCAACCCCTGGGCTGCCCAGGACTTGGCCCCAGTGAGAGGGGTCCTGGAAAAGCAGATCTAAACCTTCTCCTTCCATTTCTATTTCCAGAGCAAGCAATCACTGGTTTTGGTCACTCCTTCCTTCACTTGTTATTATTTGGTCAGCAGTGATTAGTGATAATGCGAGTTAAAACATTTATGAGCTAGAAAAAGGGGAGGGGTGAATGCAGTGGCTTTTCTCTGTTCAAAAGCATTAAAAACATCGAATGGTGCCTTTTTTAAAGAACCCCCTGAAGTGTACGGGAATGTGTCTCCCTGAAGCATCTGGAAGGAAGGAAGCGCTCCCAGATAAGCAGAATCAGCAGTGCAGTAACCCGAGAGGGAGGAGCGCTGTAGGACTATTCCCGCACCTTTCACCACCTGGATAAGGAGCTCCAGGAGGTTTTGGCTCCCATGTCTGCGTGGGCTTTGAAGGGGGAGCTGCTAGAGAGGGGTGAGGCTCAGCTCTGAGCGCCCACAGTAGCTGAGGACTCCTGAGCAGGCCCTGGGGCCCAGCACCTCCAGGGTGGGATCACGGCCAGCCCCCACAGAGCCCAGAGCCAGCTCCTCCCTGGAGCCCGCGGGCAGAGCGGCCTCGTGCCCCAGGCCGGGGCTGCCCAGGACCCCGACACGCACAAGGGCGGCTGCGGGAGCGCAGCCTCGCCCCAAACCATCCCTGAGCTGAGCTGGGAAGAGGTTCCTCACCAACCAGAGCAGTCCCAGGCGTGGTGAGGCAACACAGGACACCAGGAAGGATTTCTTGCCCAGCTGAGAGTTTTGCTATTTAGCACTGGGTGTTTGCAATTCACAAGCAGCTTTCTGACCATTTTTCCTGTGCATCTTTTTCATTTGACAGAGTTTTACCTGGAAGCTTTTGTACTTCCAGTCCTACAGTGAACCAATAAAGGTGTTTTACAATATTATTTCAGGTCGTGCTTCTTCTCTCTTCCAATCAATCCTTCTCTTTCCAGCAGGACAGATTAAGTGGCTCACACAAGTACAGAAACTGCTCTGGGGTTGTTCTCAGGCTCACAAACCACCCTGGACAGGAGCCCTGGATGGGCCAACTTGTCCACTCACGGCAGTGCAAGAGGGAGCAACTGCAACCCCTCATTAGAGGTGGGCTGAGCTGTTTACTCAGAGTGTAACTCTTCTTCTTGCAGCAAAACCAACTCCCCCACAAATGACCAGCACAAAACTCAGAGTCCTTTGGCTTTGCACCAGCACGAGGAGGGAGCTGAGCTCAGCGTGGGCTTTCTGAGCAGCCTCCCTGGGCAGAGACGCCTCTCCTCTGCCCCCCGGGAGCAGCAAGAAGCAGCTCTGAGCAGCCAGGTTTCTATTTATAAAGCCAAAGTTGTTCTAAAAGGGCTGTCTCAGAACTGCCCTCAGGCAAAAAGCACCTTTCAAACCTCAGCGTCTCTCTCCAAAGGATGTTTTTTCAGCCTCTAAGAGAGCAAATATGAAATAATTAAAAACTAATACGATGAGTGTCTCGGCCTTAACTCATGCATAATTAATTTATTTCAAAATCCTGATGGCTGCTGAGGTGCCTCGGGCACGCTGCTCACCCCTGTGCCAGCGCCCCGCAGCGGGGAGGCAGCACGGGCTCTGCTGAGCATGGGGGGAATTTTTGGGAGCTGCCCTCAGCCTGATCCCCTGATGGGTGATTCTCGCTGATATCCCATCCCAATCCCCGCTTCCTGTCGCCCCTGTCCCCATCCCCGTCCCATCCCCGTCCCCATCCCTGTCCCATCCCTGTCCCATTCCGATCCCCATCCCATCCCTGTCCCATCCTCATCCCATCCCCGTCCCATCCCCATCCCTGTCCCATCCCCGTCCCATCCCATCCCTGTCCCATCCTCATCCCATCCCCCGTCCCATCCCCATCCCTGTCCCCATCCCTGTCCCATCCCTGTCCCATCCCCGTCCCATCCCCGTCCCATCCCTGTCCCATCCCCGTCCCATCCCTGTCCCATCCCTGTCCCCATCCCCGTCCCATCCCTGTCCCATCCCCGTCCCCTCCCCTTCCCGGTTTTTGGGACCCCTTTTGTCCCCCCGCGCTCCCGCCGTGTCCGCCCGTCCCGCAGCGCCTTCTGCCGGCCCCGCCGGGAACAGCGGGAACGCGCCGGGCTCGGCCGCACGGACCCCAAACCCGAGGGGATCCCACAAACGGGCGGCGGCAAAAACATCCCCGAGTGCATCCCCGGGGGTGCCCGAGAGGCACAGAAGTGCCACAAACCCGATTCTCGGCCAGACGCTTCCCAAGCCCCTTTTCCGCAGGTTTTGGCTGCTCTGCCGGAGCTCCGGCGCTCCCGCAGCACTCCTGCAGCACTCCTCAGATCCCAGAATATCCCCTAAATGCAGGATCTTTAAGGGTGATGCCCTTGAGACACTTTCTAAACTTCTGAGGTGCACTTAACTTTGAAGAAAAGAAAGAAGAGAAAGAAGAGAAAGGGAAGGAGAAGGAAGAATAGTAAGGAAAGGAAAAGGAAGGACAGTAAGGGAAAGAAAGAAAAGGAAAGAAAGAAAAGGAAAGAAAGGAAGGAAAGGCAGGCACGAGGGCAGGAAGGAAAGAAAGGAAGAAAAATAAAGAAGGAAAGGGAGGAAAAGAAGGAAAGGGAGGAAAGGAAGAAAAGGAATTTTGCCATGGCACAGCTGAGCACAGGCACTGCAAGAAAACCACTGAGACCACAGTCAGTCCCTGCAGTGACCAGCACGGGGCTGAGGAGGTCACTCCGGCTTCCCACAGGAGATTTTCAAAGGGAACTTGGCCACGGGTGCTTCGGGAGTGACCTGGACACAAACCTTACCCCGGGCAGCCCCGAGTCCCGGGGGAGCCGCCGCTGCCCAAACCTCGGCTGCACACGGAGCACGGCCGAGCCCAGAGCGGGTGCGAGGATCCTCCCTCCTCCTCCTCAGCCTTTCATTGCTGCTGCTCAGCGCCTTCTCCAGGGATGCATCTCCCAGAGAGTTTTAGGATGTGATGCCTCCTTGGCTCCTGCTCCCTCTTCCCTTCAACAACAGCCTCAGCTCCACTTTCCAACCTGATCCTTCCACCTTGAGTCCTGCCCAGCTGCAGGGACATCAAACCCGGGAGCAGATGGTAGCCCGGAAAAATCACACGGCATTTGTCTTTTCCAAGCCATCCTGTTTCCCAATTTAGAGCAGAAAGAAATCCAATCAGTCAAATCCAATTCAAGCTGGGCCTAAATCTGGAAAACCGATTATGCAAAATGCCTGACATCAGTGCTTGATGTGAATGTTGAATGGAGTTTGGGAGGACTCAGGGTGTTTATACCCAGGGATTTAAAAATAGCACTAAGGCCAAAGCACCTTTGATTTCTTGACAAAAGATTACAATTGATAAGAGGAACAATTTTCCATTGGGTTATGCCAGCTCTGACACAAACACATCCCCTGCACCTCCATCCCACATCTGCCCAGGCCACAGGACGTGGAACCACCCAGCTCCTGAGCCCTCAAGGGTCCTGTTTCAGTCCTGGAAGGGTTAAAAGAGAAGCGTCTGATTGCAGCAGTCAGCTCACTTTATTTAAGCACCTATTTCAAGTTCCATTGAGAAACATTATTTTTTAAATGATACTCTCATGGTTCCTGCTGTCATCACAGGAAGTTAAACAGAAGAGGCTCCTTCCCTACTCTGCCTCTGCAACAGCATCGTCATCTCTGCTTTATCTCTGCCTTATCTCTGTCTTACCCAGCTGTTCCAGCAGCTCCTCCCCTAAATTCAATATATCAGACTCACAGGCTACAGTTTCAGTCAGATACTCAGGTGCTTGCACAGATCTTCACCTAATTAACAAATAAGTACTACAAAACAAAGGTTTTTAATAAATATTTCTTTATTCAATTCCTGTTTTACAAAACTTCTACCAACATCTGTACAAGTGCTCACCAGGGGAGGGCTGCTGGCCTGGGGGTCCCCAGACAGCCCCTGCAGAGCCTGGGCTGACCGGGCGAGCAGAATTGGAGAATTTGGAGCATTTCAGTGAACCAGCAAAATGCAACTCTAGGAACTAAAGAGCCTCTCTAAAACTGTGCAAGAAGCAGAGCGTGTTACCTTGGTTGAGATGCTGAAATGTAAGGAATTCGAGATTTGTATCCTCCAATGAAAACATTTTTTTCACAAGCTGGAAAATCAATAAAAGTGAATGTTTTCATCCAGGCTCTCAAGTCAGATTTTTCTTTCAGATCTTTGGCTGATAAACTATTGACTAGAGAGAGCTTTGACCAACTGCCTCAGAGCAGCATAAAGCGTGAGTCTAATCAGCTCTGATAAGTCAGCTCACCACCAACTGGTCTGTATTTACAGAGAACTCACAGAAAGGCTGTTTCAAAGTGGAAATGTGCACGATCTGAACTCTAGCATTGATTTTGTCTTCTCCTGAACACTTCCTCATGGAATTTAAACTCTGGGTAAACTGACAAGACCACAAACCAGCAAACTAATCAGCTAATGAGAGTTCTCACAGTCCTAATTAAAGGCCACAAAAAAGGGGCTGTAAATCTTTTCATTGGTATGACCTGGCCCACTGATCCCATGGGAAAATTAAAATGAAAGAGACAAACTCATGTTATTTTCCTGGGGAGTTTTTTTCTTGTAAATGAACCAATACATCCAATAAAGTTGAACCAAAATATTGATTCAACCCAAATTCATTTTCCACACACATCTATGTAGAAACACAGGTCAGGACAGCAGAGCTCAGCCTGCAACCTGTGTAAATTTTATATCTGTGGTCGGGGGCTAAATTAAGTCCAGTGTAAAACCACTGTACTGGAATTTTTGTCACTTTTTCCATTCTTTTCAAGGCCGGTTTAGACAGGGCTTGGAGTAACCTGATGTGGCATCCCTGCTCGTTGCAGGGGGGGTGGAACTGGAGGAGTTTTAAGGTCCCTTCCAACCCAAACCATCCATGATTTATGATTCCGTGGTCCTGCCAATGGAGCAGCACAAGTCCTCTCATTGCAGAGATACTGCCAAGCAAAACTCTGCTCTTCCCTCATCTCTGCTTCCATACTAAACTTCTCCCACTGCAGTGAAAATCCTGGAGCTCCTTGAGCTCATCCACTGTTCCCAGAGCAGGAAAAGCTGTTCCAGAGCCATGATTCCCTAAGAACCAGGGGCTCAAAAGGAGCCGAGTCACACCCGTGCCATTCTGTCCTCTAAACGGGGCTGTGAAATGTCAGTGTTTGGAATCAGCACCCATCAGCCCCTCAGGCCTCGAGCAGGCAGAAGGAGCAGACTCTGGCCCCCAGGAGGGAGGGGAAGGAGTCCCTGCTCCTCCTGCCCAGCCCTCACGTTGTTTCCCTCAGCTCTGAGTGTTGTCCTGGCCACTGCTCTGATCCAATTCTCATTTTTGGTAGTTGTGTGTTGGTCTTCAGGAATCTGACATGAGCAGCAGTAAAGGCTACAAAACACACATCGAGACACCCTGAATGCCCAACACCTGCCAGAGCAGCTGTGTTGGTGTGAGCTGTTGTAACTCTGCAGCAGTGAGCGATGCCAGCACCAGTCTGCTCTGGAGACAGCACCCCTGGCTCCTTTCCTCACCTCCCAGTCCCATCTGTCACCAGCTCCAAACCCTGCTCAGGGTCTGCTGCAGGAAGCCACAAAAAGTTTGTTCCTTGGGGTGTAACCAAAAACCAGAGCTGACAAACACAGTATTGTGTACACAAAAGGACTTATTCATGGGCCAGAAATAGTCCCTGGGTACCAGCGGTGCTCAGCACGTGGGTTTTACATCGAGATGCGGCTCCTTAAACCACTCAGGTTTTCATCTGCTTGCTGAGATCGAATTAAAAAGGAAAGTCACTACCAGGCTAGAGGAAGGGTCACACTTGGGAGTCAGCATCAGGTTTTCAGCTGTGCCAAACCCGAATTTTCTCAGAACAAAGCACTCTTCCTCCTCTGCTCAGTGATCCATCCCCCAGGGTTCACATCCATTTGCAACATCTTCATCACCCACTTGTCCCTCCTGGCTCCATCAATGAACTCATCAAGAGACAACTGCCCTGTGGGTGAGGAGGGGGACACGAGATGGGCAGTCAGAACACAGAGATAAGAGACAAGGAGGAGGCAGGAAGCAATTCCAGCCATGTGTCAGATAAAATGCTAATCAGACACGACCTTACTTAATTTCCCCACCTCTGCCAGGCCAGGCAGCTAAAGACAAACCAGGGGCTGTGACCCCGGGCATTCCCACCTGCCCCATCCAACAGGAGACTCCAGATGCTGCAGGGGCTCACCCAGGCTCTTCCAGGACCGGTGCCAGTCAGGTCCTGCAAGCCCCAGTTTGACTGGAACCAGCGTCTTTACTCAGCTCTTTGTGCTGGGATTGGGACCTGCCCTCTGGTTGCTGGGGGCTGTCAGAGGATGGGATCTGAGTGACATCCAAATCCAGACAGAGCAGTGACTCCTTGGTATTTTACATTAAAATAACAATGGAAAAGATTTCACCCTGCTGCACCTTCAAAGTCACTTTTGACTGTGGAACAGAGCAGAACCAAACCCAGCATGTGCATTGTGAGTAACACAATAGAGCCAAGTGATCTCTGGGCAGCCAGGATCAGAGGCAGCCAGCCCAGCACAGGTGAGCTCTCATCAGGCAGGAATGCAATCTGTGCCATCCATCACTCACCATCCCCGTTCTCATCCACCAGCTGAAATATCCTGTCCACCACCTCCTCTGGTGTCAGCAGCGGGGTCCTGTCCTCCACGTCCGACCAACACACCCTCTTCAGCCTGTAGATGGACTGAAAGGAGTTCACAAATTAGGAAAGGGACTGGAAAATGAAAAGCAGTGAACTCCATTATCATCCCAACACTGAGAAGGTCTTTTTCAAAGGCTGTGGGTTTAACCTTTCTGGAAAGATCTGCCCCTCAACAGCCTCAGATCTAGAACAGAACCCCTGACCTTATGCCTACCCTCACTGCACGTTAATTACCTCATTTGCTCTGTGCAGCTGCTGCCCTCCTGTTTCCCTTACACATATTGGTCAGACCTCAGGGTTTCTTTGCAAAGAACAAAGCAACAGTTCCACAGACGGAAAAAATCATAAGCCTTGACTGTGATTTTTTCCTAACATCCAAAGCCAGGCACATCTGGACTAACCCAGCCCTCTCTCTGGGGAAGCTGTGCCCAGGCTGCAGATCAAACCTGTATTAGCACAGATTTTGACCCCCAGTTTCTGCTCCCCTTTGCCATGGGAAAGGGTCAGATTTTATCTACTCCTGTGGCACCACCTGTCCATCGTTACCTTTACTGCTTAGGCTGAAGGGTTTTGTCTAAAGTCTTCCCAGAGAGAGGATTAGCAGTGGCCTCACAGTTCTGGACAATTCTTGGTTGACCTCAAAACTATAATGGGTCGTGGCCCAGACAGGCTGCCCTGCTGCCACACCAGCTGCTGCAGGTGACCAGCTGCTCACCCTCCCCAGCCGGAGGCCCTGCTGTCCACAGGGGCAATTCCTGGCACTGCACTCCCCTGAGATGCTCAGATGGGTGATAAGCAGTGGTTATCACCCTGCCAGGCAGTGCTGTGCAGGGGAACCATCCCTGCGGTGCTGCAGCACAGCCACCGAGATATTTCAGCTCAGGTAAGAGCACAGGTACCTGTCCCTGGCTGCCTGCTCAGCCCCACAGCACCCTTCAGGTTGGAAAAGAGACCTTCAGGATCCTCCAATCCAACTGTTCCCCCAGCACTGCCAAGGCCACCCCTAACCCCTGTCCCCAGCTGTCACATCTACACAGCTTTTACATCCCTGCAGGGATGGTGATTCCTGTGTCACGGCTGGACAACACTTTCAGTGAAGAAATTTTTCCTGATAATCATCTAAACCTCCCCTGGTGAAACTCGAGGTGATTTCCCCTTGTTCCATCACTTGGCAGAAGACACCAGCTCCCACCCTGCCAACCAAACCATGGAGTCACTGCGAGGCCTCTTCTCACACCTCCACACCATCACTGGTTACATCCAAGGCAGGACACAGCAGAAACCCAGAAAGGCACCAGTACAAAGGAATTTCGGTGCTAATTGGTGCCTCTCAGGGTATTCTCACCAACCACCCAGCCAGGACACAGCCCCAGCAAGGGCATGGGGTGAAACCCTCCTCCCCAGGCCAGCACAGGGAACCTTGGTGCTGAGAGGTTGAAAAGAAAGGCAGAGCAGAGCTCCAGGATCTCCAGAACCCAGAGGGTGCATTTCTGGGCAGCAGCAGGGCCAGGCTGCCCACAGTGGGTACAGCAGAGCCCTCAGACACCCCAGCAGGCTCCAAACCCTTTCACCAAGGTCAGGCATTTTCACTTCATCACCATCCACAGCTGCCCTGAAACCTGATTATCACAAACCCCATACACATCATAACATTGCCAAAGAGCAGGGATTGCTTAAAAAAGTGATTGGGCAATGCCCACTTACTTCAACAATTTCCAGCAGCTCAGGTTTATCTATGCAGCCATTCCCATCCTTGTCATACACTTTGAACGTCCACCTCAGCTTGTGTTCCAGTTTTCCTCGTAAAACAAGATTCAAGGCAGCTACGTATTCCAGAAAATCAATGGTGTTATCCTGTGGCAACAGAAAAGCAGCAGCTGGATGACATTAACTGGGTAGGAAGTTGATAGAGAACTGCTTTACAGATTCCAGAAAACCTGGGTTAAAACTGCCAAAAGGATAATGCATGGGACAGGTCTTTGTCAGGCACTGTAAAGAAGGTTTGGAGCAGTTCAGGACCAGCAGCAGGCACAGCCACACCCTGTGCACCTCCTCCCCCATCCTGTCACGCACCAGCAGCCCTTAAAACCACATTCTCTGTCCTGTCAGGGAAGCTCCCATAAATTAGGAATGGGACTTCATCTTTTATGCACAGTTTGCTCTGCTACCTTTTCTGCACAGCTTTCATAACAGAATTTGGGACCCGAACCTTTCATTTTTTGCAGGAATTTGGGTTTTTACAACTTGGAATTCTGAGACAAGCCTGACCTGCCCACATCTTCCATGGCCTTTTTTAATCCTTTCTCACAAACTGACTTTTGCTGCCACTTCAATGTGATTTTGCTGCTGTTTTCAAAGGGAGCTTAAGGGAGATGAGTTGATCAGAGATGAACAACCTGAGTCCCCCTTTCCTGTATGGATACAAGGAACAAACATCCCCACACTTGGAATGTGATCGAGAGCTTCAGGAAAAAAATAATTGAACCATTTGGCAAGCGTTGCTCACCCAAGGCAGCTGAGTTCCACTCTTTGAGAACCCAAAGCATCCCAGGCTGCCCGTGGCAGCAGTGCAGGGGATGCAGGAACTGTGACTAAACCAGAAAACCCACTTCTCCCAGGTGTCTCATGACAAATACGGCAAAGGGAATCAAGACCAGAATGTCTGAATTGTTCAGCATTCCTTTCCTTCTGGAAAGCAAAGCTAAAATCAATATTTTATTACAAACCACCTGTTCTTACTTGATGCAGACACTTCCTCCGACACAGAACAAGCCTGAGTAGGACTTTCCTGCACTGTAATTTCCCCCCTATCTCAACAGAGAGATGTTTCTGCCATGTGGGAGCCTTGGCTGTTTGAGGGCGTTACAACACTGTCTCAAAGTGTGACTGCCTAAGTTAATTCAATCTTAGTCCTTTCAGGGGACATTCTGACCTTAATTTAGGTAGAGATTTGAGGAGATAATCCAGACCAGCCTGTGCTCCTTCTCCTGCCCTCGGGGGTTCCTCGCCCCCACCTCAGTCCCATGAAGGGTGGGCACAACCCAAACACCTCCCCACTGCAGAAATTGTTACACAAATACCTGTAAAACCTTCTCAGCACTTACCCCATTCTTGTCAAAAGCCCTGAACATGTTCTCCACATACTCTGCTGCTTCCTGATTATCCTGGACCCCGAAGAACCTCTTGAACTCGTGCATGAAGAGGGTCCCACTGGGACATTCCACCACAAACTTCTTATACCATTCCTGCAGCTCTGCAACATCAATCTCTCCTTGATCCTCTTCAGCATTGGTGAACTGCTGTCCCATTTTCCCCCAGAAAGCAGGATTAAAAACAGAAGGAAAAGAAGAAAAGTCCTTTGTTCTTTTTCTTCTTGCTGTCTCGTGCCTCTGTCTGATGGTAATGCTGTGTCACCTTCTCTCTTCTGTGTTTTAGTTTCTTGTTCCTCCTCCCCTGCCCAGCTCCCGGTGCTGCAGCTCCGTGTGCTCCCCAGGAGATCTGAGAGTGGCTCCTCTGCCCCGGAGCACAGAGCACTGGGCACGGATAAAAATAACTAAAGATCATTAGAAGATTCCCACCCATGAGCCCCAGAGACCTTCAGATGTTCTGAGCTGTGCCCTATTTAGAAGCAAACTCCAGGGGCTCAGTGTCTTTCTACACATTAATACCTCCATGTCAAAGAATTTGGGAGCCGAGGTTCCCTTTGCACACAACACACAGCCCCACTCTGTCCTGTAGAGTCTTCCAGAGGAAAAAAGGGATTATAGGGGAAGGAACATTTATCTTTGCAATGCTGGCTGTATTACCTGCCTGTGGGGGTTGCTCAGTGCTTCAGTGAGAGGGGGCATAGGAAAAAACAACAATCACAGAGAGGAACTCCTGAGAAAACAAACACTTCCATAAAGAAACCTGCTAATGCATTAAATTAACTGAATGTCTGCTGTAGCTGTGCTCTACAAAATGGTTGAGAGAATTAGTGGAGGCACCTGGATACAAACACACACATTCCTCTTATTGTCACATCTCCATCTTATAGCTTTAAGCTAAAAAGAACAGGAATTATGTCCATATTTTTAGAGCATATTCTTCTTATTTCCTTCCCCTTTTTGTGTCCATGGGAATTCCCCTCCTGCCTACCCTTCCCCCTGACCCTCATTTACTGGGTTGATTACAGACACCAAGTGTGGCTCTTCCTTCCCTGGACTCCTTCTGTCCAGCACCGCTCACAGCCGTGGCTCAGCCCCTCCTCTCCACATACACAGAGCCCTTTCCTTCTCCTGCAGGAGCCACCAGCTTTTCTCCACACCAAACCAGTTGCTCTGAACCCAGTCTGTGTCCGCTGGAAAGAATGACCTGAGCTATAAATGTGCCCAAGCCAGCCTGATATCTTCATTAAGAGGATTGGAGCAGCATTAATAGAAAACAATAGATTCTCCTATCCTAATGCCAAGGTCCAGATGGATTTAAGCTGCTCACTTTTTTGGAACAATTTTTGGTGTTGGTTAGGTAAGAAGAGCCTCTCTCATGGAAGAATACTGGCTAAGAACCAGGCTGAAATTTGAATTTGATACTGCAGAACAGTAGAGCAATTCATGCAGCACTGTAAGAGTGGGGTTTGCTCTGAATGCACTGACACCTGCAAGTAACCCAGCAGTGTACTATGTGCATATATATATATAAAATATATATATATACATACAGAGATTTGCAGGAGTCTAATACAACCTTACACTGTTACATGTAAGGATACCCAGGCAAGGTTTGGTTTCACTTAAAAGAAGAGCAAAGAGAGGATAGAGACAACACAGCAGAAGCCTAGAGATGGATGGGAAGGGCCAGAGAAGTTGCCAGAAAATTTAAGACTGTTCTATTTAAATTAAAGCATTTTTATATAATAATATTCTTGTCTATCCTCGCGCCCAGAAGAATGCAACACAGTTAATGAACTCAACCCTTCCCTTTGGAAATGCTTCAGCTGAATTTCACCTCTGACTTGGAGATGCCTCGTCCACAACAGAGCAGCTCAAGGGCTGGCTCATCAGAAAAATAACAGTAAATCCATCCCCCCCCGTTTTTCTCTTCATAGAGCTACTGGAAAGAAGTCTTTGGTAGCCACAGTCACGTTTATAAATTATTTTATATAATTTTTGGAATTATCTTTCCTGGTGAGGCCAGGAGTTCTCCTGGGGTCTCAAACAGCCCCAGGCCACAGAGGTGCTGCCAGGACAGCGGTGGGGAGGATCCATTCCCTTTTCCTGCAGCACAGCTGGGGAGTTTGGGATGTGCTGGGGTGAAGCCTCTCCACCATTTTGTGCAGCTCTCCTGCACGGAGCTGCCTGCGGAATGCGAGTGCTGAGAGCGCACAGCAAGACTCCACATGCCCAGGACATTGTCTTGACTCATTGCATAATTTTGTTTTGCCTTATGGGAACTTGGTGCTCTGTTCCCAGGAGAGAAAATGGTTCCTCTTTGTTTTGATGACTGCAATCTTCTCCAGCCAGGAACAAAGGGCTGCAAGAGACCTGGAGTACAAAGCCCAGCTGCTGCTATTGCAGGTTTCATGGCATACAATTGTGTTGATAAAATAGTGATATTAATTTGGCACTGAAATAAAGTAAATCCCATAGCTCCTGGTATGAAAATTCCTCTGCATGTCCTCTGTGTGCTCTGCAGACTGCACTGAGAGAGCTGCTGTCTCTCAGCCAGCAGGATGTCACTTAATAAGGCACAGTTTATCAGTCAAATTACTTCTTACTTTGATTCAAAAAAACTGATGCAGATAGAGGTAAATATAAACAGAGAGAAGTAAAAATAAAAAGAGTCATTTCTAGAAAACACTGCAGTGAAGAGGTTGGTGCTGTTTGTCTGCCTGAAGGAGCAGGATCAGCGCTCTGTGTGTTGTGTCAGAGCGAACACTTTGGATGATCAGTTACAAACAGGTAACATCTGATTGCATGTCCTGCCTAATGAGTTATCCCTGGATTATCACCTCTACAGCTCCAAAGCTCCGGAGTTTCCCAGCCAAGAGCATGGAAAAAGACAGCCTATTTCCCGTCAGCTGCCTACCCCAACGTGCTGCCACACGCTTCAGCACAGGCTGGTAGAAACTCAAGAGGAAAAAAAAACCACCAAACCCTGCAGAGGGCTGGGAAGACTCATTTGTTTGGCATCTGTGTCGGTGCTGGGAAGGCAGCAGTGGCTGTGGCAGAGGCAGCAGGGTGCTGGCAGGCACAGCTGCCTGCCAGAGGGGACCAGCTTCAGGGAGACTGCAGGCAGGACTGGACTCTTCTCCCAAGCTGGAGCTCCCAAGCTGGAGCAGTCCTCACCCAGCTGTTTTGCCACATTGCTCTATTTTTTAAATCCCCCAGCCCTGACCTGCGGGTTGGGCATCTTGAGTGTCCTTCCAGCGTGCCCAGGAAGGGCAAAACTCCACCCAGGCAGCTCCCAGCACTGCCACAGACAGCCAAGGCAGCAGGAGCACGAGCAGCAGCACTGCTGGTGGCTCCTTCCATAGCTCCCCAAGCATCCACCACAAACAAAGCCAACCCAAAGCATCCTTAAATTTCCCTGTCGTCGCCAGGCGGGATGGAGGCGTGGACAGCAGGAATGCAGGGAGGATGAACGGCAGTTTTTGTGCTGACCCATGTGAGGAGAGATCAAAGAGCCTGGAGTTCAGCCCAATATCTCCCTGTGTCTCTTCCCAGTTGCTCCCAAAATTGTCCTACCACTGCATGTTTTTATACAGCAGGAATAACAAGGGTGTTTCATTGCAGGAGCAGCTGTCCCTTGATTTACACATCAGAAATGGTCAGGTACCACTAACGAAACCCATCCACTGCAGTGTCACCCAACACAGAGAGCACTGGCCCTGGGGTATCTTCTGCTGATTGCCAGAAAGATTTTCTTATGTGCTGACAGACTCCTGCTAAATATTTCCTCTGAGTGGAATTCCATGCTGGATGAAGCCTGAATTATCCACCTTGCACTTGGCATCCGGCAAGGCAAACTTCCCCAGAAAAATGTTGAATTGTTTTGTCTGTGTGTGAAGATCTCCAACATTTTGTCTAGTTCCAAACTCTTGGCTCAGGACTGAGCTGTGGGTGTAAGTCAGCCTTCCCAAAGGCAGGGTTCAGCATTTTCCATAGGGCTCATGATGAGAAGGAGAAGGGAAATTCCCATTTTTTTTCTGGTTAATTGAAACTGAATGGTGAAGTATTGTATGATCCTTGAAACCAAGATTCACCACTGAGTCATGGCTCTCCACCTACAGGGAAAATAAATAAGACGCGAGGCTGGAGGGCAGGAGACTGCGGAGGGACCAGGGAGAAGCTGCTGAGCCCCTTCCCAGGGGTAGGTGTGACCCCAGAGTGGGGATGGAGGCAGGGAAGAGGGACATTTTTATGCTTTTCAGAGAAAAAAGTATGTGCTTGTGGCTTTAGTCAGAGCTGACTTCAGGGTTTGGCTTCATCCCGTGCTGTCATTGACCGGATATGGACCTATATGGATGGATTTAGGACAAGAGGAAATGTACTTAAATTGTGCTAGGGGAGGTTTAGATTGGATATTTGGGAGAATTTCTTCACTGAAAGAATGGACAAGCACTGGAACAGGCTGCCCATGGAAGCGGCAGAGTCACCGTCCCTGGAAGTGTTCAAACCCGTGCGGATGTGGTGCTAAGGGACACGGTTTAGTGGTGGGCCTGGCAGTGCTGGGTTAATGTTTGGACTCAATGATCTTAGAGGTCTTTTCCAGCCTTAATTATGCTGTGATTCTATGACTCAGCTGAATATGCTTTGAACTGCGAAAAAGCCCAGGAACTTTATGTTTTCTTCACGAAATATTCCATTTAAAAGGCAAAGATATCCCGTTTAAAAGCAAACTTCCTTTCCTAAATACTCCGTTTACAAGGGGGAAAAAAAAAAAAAATCCCGTGTGGAAGTTTCCTAAATACTCCATTTGACAGGAAAAGGGCCGCGGCAGAAGGCCGGGGGATCGGGCGCTCCGCTCGTCCCGGGTCCCCGTGCGGGGTTTGGGGGCTCTGCGGGCTCTGCGTGCGGTCCCCCCGCGGGGGCGGGGCGGGCGGCGCGGCTGCGCCGAGCGCACCTGGGCAGGTGAGGGGGAGGGCGGGGCGGGCGCTGCGTGAGCGCGGCCGCCGCTGCCCGAGCGCCGCTGCCCCACGCGTGGGCCCCGCGGGGCGGCCCCGAGCCCCCGCGGGACGGACCCGCCGCAGCCCGACGGACGGACGGATCGATCGATAGAAGACGGACGGACGGACCGGGTGAGCTGCGCGGGGCTCGGACGGGACCGGCCGCGGGATCCGCCCGGCCCGGGAGCCGCCGGGCGCGGCCCCGTCCCGCGTAGAGCTCCCGGGCGGAGCGGGGCCGACGGGGCTCGGGGCACACGCGGGGCTCCGTGCGGGGGTCCGGAGGCTGGAGCGCCCCGGCCCCGGCAGAAGGGCGGCGGTGCGGGGGCGCCGAGCGGGTCCGGGCGCAGCCGGGAGGGCAGAGCCCGCTGAAAATGCCAATTTACCGCTCCTTCCCATCGGCTCCGCGGGCTGCGCTCTGCTAGCCCCGGGCTACGCCTTTCAAGTCGGTGTAAAGCGAGGCCTAAAGTTAGGGCAAGGCTGGTGTTTTCCCCCACCCCCTTCACCCACTGCAGTTTTCGGATGGCAGCTGTTACACCCCAAAACCCCGCACTTCGTGTAACAAACAGCTCGTTCCCCTTCCAACTTCACGGGTTGCCTGGCCGTGGCAGGGGCTGAGGTGACCAGACTGGGATGCGGAAGCTGGGAATTCAAAGAGTTAATCGTCTTCAGGTGTATTGGGGGCAGCACGGGTGGTGGGAGGCAGGAGATGTACAGAACTCTGCAATGTGGGAGCCCCGGGCACCCGGTGTAGGGAGGTGATTCGGCGTCGGATGGAAATTCAGCCTCAGTTTCTCTGGGTGAAGGTTTGTCTTTGAAAAAATTAATAAGTTCCATGAAATACAGGATAATGTAATCAAACAAAGATAACGAGCAAGGAGCGGGGTCTGTGGGTTCGCAGCAGTGAACCCCGAGCAGACCCTTCCTTCTCCAGAGGCTTTAATGGATGAGGTGGAGCAGGAACTGAATATATCTGGGTCTGCAGGTGGGGAGCGAAAGCATCTGTGCAGCAAACTGCATCGGGCTTCAGGTCGGTTTTCCTGGTGCTCCGTGTGTTGTTGGACTGTCTGGCACCTCACCAGAGCCCCGAGTGTCACCAGAGCTGGCCGGGGCTGTCCCTGACCTTGGTCACTCCTCGGCAGCCCTCGGGGGAGTGGCTGCAGGCTGGCTGCTCCTTCCTGAGTTTGAGTTGTTCTTGTTGGGGTGAATGTCTGCAAGGAGAAATACTAATAATTAGGGTACAGGGAGTAATTACATCACTGACCAGAGATGCATTAGCAGCACAGGGATGTGCTAATTATCCTCACACACCACCCAAATTGAGTGGGAATAAAGAGAACTGGATAATCCCTGGGTTTGTGCGCTGAGGATCCTCGAGAGAGGGCCAAGCCTGCCTTGGCAAAGCCGGTGAGTGTGCACAGACATTCCCCAGGAGTCTGGCATCAGTGGAACCCACCGGATCGAAGTTGAAGGTTGTAAGAGGCTGACTCACCGTCTGAGCCCAGCAATGGGATTCAAGTTGATTTGCTCTCAGTTATTGTGTCAACAAGTCATTGGTGATAAAAGGTCATAAAGCATTGTGGTGTGGAGCACTGACAGACGCTGTCTGCGGGCCCAGGGACAATCCCAGCCAGCACCCACCTTGTGACCCGACTCCTCTGCTGTGAGAGGGGAATGAATCTCTCCTGTTCTGGGGGTTTGAATTTACTCCTGGTCTTGCAAACGTGTGTGCACAGCACACGATATTAGAAGGGACTGCTTGCAGAGTTCAGTGTAAAAGAGATCGTGGAAACCAGCCGTAGTAAGGGTTCTTTAAAATGTCACTTTTTTTTTTCCTTTTCAAGAGAAATCAATACCTGGTTTTGGTCTCAGTTCTAAGTCCAGGATTAATCTGGACCTTGTGTCTTTGCAAGCACGCTTCTGAAAATTTAATTCTGACAGCATTTTCAACATAGAGAACCAACACAGCAAAGTTTCAGGAGCGCTAAAATAATTTTGATGATTGCTTCCTGACCCTTTGCAGTTCCTGGGAAACAGTCTGGTAATGTGACCACACATTTTCAAACTATTATTTAAAGGTGGTTTGCAGTTGAAGCTGAACATTTTCTTTGCAGAAAAGATTAACAGATAAACTGAGTTGTGTTTGGATTAATTTTGTGTGAGCACTTGCATCTGAATGGGATCTGCAGGTATTTGGACAAATAAAACCTGTTCCTAGACTAGTTCTTGGATAGGATTTTTTAAAATTTTCTCCATCTCTGCTACCAGATGCATTTTGCAACTCCTCCGGCAATATTCAGGGCTTATGGCAGAGGTTTTACTTGTCCTGTAACTGCTTTATTAATGGGAATATTTGTAATTTCTCACCTCTGTTTCAGGATTTACAAATGAATATAGGAGATGCACCTTCTGAGCACATGTGTAGTGCAGAAATCCCCTCCCAAAATCTAAAGATACTGAATGTTGCCTCTTCTTGGAGAGGAACGGGCATTAATTTTGTTTGTTTGGCTTTGTTCTACACAAGGAAAATATTGTTGGCTGGCTGCAATTGTGTGAGCAACACGGGGTTACTTAAGAAAAACATTAAGTAAACAGCACTCGATTTTTAGCAGCAGTGCAGGCAGACTTGCAGTTCATGTCCTTCTGGATAAACATCCTGGTTATTACAGGTCAGTGCTGTTTGCCAGTGATTGTGCTGCATTCAGGGCATTCATGGAAAAGTCATTAAATGACTTTCAGAGTTTGTCTCTGTGGTGAAAGAGCCCCTGTGCTTCAGCCTGGGCCCCTGCACCTCGGCTGGGCTAAAGCCTCTCAGTTGGGTGAGCCTTTCTCCTCCTCCGTGCCAGTCTGACAGGACTGAAGGAGCACGAGATCAGATCAGCCCCTTCTCCAAGGTGTAAGTGGAGGCTTTTGAAATTCTGCTGCCTGTTCTTGCTGTTGCTTGTTTGTGGCTTTATCTCCTGCTCAGGGTTTGCAGCCCAGGTCTGCTGGGGGCTTGCCCTCCGTGTGCTCGTTGAGCACAAATAACGTGCTCTGGAATGTTGAATTGTGGAAGCTGTATTGAACTATTGAAGCTGTTGTGCTTGTAACAGTTCTGGGCCCCGCTTAGTGAGGTGTGTGTGACTCTTCCTGGCAGAGGAGTCACCCAGCTCGATCTGGTGGTTTCAGGGTGCAGTAACATACACAATACAGCAGTTACACAGCATAGGGCCTTTTCTCGTTAAATTAATTCAGTTTTTTTGAAGCAAATGAGTCCCAAGTAACCTCTAGCAGTGGCTCTGCCATTACCCCAGCAGATCATGGCCCTACACCCGCGGAGGGTGCGCCTGAAGCCGTGGCTGGTGGCCCAGGTGGACAGTGGGATGTACCCCGGGCTGATCTGGCTGAACCGGGAGGCGAAGCGGTTCCAGATCCCCTGGAAACACGCGACTCGGCACAGCCCCCAGCACGAGGAGGAGAACACCATCTTCAAGGTGAGGCAGGGGAGAGCTCGGGGATCCCATGGCTCTGAAATAGAGACAAAGGGCTGGATTGTTGGCCCAGGAGCTGGACAGGCATCTCGGGAGCTGTTTCTAGGCATGCTTTATTTATCTGACCTCAGAAAAGCCACTGTGTGCACCTGGATGCCAAGCTTGGCACTGCCTGAGACAGTGTTGAGTTTTTTAACCCTTTCCCACCACCAAAGGGCAGATGCTGTGTGATCCGTGGTCTCTGGAAGATGACTGCTGTTGGCTTCATCCACTCGGGCTGGGATGTGGTAACTGGCTTGTTCTTGGCAGCAAACCCTGAAATGCTGTTTTGTAAATCTTAAGGGGTCCACCACAAGCTCATCACAAGCAAATATTAGTGCTGTCCCTAATATTCTTATCCCAAGGGATTCACTGTAACTCCCTACACTCCTTTGAGGAATTTCTGACTTCTGTCTTGGAGGGATCTTGGACCAATGATCAGATTTTGGGGTGAGAGAGGGAGAGGCCAGCCAGATGTCTGTGGCTGTCCTTCCACTCCATTTTAACCAAATCCATTCCTCCTGCACAGGCTCCCTGTCAAAAATGACTTCTGGTGTTGAATCTGAGACCCACAAAATCTCTAACCCAAAACTGCTAATGTTCTTTTGGAGTTTGGATTTACATCTTTTTTTCTCCACTTTATTTTAATGGGAAAAACTATTAAAGTGGGAATTTCCATTTTTTTGTTATCACAAGAGCTCTAATTAAGACTTCTGCAAGAGAAGGGTTTGACAGTGGATTTGTTTGGAAGTATGATTTCTGATAAAAGCTGCTCTGTGGGGAGGGCTGGACTGAGCTGGCTGTACTTTGTCCCCAGGCATGGGCCGTGGAAACGGGAAAGTACCAGGAAGGAGTGGACGAGCCAGACCCTGCAAAGTGGAAAGCCCAGCTCCGATGTGCACTTAACAAGAGCCGGGAGTTTAATTTGATGTACGATGGCACCAAGGAGGTGCCCATGAACCCTATTAAAATTTATGAAGTGTGCGACATCCCACAGTCGCAGGGATCAATCATTAATCCAGGTGAGGGCCTTGCTGACACGGGCTGGCTCCTGGGCAGGCCTTTGTCCAAGGCACCTCCTTCCCTCTCTGCATTAACTCTTCAGCTGCCAGGTGAAGACTGTACTTAAACTAAAAGGACTTTGTGTCATGCTTTAGTACTAAAATTAATAAAGCTGCATACAGTTGCATGTTTTCCTGCTAAACAATCTAATATTGGCAAAACTGTGTCTTACTCCATCAATACTTTACCTTCGCTTTCTAGAATTATATATTAAACTGAAATTAGCATCTAGTATGGATCAGATTTATCCTTTTTTACTTATATTTCAAAAATACACAAATGAATATCCAATATTGTGCACAACCAATATGAAGATATTTTTTCAGTGTTTCATGCTGATCATCCACCCACAAGAATGTGCTTGTTTGCAGGCTCCACTGGTTCAGCTCCGTGGGATGAAAAGGATAATGATCTTGATGATGAAGAGGAGGAAGAATTGAATCAATCTCAGCATGTCCCAATTCAAGAGACATTTCCATTTCTTAATATCAATGGTTGGTGGCACAGACTAATGTATTAGTGAAGGTATTTGTTTGTAAATTGGCACATGCTTGAAATAAAATCTTGATTTACTGAAGAGTTGTGTCCTTTTTGTAGATTCTCCGATGGCTCCAGCCAGTGCAGAAAACTGCAGCCCTGAAACTGTGTGGCCAAAGAACGAACCCCTGGATATGGAAATGCCCCCGACAGCACTGCAGCACGACTTCTTCAGCAGCCCCGAGCTCTGGATCAGCTCCCTGCCAAGTATGTGCATGGGTTTGTAACAGTGCTTCTGCTTTTGTACTTTAAAACCTCACAGAAAATAGTGTTTTACCTTTTTCTTCCTGTGGCTGTTTGTGGGTGAGCGAGGAGAACTTGTGTAGGTTAAATAGAACTGTGTGTGGTTTAAACATCCCTGTGAAGGCAGCGGGGCTTGCATGGTGTCCCTGCTGCTGATGATCCAGGAAAAGCCACACTGACAGTTTCTCTCTCAGTGACAGACCTAGAAATCAAATTTGAGTATCGAGGAAAGGAGACCGGACCCACGACGACCGTGAGCAACCCGCAGGGCTGCAGACTTTTCTACGGAGAGCTGGGTCCTATGCCAGACCAGGAAGAGCTCTTTGGGCCCATCAGTTTGGAGCAAGTCAAGTTTCCAGGGACGGAGCAGATCACCAATGAAAGGCAGAAGATCTTCACGAGTCGGCTGCTGGATGTTATGGACAGGGGACTGATCCTGGAGGTCAGTGGCCACGCCATCTATGCCGTGCGGCTCTGCCAGTGCAAGGTGTACTGGTCTGGTCCCTGTGCCCCCTCCTCCACCACCCCAAATCTGATCGAGAGGCAAAAGAAGGTCAAGCTCTTCTGTCTGGAGACGTTCCTAAGTGGTAGGTAACTTGTGCTTCTGGCAAATAGCTCTGGACACTGGTCATGGCACTGCTGGAAAGGGTGGTCTGCACTGGGGCTCCGCCTGGATGCACCAGGTAGTTCTCTGTGGAGAGTGGGTCAGGGCCACTGCTGCCCTGACTTCAGGGGAGCTTGGAGCGGGTGTGTGGCGGGAGCAAAGGGCTGTACACTCATATAACGCTCTGAGAGACATCAGAGGGCCTTGCTTTTAAAGAAAGCACTTCACATGCAAGGAATGGGCTGTAATTGTGAGAGGTGGCAGAGGACAGTGTGTAGGTAAGAGTGGGGGTGCTGCAGTCAGGTGGGATGGCACAGGTGTTTCCAGCTTAAAGAGGACAACCCTGCAGTGCTCTGCTTTTCTTCTTAGAGCTGATTGCCCATCAGAAGGGACAAATTGAGAAACAGCCACCATACGAGATCTACTTCTGTTTTGGAGAAGAGTGGCCCGATGGAAAACCCAGGGAGAGGAAGCTGATCGTGGTGCAGGTAGGAGCGGGGGCTCTGTGGTGACGTGTGCCAGCCTTGTTGGGTCTGGGATCAATTCCCATGGATACCGAGACCTGTTCTTCTCTGCTGTAGCTTCTGACACCAGGGAAACTCCAGTAACACTGGTGGGGTTTGGGAGAGCAAATACAAATGTGACATGTGCTGAATAGAATTGGTTTGTGTGTTTTAAGGTATTGTGGAAACAGTCTCTGCATCCAGGAGAGGGGTTCCTGCAGAGTAACAGGGATATTCCGTGTGCCTTTAGGCTAGAACAAATGCCCTCTTTAACAGGTCATCCCCGTTGTGGCCCGGATGATCTACGAGATGTTCTCTGGGGACTTCACACGCTCCTTTGACAGTGGCAGCGTGCGGCTGCAGATCTCCACGCCGGACATCAAGGACAACATCGTGGCGCACCTGAAGCAGCTGTACCGGCTGCTGCAGAACCACCAGGAGGGCTGGCCCATGCAGGCCCCCGCCATGCACATGGCACAGCCACTCCCAGCACAGTGACAGACCCTTGGCATCCACCGGGGTTTCTTATGTTGTACATATAGAGAAGTGTTTCTTAACGAGTGCCTTGCCTAAATCTGAATAAAATCTGTAAATCTCGTCATCTGCTTCCACAATTTCAGCGGTCTGTGGTGCTTTTGTTTTGGAAGTGGCTGAAACCAGAGGAATACTTCTAACTCCTTCACCCTTTTCAGCTGTTTGCTTAAGTAACCCATCTGTATAAATCAGATTTTCAATTCTGTAATATTTTTAAATCTGCTATTAATACAATGTATATAAACACTTGACCATTAGAGTGGAAGAAAAAATATTCTGTGCTCTATTAAACCTGCCTGCACAATATCACCTTGTCTAGTTTTTTTCTCTTGAACGGGGCTGTAACAGCAACCTCGGAGGCTGATACTCCTTAGAGTGTGCGGTTTTGTAGAGGGGGGGGTGTATGCAGGCATTGTAAATGCGTGTATCCCGGAATGGGGGTGGAAGGGGCCTCTGGAGCTCCTCTAGCCCAGTCTTCTGGGCTCTGATCCTACAATCCGTACACTCCAAAGCATGCTGTGATGGTGCAGGCTGTCAGCGGCTCCCAGCAGCGCTCGGGCTGTCCCTGCCCGGGCTCCGAGCGCTTCCGTGGGCCGTGGCGGGGCGGTGGCTCCGCCCGGGGCCGGGCCGAGCTCGGGCCCGCCCCGGAACCGCGCGGCCGCGCTGGTTCCGCTCATGGCCCCGGGGCCCGCGTCGCTGCCGGTGCCGCTGCTGGTGGCGGCGGCCCGGGAGGCGCTGGGGGCCGGGCCCGGGGCCGGGCGGAGGCGGCGGCTGCCCGCGGCCCGAGCGCTGCATGCGGCCGGGGAGGTGCTGGCGGTGGCGGCCGGGCTGAAGCCGGCGCTGCTGTGGGACTGCGGGGCCGCGGGCCCGGCCGAGCTGCGGCGGTACCTGGGCAGGCTGCGGGAGGCCGGGCTGGCCCGGGGCCGCCTCCACGTGCTGGGCATGGGCGGCTCGGCGCTGGTGCTGCGGCCGGGGCTGGCCCGCAGCAGGGTCCGCGCCGTGCTCCGCGCCCGGCCCGCGCCGCTCGTGGATGTGTCGGCGGGGCGGCGGGGCCCGGCGCTGTGCGCCCCGCCCGAGGCCCGCACCATCCGCGGCCACCTCGCCGACCTCCTGGGCCACCTGCGGGACGCTGAGGCCGCCAGCGCCGAGCCGGTGACCGCCAGCGAGGTTGTTCCCGGCGACTGGAACCTGTGCACCGTGGCCGGGGTGCTGCTGGGCTACCCCGCCGTGTACACCTTCGCCAGCGCCGAGGGCGCCGAGAACTGCCTGGCCCTGACCCCGCTGAGGGTGTTCACGGCCCAGGCCTCCTGCCCCCGGATAAAAGATGGGCTCAGGGTTCAGATCTACTCCTTCAGCGTCCCGGAGAGCCTCTGCGCAGAGCTCAGGGAGGTGCTGGATGCCTGGTGCGAGGAGCTCAAGGAGGCTTTCAGTGCTCAGGATGATTTTGTAGATCTCTGCATTTCGAGCGAGGTCGTGTCTCTTCCAGCGGTTGCCTTGTGAAACATGAGCATACTCACAACTTTTTAGCCTTCCTTGCTGCATCAGGGACCAAGGCAGAAGATCCAGTTCCCTGTGTGTGTTGTCCCCTGCATCTCTCTTGGTCCTTGAGCACTGAAGGCTGAATTGTGACAGTCACTGCAGGCCAGTGGCAAAACCCAATACATGTACCTTAAAGATGAGTGTGTGGACATGTGTGCTCCCAGCTGCTCTGCTGCCTCAGCCCTGCCTGCACATCGCACCCTGCAAAGTCACTGTGCATTTATTCGCAATAGGCAGATGAAGATTAATAAAAGATTTGAATACCACAGTGTTTTGAATTAGTGAAGTTTATTGTAGGCTCCATGTGTACTTACTGCCTGTATATTATGTGTATATTGCGTGTATATTTCATGTATATTTACTTCCGTGCGAGGTGGTGTCGTGCACTGTGTTGTATCTGAGCCTGCACATGAATGAGGGGCAAGTGCTGCCCTAAAACCTGCACAGTGCAGCTGGAAGAGGGACTTTAAACCCCTGTCTCTGATGAATTCATGTGCTGGAAGTGAAAGGGAAGCGGGTGTGGCTGTGGGGATGCTCAGCCACAAGAGATGCTGGAGGAGTGGGATAGAACAGGGCCTGGCGGGTGTGAGGTGGGAAAATTGCTCGGGACTCGTGAGGGGACTGTGCTAAAGAGCCCCTGTGAGCTGGGTTTATTTGTCAGGTAAGAGTAGAGATGGTCCAGGATCGAGGACCTCCCATTTAGGGAGGCAATAAAAGCAGGAAGAGAATTTGGGGGCATAAAACCCAGGCAGGCTGGATCCCAAGGGCATGGGATGCCCCATCCTCCTTGCCCTGTGAGAGCCAGAGGGGCTTTGTCCCCCAGTGCCTCGGGGGCTGGGCAGTGCAACCTTCAGCAGGAACAGAGTAACCACAGCAGCTGAGGGAAGGGGTGATGTCCCCGTGTTTATTGGGAGTTGTCTGGAGTGAGACCAGCTCAGGATAAGAACCAAATGTGCACATACGAAACAGCAGAAGGTGCGGTGAGGTCGAGTTGCTTTTGGTGAAGCAGAGGTCAGTTCCTGCAGTGAAGTCAGTCATCCAGGAGCTCCTTCACAGCCTGTAACTCGCGAGGAAGGTGGCGACGGCCACTGCTACCACTGCCACCAGGAGAGGGATCCAGTGACCACGCTGTCTCTGCCAGGAGAAGCATGTGTTACTAGGAATGTGCTGGGGGATGACACTTCTCATCTCAGCCCTAGCAAGGATGTCACTCATCTCTCTGCACTGCACAAAGGAGGGGGGGATCTTTCCCAGGCCGCTGCGCAGCGCTGGGGGTCGGGACAGGAGCTCCCACCTGTGCCTGGCTGCCGTGGGAGCGGTTGAGCTCGTCCCGGCACTGGCGCAGCCGGGTCAGGCAGGACTGGTACTCCTCGCTCAGCGCCTCCAGCTCCGAGCGCAGCTTCGAGCACTGCAAGCACAGCAAGGGGCTCTTAGCAGGAGGGGCCCCCTCGGGTCTGTACACACCCAGAGCGGCCGGGCTGCCGCAGCAGCCGCAGCGCTTCACCTGCCCACGGGCACGGGCACGGCCCAGCTCTGCTGCCCAAGTGTCCTCATGAACCTGCGGGACAGAGCACAGCTCAGCGTTACTGGCAGCGTGGGGCTGGGGGCCATGCCCGGGCTGCCACCATCCCACCGCCTGCCTGGCTTTGCTGCCAACGTTCACATCACGGGGGGGGATAGTGATTTTTTATGATCGCAGGAGCGTGCAGCTCAGGAAGATGTGGAATGCAGACTCCTACCAGGGCTTGCCCCTCAATCTGAAATTCCTTCTCCATTTCACTGATCCCAACAGCAATTCCTGTCAGTTCTTTAAGCCCTCTGAGACATGGGACACCTGGGACAGGCACCTTGGTTGTGCTGCGCAACCCCAAAACTCAGGGATGGCCCCTTCTCCTGAACAGTCAGATGGAGTGAGTTCTCCCTGACATTCTGACAAGCAGAGCATTGGCAGCAGCACCCTGCCTGTGCCCAGAGGCTTCAGGAGCCAAAGTGGGGGCAGCTGGGGTTTCTTGTCCTCCCCAGCTGTTCCCTCTTGCTGTGACTGTGCTTTATAGACCCCTCCTGGGAGCTGCTGGGTGCTACCTGATGGTGGTGGTACTCTCAGTCCTGTGGGTTAGTGTGACAAGCTCTCCTCCTGCATGGCTCTCAGCTCTGTTACAGTAAGTTATAAATCATTTTTATAAGTCCTTTTTTATAAATCCTTGCTGGCTGAACACTGCAATAAGAATTAAGGTGCTGTTGGTTGGCAGAAGCCTGGTTTGATGGCAAAGTGTGTGTAAAAGGCTGTATAGCTTTGGTTGGTTGGGTTTTTTGCAGCCCAGTTGTAAGGGCATTGCTTCTGTTAACAGACCCTTCCTGTTCTTTTCATTGTTGCTATTATTGCATGCCTTTTCTTTTCCTCCTCCCCTTCCTTTATGTTCAGGGGTTTGGTTCTTAACGTGTGGCTTTGGCTTTTCCCTGGGAGGCTGTTGAGGCTCTCCTGTCTGTGAGAGCAGGAGTGGGTTTGTGTGGGGAGAGCTCTGCTCCTGCAGCCAAGGCTCCTGGAACCCTGTCCTTGTGTGTAGGTGCTTCATCGGGGGTTTAGGCAAGAGTGGTACCAGGACAAAAACTTAGGGGAGATAATCCTTACAGGAGAGCCCAAGCCTGGGTTACTTGCAGGAGCTTTGGTGTGTGGTGTTTCTGCTGGAGCTCTTGCACCAGCAACAACTGAGGGACTTCCTCACCTCGTCCTCCTTTGCTGTGAGCTGGGATGTCCTTTTCTGCATCTCATCCTTCAGACTTTCTGTTCCCTCCTCCTCAGGGTGCTCTAACAGAGAGTTTTGTTTTTCCTTGGCAGGAGTGAGAGGTGGGGTCTGTGTGGTGAAAACCTGGTCTAGAAAAAAGTCAGGCTTCTGATGAGAAACAACTCCAGGCTCTGGGTTGGCTTTAGCTCTTGTTTACTCAGCACAGTTTAAGGATAATATTTGTGTGCTGTGCACAAAGCAGAAGACACAGGAGCTGACTTTGTTATCACAGGCCTGTCTCTGCTGTAAGCTACAAGTTCATCATCTTTAGAGCAATATTTCTAAGCATTTGCCAGAAATAATGGGGAGGGAGAGTCAAAATGCTTTTTTCATTAATTTCTTTTGTCAGGTACAGCTGTAATTGTAATTATAAGCTGGAATGTATTTTGTTTGGAAAAAATATGGCGTAGCCACTGAAGTAGAATTTGCAGTGAAATCCATTTATTTTTTAAAGTCCTTGCCATCATAAATACATTTCTGTTTTAATGTTATCTAGCAAAACAACTCATTCGGTGTAGCTCTAGAATAACTGTTCATTCTAAACCAATGTAGACTTTTCCTAGAGTCAGGGCTAGTGTTCCTGTGTCCAGGGAGTGCTATGTGGGGATTACAAACTTTGCTGACCTTTCCTTTGCACCATCACCTCCTGGCTCTCCTGTTGGTTGTTCTGGTTGTGGATTAAGTCTGGGAACACAAAAAGCCACATTATTGTCCACAGCACTAAAGAAGGTCTCTTACTTTGTGCATCTCTGTGTTACTTACTCTGCAAATGGCTGATTGTTGCTTCCAGTGTTACCTTCTGCTCCTGCTCTTTTTGCAATTTATCTGAAATAAAGACAGAAGGAAATCAAGGTTGGTGTAAATCTGTGTATCTTTTTGCAAGGGTGGTACTCTTCTGTTCTCCCCGTGTGCAGAGTCGAGCAGACATTGTAGGCTGCACTGAACTTTCTTCTCTGAAGGGATGTGATTTTTAGCTGTTCATTGCCCTTTTTTGGCAGCTTTGTCTTGTGTGCCTTGCGTTCAAGTCATTTATGGTTTATTTTAAAGGTGTTCATGCAAGACCTGTTATGAGATTAGAACTGCAACCCACTTTCTCTTCCTTAATTATGCTTTAAAATAGTCATGTGTGAATTTAAAATAATGTGTGTGAGTTTCCTTGCCTGTCTGAACTGGTGCTTTAGGACACCATCAGCTCCTGTGTAATACCCAGCGCCGGGGGCTGCAGTGCTGTGTTTGATGCTCTGGCAAGGGTGCAAAGTCCTGATGGAAGCTGAGGCCACATCTCAGATTTTTATTTCTTTTCAGGTCTCCCATTCCATCCTTTCCTCTAGCAAAGTCACTTGACTTCTCTGAACTCTTTAATCTAGTCGGAAACAACTTTTGGAGGACTCTGGAAACCAGAAGCTTTTGTGGCAAGCTGAGGTGCGCAGCGTTGGAAGCGAGCCGCGTGTGCGTGCGGCTCTAAGCACCGTGGGTTTAGGAGTATTTTCCTTGTCCCTCCGTTTTTTCGGAGGGCACGGCCCGGTGCGTGTCCCGGGTACCTTGGATGTGGCGGATGTGGCCGGCCTGGCGGTCGTTGTCGCTGCGCAGGGCGCTGGCTCTCTGCAGCAGCTCCGTGTGCTCCTCCCGCAGCACCTGCAGCTCCCGGCTCAGCCGCTCGTTCTGCGCGTCCGCCCGCTGCCCGAGGGGAGAGACAGTCACACACTGCCCGGGCTTGGGAGGACACTAAAGCTCGTCTCGTCCTGCCCCCCAGACCACCTTCCATTGTCCCAGGTTGCTCCCAGCCCCGTCCAACCTGGCCTTGGCCACTTCCAGGGATGGGGCAGCCACAACTGCTCTGGGCACCCTGGCATCAGCAAAATCCCGAATTCCAGAGGAAGCTGCTCCTGCAGGGAACCGACATACCTGGAACTCACTCTGTAAAGACTGGAAGCTGTTTTTGAGCTCGGTGTGTGCTGTGGTCACCTTGGTCAGTTCGGCTTTGAGGGCGGTGTCGTGCTCCTTCCAGAGGGCAAGGTCCTCTCGTGTCTCTGCCAGGCTTCTCTGGGGAGGAGAGCAGGGACCCGGGGTGGGTGTGACCCAGGGCCCAGTGGGACCGGGCCAGGCTGCCCTGGGTGACACAGCTGGGCTGTGCTGGGCAGCGCTGGCTCCCCCAGCACCAGGATACAAAAACCTGCGTGGGGCTGATGCCATCTGATGGACAGAGCCAACACGGGCAGTGTTCCCTCTGGAACACGTCCCTGTGCTGCCAGCAGGCTTGAGAAGCCTGGTGGTACTTGGGCTAAAACTCGCTTGTTTTTCTGCAAATACCAGTTATCCTGTGGGTCAAAGCAATTTGCTGCCTCTTGGGGAAAAGGTATTTTCATATAAACGAGCAACTCTGGAGACATCGTGCCCTGGTGTGTGTGTTCAGAGCAGGGAAAGGCACAGAGGGGTGGTGGAGGGGAAGGGATTGCAATTCAAGCTGACAAACCCGAGTACACTTCCCCAGCTGTGAGATGTCTGTAGCTTGATGTGCAGTGCAATGAGCACAGGTTGCATTAAAGCTGCTTTGGGCTTTGCTGAGTAGCTAAAACGTTGTATTTTTTTTATCTTTGCTGTTAATGGTAAGCCTGTCATTGCCTTTCCCTGACGTGTGGGTTTTCTTTGTCACAGCTGGACTAAATTAAAGCCAAGCCAGGTGTAAAATGTGTTGCTCACCTGAGAGTTTTGCAGCTGCTGCTCTGCTTGGAGTTTGTCCTCCAGCATCTTCTGAAGAGCCTCTTTTGCCTTCTGCTCATAGGTCTGCTTCTGGTCCTCCATCTCTATCAGGATCTTCTTCACGCACTCCTTTGAGTAACTCTTTAAAGAAAGAAATAAAGAGCTTGAAATGCTTATCTGTCAGACTCCTGACCCTGCTAAACCTGAATATTAGCAAACCCGGAATGTGTAAATGCTACTGCTAATGTGCTGTGAAGCATTGCTTCAGCAAGGAGTTAAAGTCCTTTTTGGATAGGTATCTAATCTGATTGGTGTAGAAACTGAGACTCTACCCAATTACAAGATTTGCTTTTGGTCTTCCTGCCTTTCCTCACCTGTTTGTCAGTGAATCAGACATTACCTGGGTGCAGGCCTGCAACTGATTTTCCAGCACCCGTAGCTTACACCTCAGTTTGTCTTCATTCAGCTGACCCTGGGGAAAAAGAAATTGAAGTGAGATGTGAAATTATGAACTGCACAATGTGCCCCCAATGTTTTGTTAGGTTGTGTTTTGATTCTTTTTCTCTCTTTGTCTGTAATCAATTCAAAGTCTCTTCAGTGCTGAGCGCTCAAGTAAACCTTCCCAGCTTCAGAAGAAATGGGATATGGGGGAAGTAAAACTTTTATGGATTGAAAACCTGTCCTGAGGCAGTTTCTCTGGTTACTGAGTGCAGGTGCTGGCAGTGACATGCCAAGTTAAGAGCGAGGGGATTTTGGGTTGTTCTGGCTGAGTTTAGCAGAAGTGCAGCTGCTGCCTGTCCCCATGGATACCCCTGTTCTCTGCTTGTGCTCCCTCCCTGCCTCAAGCTCCAGCTGCTGGAACGATCTTGTCTCACTGTTCCCCTTGGAAAATAGGCTGGGTCTGCATTGCAACATCTGCAGTTGGGCAGGGGGATCGAGGGCACCGGTGATGATTCATTTTGCCCATTATCATCATCTCCTCTCGGTGTTAGTCAGGCTGCTCAGGCTTTGTGAAAGCAGACTGCGTGCAAATTGAGATAATGTTTCTAGCAAAGAGTTCACGTAGGCTGTTTTTTCCACCACCAATACTGAGAACACCAATATCCTCTCTGCCCACTGCTGTTTGAAGTCACGACTCTGAAAAGAAACTCCTTGATGTTACAGGAATAGCTGACAGACCCAAGCAGAACCAGATTCCCTGGTGTCTCAGCACTGTTTAAATTTGCACAGAAGCACGTTTACAGTCCCTAAGACTAAATCTTCCCACTTCAGTTGTTGGTGCAAAGAACTAAAGGCTCTTAGTAAGTAGGTGGGATTTTGGAAGGCAATTTTAGATGTGCAATATTCTTCCTGGTTTCCTCCTGTTATCTGCATGGGCCCCAGCTGCTGTGCACAGATGTGGCTGTGCCATGGACAAGGCAATCAGGCCCTTCCTGTGCTTTGGAGCAGAAATCATGGAAGGGTTTGGGTTGAAAAGGATCTTAATCATAACGGAGACTCACTTAGCATCATCCTTCACCTGGCAGCATTTCTGAATCAACTGTGCAGCTTTTACAACTGGTGGGGGATTTAAGGCACAGACCCGGGGTAGGAAGGTCTCTCTAACCTCAGAGTGAAATTGTGAGAGGGGGAAGGGCCCAAATGCTTTGTCCTTTCAGTCTGACACCCCCATCTTCCCGCAGAGCGTTCACTTGCCCCATCAAGCCACAACCACACATGAACAGCACCTCAAAAATGACTCTGTGGCCATTCTGAGAGCTACAGCCACGTCACTCACATGCATTCAACAGCTCATCTTTGAAACCCAAAGTATTAGAAAGGGTTAAAAAGCTGCTACAACAAACATTTGGCGTCTCACCTGAGGCTGGAAAGGGGCAGCCAACCCTCACTTTCCATCGCACAGCATCACGGGGAAGGCTCCATCCATCCCTCCCTCCCTTGGCCAGCACCCCCTGGAGAAGCCCCCCAGCCCCACCTGCCTCCTGGAATTCCCTCCAAGCAGCAGCATCTGCCTGTTCACCCCATCAGCTCCAGCACCAAGGGGATTTTTAGGCCGATGAAAAGCGGAGTGCAAGAGGCAGCAGCAAAGTCTCTCCTGCAGCAAGGGCAGCGAGCAGCAAAGAGCACCCACCTGTTTGTAACCTGAGGTTTCGTGGCCACTTCCTGCGAGTGTGGCTGGGTGTTTTTTCCTGCTCACATTATATTGAAGGAGCGAGCGAAGGCGGAAGTTTCTGACCACAGGATGTCTAACACAAGTTTTTGTGCCCCCTCGCCCAATCGCTCGCTTTTCTGCCCCAACAGAACTTTCTAACTACTTTTTTTAAATGGCACAAATTAATATTTGATTAAATAATCCTTTAGGAAATCTTCATATATTTCATAAAATGCATCACCCTAATTTTGTGTCCTTACAGCATAAAAAAAGGCCCCTGGCTCAGGGTGCCCAGAGCTGTGGGGAGACAGTTTGATGCCAGGCCACAATGCAGCACCAACAGCCTTGGTGTTGGGGCTCTGGCCTGTGTTTGGGGCCCAGAATACATCCCTGACAGGAACAGGGAGGATAACCCTGTTATTTTATCCCCACTCACTGCTGTTTGCTTTAAGAAACAGTGGGAAAGGCAAGCTATAAAAACACCCCAAACCTTACAGGAGAATACAGATTTTTAGACTTGCTGTTGATCTGAAAGCAAAGTGCATTTTGCAAGAATCTCTTGGGGCACAAAAGGGAAAAATTCAGGCCAAGTGCCCCTTTAACTCCTGAGTTTGTCCCACCCTCCCTAAGCAGAGAGGTGGCAATGAGGCAGGGAGGCACTGGGAGGGGATGAGGGGTTCTGCAGCTCCCTGGTACCTGCCAGGATTTCTCTGATGCCTGGAGCAGCGTGGAGAGAAGCTCCTGCAAAATCACCATCTTCTGCTTGAGCAGCAGCTCGCGGTGCAGGGCCTCCTGTGGGCAAGGGGATGTGGTCAGTGGGACCCAGAGCTGGTGGGGACAGCCCAGAGCCCCCCTAGCCCAGGGCTGGGCTTGCCCTGCTTGGGGGGCTCGAGGTTTTTGAGGTCTGTTGGCTTTTTTGCCACGTTAAAATTGGGCATGTAACACCCCTTCATTTAGCAATAATAATACTAATTTTAAAAGTATTATTCTTAATGAAAACCAGCTGTCCTGGTGGGTGCTGAGCACTATTTGGTACCTACCTTCAGGTAGTTGGAGAGCTGCACCATTTCCTGAAAGGGAAAGGGCAAATGTTTAAAAATAGGATTGTTTCAGTTTATAAACATTTCATGAACTTGCTACAAAAATCTAAATATTTTGAAATAAGAGTTTAACACAGTATTAACAGCCTATATTTGGGTGGAGGAGGAGAGCCTGCTGGGGTCTATTGGGTTGCTTTTTTCAGGCAAGTGGAAATATTTCCACCACAGTTTAACTTTCAGAAGTTCTTGGTGGTCATTACTTGTGCTTTGCTTACCTTATTTAAAACTGCAATTCCCCAACTGAAATGAAAAACAAAGTGTGTTACTGAGGTGTCAGGGAGGGTCTGCAGCCATCCCTGGCCCTGGACCCCCACCCAGGCTGAGCTGTCTGTGCAGCAAACCTTGTGCCTTTTGAGGGGGAGGGAGGGCAGGAGCTGCTTACTCTGTCTGCTGGCTCGAGTCTTTCACTGCTGTGCTGGCGTCTGGGAGGGTCTGTGTTCCTGTGGAAGCAAAGTGAGAGGATGTGAATGATCCCCATCTGAGGATGTTTTCCATGAGGGCGTCCATCTCTGCTCCCAGATGGCTCCCATTGCTCCCAGTTTAAATAGTGTCCAGTGACAGCTCAATGGGCACAGGAGGCAAAGAAATGCCCTGCTCTGATGGACAGAGAAGCAGAATGGAAGTTCCCCTGCACTGAAGTCACTCCCCAGAGCCCTGGATGATCTTGGGACAGCAACAGGGCAGCCCTGGGGCAGAGCAGCTGCTCGGCAGCACTGGTGGTCAAGCTGTGGGCTGGTTTATCCTTCCCCAGGAAAAATATTCCTGGTTCCTGCAGTCTGCAGGGAAACCTCAGACTGGGATGGTAAAGCAGCACAGGAGTGGGGATGCTGGCTGGGGAGCTGCCAGCTCATCCCAAACAGCTCCATGGAGACGTGAAGGTGGGAAGGGAATATTGTGCTGGGAGGTCTGAGCATCCCTGACGTACCTTGGGTGTTGACAGAGTCCCCTCGTCCCTGGGGGATGCTGAGGTGCAGCAGGGACTGTGCAGGGGACAGTGTGGGGCAGCTCCTCGGGTGCTGGAACGAGAGGGCAGCTGCAGTCAGTGTCTCCCCAAAACAGGCTGAGGGGAGGGGCTGTACCTGCAGGGAGGGACTGGGTGAGGAGCAGCAAGGAGATGCCGAGGAACTGCGGCAAATCCACAGGAATCTGCTGCTTTGGCTGCTGCTGCTCCAAGAGCTTTGTGGGAAAGTGGGGGGAAAGCCTGCTGACTGTTGGGATGGGGGAATGACAACCCCAGAACGGGACAAGGTGGCCGGGAGCTGGGCCCTGGGGTGGGTCTCTGCTGCCATCTCGGAGCAGAGGTGCCGGTTCTGCACCGGCTTCCCCCGGGCTGGGGCCTCTGCACAGCTAAACAGAGGAAGGCCCCGTGCATGCCAGTGCTTGTTCCAGATTTCTGGGACTAAAGCTGCTGAACCAAGTGGCAGCAGGCGGTGGGGGATTGCTCTGCACACTCTGGTGCTGCACAGGGAGCTCCAGGGTGTGTCTGTAAATCACCTCGTGCTCAGTTGTCTCTGCTCTCACAGGTTGAACATCTCACAAGGATGAACTCAGTGTACCAGAGAATTTTGCACAGATATGCATTTACCAGGAGATCTGTTTGGCTCTGCCTGGGGCGTTTTGCACCTTTCCAGAGGTGTTCTTGAAGGCAGGGAGCCCTCTGGGTCACTGTGCAGCACAGGGTGGGTAATGAGTACCAGGGAGTCTTCTGACTCCTCCACCTTCTCTGCTCGCAGTGAAGGCGATGGAGGGAAGCCAGGTGGCTGCAGCTCACTTACCAAGGGTGAAAATAATTTGTGTAACTGCAAAGCTGCAGCCTGGCAGCAAAAATGTGGGGTTGTACTTGGAGAAATGGCAGAAAAATCTCCACGTGGTTCAGGAGTAGGCAGGGAGGAGGTGACTGCATCCCCGCGCCTGACTCTGCAGTTTGTAGGGAAATGCGCGTTTTTGTCTGTGCAATCTCCATTTTGGCTGTGTTTTGACGTGGATCCTGATGCTTTAGTGGTGGCTGGAGCAGGCTGAGCCCCGAGCTGTGCTGCAGGGCAGGCGTTACCTGGAGCAGGATGCTCGGGCTGGGCTCCACCCGTGAGGAGGGGTCCGGAGGGGTTCGTGCCTCGGGCTCCTGTCCCGGCAGGGTCCCCTCGGCCTCGCCCGCCAGGTTCCTCCTCCTGAGGAACTCCCTTTGCCGGGGGCTGTGCTCTGGCCGCCGGGCGGGCCGGGCCGGGGGGCGGCAGGCGGTGGCATTGTCCCTCCTGCGCAGCCCCTCCCTCGCCTCCTGCCGCCGCTCGCTCCTCTCCTCGTAGCTCTCGCCCGGGCGCCGCCGCTGCGGCCGTGCCCGCCTGGGCATGGTGGGCTCGTCCCCTCGGGGCCTCTGCCCTGTGAAACCAGGGCAGAACACAGGGGCTGAGTGAAAACCAGTCATTTCTAGCATTTAATGGTTGTGGGGTATCCAGCGGTTCGGAAGTGCCATTTACATGTATAATACTTCCATGCTTTTTAGTTCGTATTAAAATCTGCTCTTGTAATTTCTTTTTACTCTCCTTGTGGTAGCTGTGGGGTGCTCAAAGCTCATTCCTGGTGATATCTTTTACTGTAGGGGCCTCCTTTGAAGGAGAGCAGCATTTTTGGGGTGGTCAGCTGTTGCCCTGGGTGGGGAAGGTACTGACAAGCCCCAGCCAGGACACTGCTCCAAATGCTGAGTGTTTTTCAACTCATTTTGCTGTCTTTTAGAAAAGGTCCAGTTGCATGTCCTGCACAGTGTCCACTCATCCATCTCTTCCCATCAGGAAAAGCTCAGCCACCCTTCCACCTGTGCTGCCTCTGGGTTGCCCAGCCTGTCCCAGGGCTGTAAAAGCCTCAGTTCACCAAAAATGCGCTCAAAAGCAGGGTAAAGCTTAAAGAAACACAGTCCATTACTCACCTCGAGCTGAGCAAACTGTTGAGGCCTTCTTGACAAGCTAATGCTCTATTTCCTCCTTCTGTTACCCCAAATTACCCTCTCTAATTCAACATATCCTTTATCTTTCCTTTCCAAGCTGTTACACTTCTTGCTTCAAGGGAGACCAGAAAAAAAACTGTGCTTCTTGCTGGTTCATGTTACAGTTTCCCGGTGCAAGTTGTGTAGGCTGAAAGTGGGGTGAAAAAAGAGGGAAAAGATGCCTGGTGCTGCCTTCAGCCTCCGCTCCCCTCCAGCCCCACCAGCCTGGCTCTGTGGGTGCTCCGGCACTTACCTGGTCCCAGGGGACCCGTCCTACCCTCGAGTGCTGTGCAGGAGCCGGGTGTTATCAGGCAGGAACACGCCCCAACTGCCCTCTTCATGCCAAGCACCTCATCCTGTGCTCTCGCTCTCTTTTTCTCTCTGTAAAACAGGAAACGTTGCAGCTGCGGCCGAGCCCCGGTTCCTGTCTGTGCTCGCAGCCCGGCTGCGGGACACGGGCCCGGCTCACTGCGGGATTGGGCTTATCTGGGGAGCCCAGAGTGCCCAGCCTGGCTCTAAGCAGAGCCAGCAGTTGTCTCCTGGGGCATCTCCCCTTGCTGGTCTGACACAGAGGTTGAGCGCTGGCTCATGGAACTGCTTGTGGCACTCGGTGACGGAGTTTCCCTGAGCAGCTTTGGGGCAGAGAAATCCAGACTTAGGGAAGTACAGTAATGCTATTATTTTAAGGCTTCTTGCAGATTGGAAAGAGGAAAAAGAGGGTGTTTTGGCAGCTGAGGAGAGGTCAGGAATGGCAGAAATTCGTTAAGGTCTTTAGAGAAGTGAAAGCTTCCTTAATGCAAATCGGGAGGAGGTCACTTTAGCCAGCTGGGCACTGATAAAGGCTCCATGCCCTGATAAGGGCTCCCTGCTTGTGCACGTGGAGAAGGAACACCCAGAAAAACAGACATCTCAAAGTAACATTGGATTTATTTTTACAAAGACCGGCATGGAAGGGATGTGTGACAAAAAATGTCCAGATTCAGAGACTCTCTCATGGCTTTGGGTGATTTGTGCTGCTTGGCCCAAACCCTGGTTCTGGGCCAGGGCTCAGCTGTCTCAGTGGCTTTGCAGAGGGAACAGTTTCTGCAGGGTGAGCAGGAATCCTGCCGCTGAGCAAGACACTGGCAGCAGACGCTGCTGCAGGGCCTCTGAAGGGCCTCCTGGTTGGAAAAAGCCCTTTACAAGAATCCATTACTAAAAAGGACATTTTTGTGCTGTTACAGACTCCTGGAGTGTCCTGTCCCAGGCTGCCAGGGTGCCAGCACAGGGATGCCCCAGTGGTGTGGAAAGGGGCACCCAAGCAGCAGGGTTAACACCCAAATCCCTCACGCTTGGTCCCGGGTGTCCCAGCACAGTTCCAGGGTCTATGTTATGTTCTCCTGACATTTTCCACGTGGTAGCTGCTCCGGATGATGGAGTCGAGGAATTCTGGGGCTAAGCTGCGGATGAGGAGCATGCTGCCCACTGCCCGGGGCGGGTAGCGCACCTCCCGCTGGCGCAGGGCTCCCCCTCGGATGATCTCCAGGGCACACTCCTCCTTCGGGGCCGGCACATCCGGGACAACGTGCGAGACGGCGCGCACGGCGCTCTCTGCAAGGGAGGGGGGACAGGCACGTGTCAGGTGGGGGCACTGCCACAGGCACCACCAGCTCACTCAGGGTGTCAGGGGCATCCTCAAACCAACAAACTCCGGGGATCGGACCTATTTAACAAGGCTTAGAACACTGAAAAGAACAATTATGGGATGCCCTTCCCTTTCCTTTCCACCTCTTGAGCGGCCACAGGACCTCCCCTGGGTTCCCAGTGGGGCTGAGCTTACCTGTGTCGATGTAGCCCAGGATGCAGAGTGTGATGGAAACATTGACCTTGTCTATGATGAGTTCCTGTCTCAAGGAGCTGAAAAATCCATCTAAGGCGAACTTGGTTGCGGAATAGGGAGCAGTAAATGGGCCGCCAATTCTACCTGGAGCAGAGGCACAATGCTGGGGTTCAGGTACTGGGCAGGCACCAGGCTACACAGACACAGTATAAACCTCCCAGAGGACTTGAATTGTGCTGATTGATCTAAATCATGTGCTGATCCAGCTCTCTGTCTTGTCGCCCTTATCCTGCCTTTTGAAGAACAGTCTCAGCAGGGATCCCTGGCAGGCAGAGGAGGGGCTGTGGGCAGGGGGACCTTGGCCCCCGTGAGCTCACCTGCTATGGATGAAACCACGATGATGCTGCCCTCGCTCTCCTTCAGCATGGGCAGGGCAGCTGTAGCCAAGGCCACGTAGCTCACGAAGTTGATTTCCATGAGCTTTCGTACGTGCTCAACGTCCCCGTTGAAGTAGGTGAAGCCACTCTGGCCGATGTGGTTCAGGATGAGCATGTCCAGGCCACCTGGGGGTAGAGCAGGTTTGCCACTAGCACCCATCATCCAGACCAGGCAGCCTCTTGGTGGCTGGGATGTGCTGTGGGGTGAGGAGGGGCAGCTCCACAGCACCTACCCCAGGTGTTCTCAGCCTCCCTCAGCAGCTCCTGGGGCAGGGTGGGGCTGTCCATGGAGCCGCTGACATAGCGGGCGGAGGCAGCACCGAGCTCCAGGCATCGCTTCACCACCTGGGGGGACAGAACGGGGTTGGATGGGTTCCTCTGCAGGGAACCCCCCCATCCCAGGCTGTTCCTGTCTTTGGCCAGACAGGGCTCGTGCTGGGGAAGGCCTGGGGTGGATCTGTGGGGTACCAGGCGTTCCTGTGTGCCTGGGCTGGGGTGAATGTCCACATCCAGCCCAGCATGCCATTTACGTTCTGCAGCTTGGCCTCTGTCCGTGCCGTGAGCAGCAGGTGGGCCTCCATCCGTGCCAGGTGATAAGCCATCTGCTCCCCGATGCCGCTGCTGGCTCCCGTCACGATCACCCGCTTCCCCCGGAGCATCTCTGCAGAGGAGGGTGCAGAGCTCAGAGCTGGCACAGCCCAGTCCCTGTGGCTCCTCTGTGTCCCTGCCACCCTCGTCAGACCCCGCTGGAGTCTGATCCCTAATCCCAGTTTGGTGGGGAGCATGTGTGAGGCTCGAGCTCTGCACCTGGCCTGGCCTGGGAGCAGAGAGAGTTGACCAACAAAAGGATGAAATGTTTAAAGTGGGAAAAGTGCCTGTTTCCCGAATAAGTCATTTGCAGAGGTCAGACACGGTGTCCCAGCAGAGCCAGTGTAATTCCATGAGTTTTTCCTGGGCTCTGACCCCTTGCCCAGGGGCTGTCTGCCCTCCCAGCCCTCCTGCTCTGACAGGCCCTTCCAGGTGCCTGTGCGTGGCACACGCTGCCCCTCTGGCAGCAGCCTTGCTGCCGTTGTAAAGCCGGTTTTCCCCAGGACTTACCTTCATTGAAGTTCTCAGATGCCGAATAAAAATAAAAGGCCAGTGCTGCTCCCAACAAAGGGATGAAAGCCTTCAGGAGCAATCCCATCCCTTTGCAGAGGTGCAGGCAGGAATGAGGCGAGCCCCACAGGGAGGTGAAGGTGGCTGGAGGTTGCAAATGAGGCTGGGAAGTTTTGAGCTCGTTCTTATCTCACGCAAGTTTGCTGATATCAGTTGGAACTTTTCTTTGCCCTGCGGTGATTTAGCAAACATTAACCTAATGAAGAGCGTGGCTTTGGACTTTAGGCTGTCCTTTTGCACCTTTGGCCTGCCAGGAATGTCAGGTGTGCTTTCTGAGAGTGCTGAAGGGAAGGCAGTGAGCAGCTTCCAGCTCCACAGCGTGGTGGGGATGTGGTTTGGTGGCTGCCCTCGGGGCTGGGACAGCAGTGTCCCCTCAGAACTGACATCCATGGTGTGAGTGGACATCCCTCTCTCCCCACTCCTCATGTAAACCAGGAGCAACCCTTCCCTTCCTTGCTGGCTGCCACAAGCATTTACTGATCAGCGCTATCTCTGTTGTACAGGTTCATATCAGTATCTGGAGAGAAAAGGGCTGGCAAAGGTTACATTTTCCGACCATTACTGATGGTTCTGGTTTATCCTCTGGGATATCACCATGGGTATTATACTGACAGTTTGTTGGGTGGCTCCTACCCCTGAAAAGATCACTTTTGAGGAATCCATGAATTGCAAAAGGCAGTAAAAGAGCCAAGTGGATGAATAAGAAAGAAAGATCTTCAGCTTTCTCAGTGTTGTGGTACTGCTCAGCATCTGCTGGGCAGATGGCAAATGGGTTTGAGAGTAATTTTTTGAAAGTTTAAAGGGCAGAGCCCACTCTGTGTGTGCTGGCTTGTGTCGGTGATTCTGGGGTAAGGAGAAGAGAAATTAGGAAGAAATCCTTCCCTGTGGGGGTGGGGAGGCCCTGGTACAGGGTGCCCAGAGAAGCTGTGGCTCTCTCTGGATCCCTGGAAGTGTCCAGTGGAGCTGTGCCCATGAACAGCTGAGGAAGGCGATAAACCCCCCCAGCACACGCAAAGCTGTCCGGTTAGTACACTTTATTAATAATTAGTTTTCCGCGGCCGGGCGGGGCGAGCAGGGCACGGAGCCGCCGCTGCGGGCCCCGCTTTGTCCCTGCGGGTGCCGCCCGCGCATCGCGAACCGGAGGTGGCGATGCCGGGACAGGGAGAGGGGGTGCCCGGCGACCTCCCCCCTCCCCCCGGTGGCCGCGGCTCAGTGCGGAGGGCGGGGGGCGCCGGGGGCCGCGGGCAGGCGGTAGCGGCTCCGCACCAGGTAATCGAGGAGCTCGGCGGCGCAGTCCCGCAGCAGCAGCGGCAGCCGCGTGGAGCTGTAGCGGTAGTAGAGCTCCCTCCGGCGCAGCGCCGCGCCCTTGAGGATCTCCAGCGCGCACTCGTCCCGCGGCGCCGGCCGCTCCCGCAGCACCTCCGCGGCAGCGCGCACTGCGCGCTCTGGGGGCCGCATCAGCGCCGCGCATCCCCGGGGGGCGAGGGGAGAGAGGGGACCCCCGGGGGCGCACCGGGGGATGAGGGGAGAGCGGGCCCCCGAGGGGGTGTTGGGCTGTGCCAGCCTGTAGGCAGCGCCCGGTTTTAATGCGGCTTGGGGAAATAAGTGACTTTCGAGGCTGTTTTTTGGTGGCAGAGAGGTGCGATCCCCCAGAGGCACTGCGGCTGAGGCCCCGGCAGAGGGGTGGGGAGGGGCAGGAGGAGGAGCTGGGATGGGGATGCTCAGCCCCTGAGCAGGGGTAGGAATAGCACTGCTCTTACCGGTATCGATGAAGCCGAGGATGCAGAGCGTGATGGAAACATTAATGCTCTGAATGGCGAATTCCTGCCTCAGGGAGCTGAAAAATCCATCCAGGGCAAACTTAGTCGCAGAGTAGGGGACGGTAAAGGGAAACCCGACTTTACCTGGGCACAGAGCGAAGTTCTGTGTTAGCACAGGAGGCTGTTGTCCCTGAGCCTCTCTTTTGCCCTTCATCAGAGAAAGTATTTTACCCAAAGGGAGTTTACAGTCAGTCAAGTGTCATCCTGGCACCTGAACAGCAGCATTACAAATATTCTTGTTGGCTTCCAGCTCTCAAGGCCAAAGCCATGGCTCACATCTCTGCTCAGGTCACAGGCAGTCCACAGGAACCACAAAACCCTCAGTGGGGAGAGATGGAGCAAAGCTGAAACTCCTGTCCCTGGACACTGAGCTGCTCACCAGAACACTGGCCAACATAGCAGCTGTGAGGTTTTATTGCAGCGCTGGTCAAAAAGCAAAATGGGGTAATTGGATTGATCAGAAAACAAATTCCATCAAGAGAATCCCAAACCGATCTGGGTAAGGGTGTTGGGGCTGGTTTTGGTGGGGTTTCTGAGCGTTAGGCAGTTATGGCTCCTTTAGGATGCCTGGTGTCTCTGTGTGCTCCCTCTGACAATCAGCCCAGGTGCCTTTTGAGAGAGTCCCATGTCACCAGCCAGGTGACACTCCCCACTCACCTGCCATGGATGAAACCACCACAATGCTGCCCTCGCTCTCCTTCAGCATGGGCAGGGCTGACGTGGTCATGGCCACGTAGCTGAGGAAGTTGATTTCCAGGAGCTTTCGTACGTGCTCAACGTCCCCGTCAAAAAAGCCAAAGTAGGATGCACCGACGTGGTTAAGGATCAGCATGTCAAGGCCTCCTGCAAGCAGAAAAATGGGCATTAGTGCTGGGGGGAAGAGGGCTGCAACCAGCAAAACAACATTTTCTGGGAGCAGAATTAGTGTAATCCAAGGAAATCAGGTTTTTGGGTCAGCGCTGCGGCCTGTTATCTCCGGAGCGGGGATGCAGCCTGGATGGTGGATACCAGTAAATATTTTGTTGTGATATTTTTTTTTTAGTTCAAAACACAAATACCATGGCCCAAGGGAGATCACCCCTGAATTGTCTGTGGGCCGGGGAGGGAGAGGGAGTGCTCCACACGGAGCTGAACTGGTGCATTTCTGCAGCTGTGACCCCTGGCTGCAATGGCCAGGGCTGCCGGGTCCTTCAGGCCCTGGCACTGAGCTGATGAAATCCAGGGCTGGGAGACTGCAAGAGGATGTCAGGAGGCCACAGAGCTGAAATTGAGAGCGCAGTTCAGTTTGAGAGGCAGCAATGCAGGCAGAGGAGCAGGGCTGCGAAGGGCAGGATTAGGGGAGAATTTTTCCCGTCTCGCCCCATCTCTCCCGATTTTTTCTGCATGTGGCAAAAAGCAGGGCCGGGGGGGAGATGCCAGCACTGTGAGGAGCAGGTTGCAGACGTACCCAGCGAGGTCTGTGCCTCCCTCACCACGTGCTGGGCGAAGGCTGTGTCCTCCATGGTGCCGCTGACGAACCGCGCCGAGGCTGCTCCCAGCTCCAGGCACCGCTGCACCACCTGCATGACAGCGCGGGTCAGCAGCGCCTCTGCCTGCCCTGGGAGCCCGCCGTGCTCTCTAGAGTGGGTGTCTGAGCTCCCTGTGATGTGTCCACACCTTAAACCAGCGGTTTGGAGTTTTGGGAGTGTGTTTGGAGCCTTGTGAGCTTCAAAGGGAGTCTGGAAAATGATTCCTTGGGTGAGCGCGTTACCCGAGGCAGTCTGGCTCCTCTGTGCAGGCTGAGCTGCAGTTGCACGTGTGCAGGGGAGCAGGAGCCTGCCTAGCGCTGCAGTGGAATGAGGGTGTGTGGGATGTGTGTGCATCAGTTCAGACACTGTAACGTGGAGTGCAGCATGCTGTGTCTGCAGGAGGGGATTGCTGTGTGTGCAGGAGCTCCCAGAGCACAGGGGGGCTGTCACCGTGCCCGGCTGGGACCTGTGACTGTCACCATGCCTAGCTGGGGTCTGTGCCGTGGATGTTCCTGTGGCTGGGATGGGAGGTCACCTCCGTGTGTCTGTGTGAGCCCTGCCATGCCCACGTGAGAGTGCCCCGGTTGCCATTTACGTTCTGCAGCTTGGCCTCTGTGCGTGCCGTGATGAGGATGTGGGATCCCATCCGTGCCAGGTGGTAGGCGATCTGCTCCCCGATCCCGGTGCTGGCTCCCGTCACGATCACCCGCTTCCCTCGCAGCATCTCTGTGGACCGAGGCACAGCCATTTAAGTTATCCAAATGCTATTAGAAAAAAACGTAAAACTAAAAAAAAAAACCCCAAGTGCCGTTCAGAATCAGCAGTTAATTGGGAGGTAAACGAGCCCGCGAGCGCAAAGCATCCGGCTCCCATCTCATGGAAAAAGCTGCGGAGCCGCTGCAGCTCCCTGTGGAATGCAGTGACACAGGGACAGCCCTTGACTCTTCCAGCAGCTTTTTCCACAAGCCGGGGCACAATTTATCAACGCCCCAACTATTCTGTAATAAAAACAATCCACTGAGTGCATGCTCCAAACTTTAACACGCGCCACGTTTATTAACTCCTTTCCTACACCCAGGAAAATGGAGCGCTCGGTGCCCTGTCCCTCTCACCCCCTGCCTCACCTGCTGCTCCCTCAGGAGGTTTTTCTGCATAGTCCTTGCTCAGTTTGGTTTCAGATCTTTGTTAAAGCAACTTCCCAGTATCTGCCACCACACAGAGGCTCGGATGTGGCTTGGTCCGAGCTCTGTCCGGTTTCTATGCAAAACACCCAAATGTGGCTTTTCGTAGTTTTTTCCTTAAAGACAGATTCACTTTGGATACTTACCCGGTTTGAAAGTGTCCCTCGCAGAATAGAACCAGAAGGCCAAAACCAATCCCAGAAAGGGAATGAGAATCTTTTGCAACCGACCCATCCCACTGTGGAGCCAGGAAATAAAGCATGAGAGAGAAGGAAGGAACAAAAAACCCTCTGCAGAGCTGCTCCTGAGGGAAGCAGCAACGTGACCCTTTAAAAACCTGTTAGCAGAGGAGCTGCAGCTTCCAAAGCCCTGGAAAATCACGGGTGGGTGGATGGATAAGCCAAGCAAAAGCCTCTGGTTTGCTCCCCGCTGCTCGGCCTGGCCAGCAGGGCTGTTTGGGTTCTGCCTGGCTCTTTTCATATTTCCTGTCCTACGTTAGAATGCAGAATTTTGCACAACACCCTGGAAGAGGTGTGTCTTTGCTGAGCAGCATCAAGTTTCACTTGGAGAACATCAGAGGGAGCCCAGTGCAGGTGGTTAAACATTGTCCTTTATTCCTGCAGGCCCTGGACATGGCTGTGACCCGGCTCCGGCACTGGGGACACCCAGAGCCAGTCCCGTGCTCCCCAGGGCGTGGCTGCTCTGTGCCCCAAAGCAGCTCCTGCCACTGGGATGCTGGCAGCAGGGATTCAGCAGCACATTGCACCCCAAACAGCCCCAGAAATGCTCTGCTGAGGCAGGGCTGAGTTTTTCATCTCATTTTTATTCATCTGTGAGCAGATGAGGGAGCAGGGGCCGAGCTGAACCCATCTGTGGGGTGCAGCCACCTTGGCCCCAAGGGGCAGTCTGGGCACAGGGAGGTTTGCAGGGAAACTCTGGATGTGTTTTCTGCAGAGAAATCAGTGGCCTCGCTGCTGTGGTTTCTGCTGGGGGTTTTGCAAGAGCTTTGTTCTGACTTTTAAATGAGTATAACCTTGAGGAAACCCCACAGAACACCCTGTAGCTCCCTGAGCCTCAGCAGCAAATTCAATGCTGTGGATCTTGTGCCATAGGGATAAACCATGTCCCAGCTTTGGACAGGGCTTTGTGGGGCTGGGATCTCCATCCCACAGTACCAGTGATGGGGATACGCTGTGGGAGCTCCTGGAACTGCCCTGCCAGAGCCTTGGCCTCCTCTGGTGGGACAAAAGCTGTGTTTGTGGGACAGGAGCCTCATCTGCAGGGCAGCAGCTGCTCCGGGGTCTGATTTCTGGGGGCACAGCACTCTGCCCAACAGACTCAGAACCAGACAGAATCGTTTAATGTTCTTTTCCCTTGTACTGCATCTTTAAAATGCAGGTGCTTTAGTTCAGTGGTGTGCCTGCTAGGGCAGTGTTGCTCTCTGGCCTTGCTGCTGCTTTATGGATGATTTTTTCTTTTTCTTGCCTTTCTGCTCCAGTCTCGACTTTCCCTCTGATAAGAAGCACTCAGCCAGATAACACCAGTGCAGTCACTCTGCTTTTCCTGCCTCCCTTTGCTTTGAACTTGGGTTGTGATCATGGGGCAACCATTTCATTCCTTGGCTATGGAAAAGAGAAGAAAATGAAGTAATTAGCCAGATGTCAGATGTCTGCTGTGGCAGGGAGAGAGGCTCTTTTCAAGATATTTTAGTTTATTACTGGCATTAGTAAAGCAATAACCACCACCCTTTGTGCACCATCTGCAAGTGTGACGGGAAGGGATTGTGCTCTCTGCTCCCTGGTGGCACCAGGGGATGTGGGGATGGAGGCATCGGGGGGTCCCAGAGCCAACGCTGTGCCTGCCTTGCTGGTGGCAACGAGAATTGTGGGGTTGGGTTGGGGTTTTGCCAAGTAGCTGATAATAAAGGACCGAGAGATGGAATATTTTGGGCAAAACTGACCCCAGTTTTCCTGTAAAAGCAGTTTCAGTGCTGTTTGGTGTGCGGGAGGGGGCGTGGGGGGTGCGGGGCCAGGGCTGGGGTAGGAGCTGCCGGCTCTGGCCCCGCTGCGCTGCCCGCAGGGTTTGCTCCCATCCCTGCCAGGGTGCTGCTGCTCCTCACTCCCACTCGCGGCTTTTTCTGGCCTTGTTTTCCTCTGTGCAACTTAAGAACTTGTTTTTAACTTTTTCCTGGGGGCGGGGAGTGAGAGTGGCGGGGGGGGGCGGCAGGAAAGGGCTGACAGGGAAGGGCTTTGTGATCCCAGCTGGTCCAACCTCGGCAGCGGCAGAGCCCAGAGCTGTGCCCGGCCCTGGGCCGGTGCGAGGGAGCCCTGCTGCTCCTGCAGCACCTCACTGGGGTGATCCTGGATGGATTCCCCTGCTGCAGGTCCCTCCTGGGTCCCGTCTGTGGGAGCTGTGCTTTCCAAGGGGATGCTCCTGCGCTGCTGCCCGCTCTGCTCGGGGCTTTCTCCGCTCCGGAGCTCGCGGGGAGGAACCGAGTCCGGGAAGGAAACTTGTTCTGACAACAAACTGGGAGAGGGGAGCTTGGAGAGCCCCTGAAGGAGGGAGCACGTTCCAGGGCACGGCTGAGGCTCGGGCAGGTTTGTGCAGGCAGCTCAAAGACTCAAAAACACTTCGCAGGAATTTGGATACCGTTGTTTTCTTTTCCTTTTTTTGAGAGATATTTGGCTTTTTTCAAACCTTTATTAAATGTTGGTCAAATGCACAGGATTTCCCTTTTTCTTTTTTTCTTTCCCCTCTTGCTTTCCTTTATCTCATAGACATTAAAATATTATTTTTCCTACCCAGCTGTCCCAGTGCCCTTTCCCATGAACACAGCTCTAATTCCGTTCTTTACGGACAGGGCCATCATGATATAAAGGGCTGTCCTCAGCTCTGCTTTTCTGCTTGCACATCCTGCAGAACCCCATCGCTGTCACGGTTACACCACTGGAAAAATGCACTCCCAGTCCCATGGGAGATGAGAGGATTGTAGGATGGGTTTGGTTTGGTTTGACATCATATTTCTATGTGCTGCTGGTTCAGAGAAAATACTGTAATGTTTAAGTCATTTCCAAACCCTAAATTTGCATTTTTTTCCCTGTGTGACCAATTGGGAATTGCTGCCTTGCTATTTCATTGTTGGAACTGTGGCTGCTCTGAGCCTTGGCCGCTGTCCATGTTCCCAGTGCCCTTGGAGCTGCGTGGCTGAGGCTGATATGGTTATCTGCACCCCTAAATTTAGCCTGGCAGCTCCTGGAATATCCAGTGTCCACACTGCAAATAGCAAGTGAGGACTCTCTGAAGACATTCAGCTCCTGCCTTTGAAGTGTTGAGCTGTGAGGGGAGGGCTGCTGCTCTGAGTGGCCTTCAGCTCCATGGCATGAGGGGCGGGATGACAGCTTCAGGCTGAAACCAGATCTTTGAAGAGATGGGCACAGACAAAGACTGGCCAGATTTTGTGCCAGCTGCACTTTTTCTGAGGATTTAACGTACCGGGAAAGTGTCCCGTTTACAGGTTGGAATAAACCCGATTCAGACAAGTCTGAGAACAACAGAAATCAACCTCATGCAAACCCAGCAACGTAACTCAGCCCTGGGGCAACGTGTGGCCCTCCCCAGGAGTTTGTCCCTCAGGACTTGGGTTTAACTCAGCCTGAAATGCTCTCTGCCTCTCCCCAGCAGCTCGCCCGAGGTGTCCTCCCTGGTCCTGTCTGTGTGCCTTATCCCATCTGGTCTCTCTCTGCTCTATCCCAGTGTTTATAGTTAAACTTTGTCTCTGCAATTCACCCGGGGGCTGTGGGAATGGCCCTGTGTGCTCCGGGGATGCTGTTTGCTGTGTCTGCGGCGTTGCTTTGCCCGGGCTGTGCTGCGGGTTGGTGCTGGGGTGCAGCTGTGGTGGGGCTGGGGAACAGGCTGGGCTGGAGGCTGCGCTGGGGTTTAGAGATGAGGAAGTTTTGCTGAAGCCTTTTACTCTGCTGTGTCAGGCCAGTTGGTCACTGGTCACCGCTGGAGTGGTGTCAAAGGGCTTACCAGGCCTCGTGCACACCGAATTTATTGTGTGGTTTAAATAAGACTTTATGCGGTCATTGTGGTGAAGTCAGTGATTAATACTCCTCTAATTCCCCCTGCTGAAGAGAGCCAGCCCTGTCTCAAGTCCCTGCAATCCCCTGGCGAAGTGGCAGCACGCAGGGCTGATGCTGTGCTGTGTGTCTGGTTCCCACCCAGAGCCTGCAGCACGTCGGGAGGCAGGGCAGGAGCTTGTCCTGTGCAGGGGGGTGGCCGGAGCAGGGCTGGGCTTTAGCTGTCTAATCCCGTTAGTGTCTTAGGAGCAGCTATTCTGACTGTTCACAACCCTCTTTGCTTTAAGCTCATCACCCCGGCACTGGAGCACTGGGAAGAGGAGGTGCAGGCAGCAGGGCAGGCAAAGCTGGGGTCCACGCCCAGCAGCGGGGGGAACCAGCCTGGGCGGGCTCACCTGGAGCCCCCCGGTCACCTGGGCACTCAGGAGCTCCCTCTCCTCCCTTTTCAAGCCCCTCTTTCCCACGGGGCAGGATGAGACCCCTGGAACTTGCAGAGGAGCTCTGATCTTGGGGACTGAGGGGTGATGAGCAGCTCCCAGCTGCCCCGGGCAGGGCTGTGGCTCTCACCTCGGTTTCATCTGTGGGAGTGCTGGGCTCTGCCTGGCGGTGATGCAGGACAAACCCGACCTGGGGACGCTTCCATCCCTGATACAGCCACAGGCGCCCCGCTCCCTGCTTTGTCTGTGCACCAAGCATGCCCCAGGGAATTCCAGCTCAGCCTTCCCTGTCCCTGAGGCCCTGCTGGAAATGTAAAACCTCTTTAAAAGCTGGAATTGATAGGGAGGGAGGAGGACAGTGGGCACTCCTCAGCTGATGGCTCCCTTCAGGCCTGAACTCTCGTGTTTTCCCATGGAACTTCCATTGGTACCAGTGAGGGGTTGGATTGTTCAGCCTTGCCAGAGTCCAAAGGGGTGGTTACAGAGTAAATGAAGTATTTCTCAAAGGCCATTTAAATTAAAATATACTTTTAGTTGAGGAAAAGGTACTTTAAATTTGATTGAAAGCTTGAGCAGGGTTTTTGTGCAGATACTGGGTAGGATTCTTTCTCCACCCTCTTTGTTTTGGTAACAGAAATAATTGTCAACAAAATGAATTGTGGGTATTATGAAAATGAAGTTGTGAATTTTATCTGTATTCTGACGTCTTCAGGTTCTGATCTTACCTTGTGCAGCTCTGGGAGTGCGTTGGGCACTGGGGTCTGGCAGGGGTTTTTCATTTCCCATGGTCCAGTGTTTGGCTCAATTGTTTTGCTTTTAGCTGGAGAGTGGCACATGGCTGGTGCATCTCCCAGTTTCTTTGCAAGGTGTGTATCCTGCTACTCCCCCTGCCCTGCTGGTGTGTCTTTGAGCAGATAAAGAGGATTTTCTGCCCTGGTCAGGACTGGCAGGGCCTGTTTCCCTGCCCTCCCCTCCCAAGTGTGGTCAGGATCACTCAGCTGTGGTTGCCTGGAGAATTTATTTGACTGACATGACACAGTCCCACATGCAACAGATTCTTGCTCAGCCCCAGAACAATTTTTAAATAGGTGAAAGTCCTCTAATGATTCTGGCAGCGCTCTGAGTAGAGCCTGAAGCTTGGAACAGTTTCCACACCCTCCAGCCTGACTGTGCCATCTCTGGGTTTTTCCATCTGTGACACCCTGTGACGCTGGAAGCCAATATTACTCTGCACAATTAGGTGTCTGTGATGGCTTTGAGAAAGATCCCAGGAAAGGTAGAAGGTTTTTGGTTTGAAGGTTTTTAGCTGTGCAGCAGCTGGAGCCTGTTGGAGGATTGCTGGGGCAAGAACTGGGTTTTTATTTATTTTAAACCAGTTCTGTGCACACGTGGCCAAGGCAGAGACACAAATCTGTGCCACTGAACCCAGATAACCCCTGAAGTACAACTCCAGCTCGGGGCATGTGGCACCCATTGCACAAATGCCACCTCCTCCCCAGCTGGCCCCTTCTGGGAAGGAGCGGCTGCCAGAGGAGAGGGACAGACAGAACAGACCCCAGAGCAGCCTCACTGGGCGTTACGGGGAGGGGGCAGCCCCCTCCTCCACTGTCCCCTGGACTGTGCCCCTCAAAAGGAGCCAGAGGCGTGAGCAAAACCTCTTTGCAAATCAACACGAGAAGGCTTTGAAAATAAATGCAGCGAGAGAGAGCACTGGTACCATATAAAATATTTATTGATCTTGCAAAATGGTGTAAAATGCGTCCGTAAGAAAAATAAGAAACCATGCTGTGCGTCGTGCACAGGTTCATACCAACAAAAGGTATTTTTTCCCACTGCTGCACAGCAGCAAATATAACCCTTCACTTCTGGCGAGTCTCACACGTGCAGTCTCCCTCAGCCGAGCCTTCTCTTCGTGCTGGAACCACCTGGGCGGGCGGGGCCGCGGAGTCTCTGCTGAGCGCTGAGCCGGCCTAGGACGCGTGGTGCCGGGTCACCAGGGCCCTGTGCAGCGCCGGCGGCTCCTTGCCCTTGTCCAGCACCAAACCCTCCCGCGCCGGCGGGACCCGCTGCTCCCGGGGCGCCGCCGGCTTGGCCTTCTCCTCCTCCTCTATCCTGCCCTCGGAGCTGAAGGGGCTGCACACGGTCTCCACCAGCCCGATGACCACCCCAAAGAACGCCAGCACGCTGCCCAGCATGTACAGCTTGATCATCTTCCTGTTGGGCTTCTGGCTGAGCATTTCTTTGGCGAAGGGGATCAGCTCGTGCATGGTTTCCATTTTAGCTTTGCAGCAGCAGGTTTAGATGTCAGTTCTGGAAGAGAAGAGAGAGGGACGTGAGTTAAATCCAGCTGCTGTGGTGGCAGAAGTCTCCGGGCTGCCCGAGCTCCCCGCAGACCCTCGGCTGTGCTTTAAATGGGGATCGGCGATTTTTGCTGAAGGTTTGCTTCAGGAAAACGCATCCACCCTGTCCCCGCGGTGCCCGGTACAGAGCAGACCCTCCCCAGCCCAGCCGGGCTGCGGTGAGAGGGGGACACAGCTGGTCCCACGCGTTTTGCACAGCGTCCCCCGGCCCATCGCGTCCCACCCCACTGCATCCCCACGGCCTCCCCATCCCCTCGCCCCCCTCACCGGCGGTGTTGCTGCGGGGCCGTGCCGTGCCGTGCCGTGCTGTGAGCGCTGCGGGGCCGGGCTGTGCTGTCGCTGTCGCGGCCGCTCCTCTGCAGCTGCTGCCCGGAGCCGCCGCCGCCGCCTTTTATCGCTGCCGGGCCGGGCGGGGCGGGGGCCGGGCCGGGCGCGGGGCCCGGAGCTCGGGCCAGCCTGGCCCCCCCGCCTCTTGGCAGCTCCTGCCCCTAATCCGGCCAGATGGAAAAAAAACCCTCACTTTTTTTTTTTTTTTTTTAGACCCTTCCCCCTCCCCTTTTAAAATTTTTTTCTTCTTTTTTATCTCTTCCTTCCATTTCTCCTTCCGTTCCTCGTTCCACTTCTCCTTTTTCTCTTCAAAAACTTGTGGGTTTACCCCTCCAAAAAACACCCCAAAATTGTCTCGAAGTCTAATTGTCGAACCAGAGATCTGATGCCTGACCTGCTGTGCAGCTCTGTACCTGCTTCTGCAATAAATATTTAATATGTTAATAGAAGCTTTACTGAGTGCCTGGGAGGGAGGGAGAGGATCTGTGTCCATAGCTCCCAAAACAGGGCAATGTTTGGATCCAGGGCTTGGGGCTGTGTGTGGCCAGTTCGGCAAAATGTCCCTGCCTTGGTGCCCATTGTCGCGGTGAAGTGGGTGAGAAAATGCCCCAGGGAAGCACAGGTCGGGTGTCACCCAGGCCAAGGTGTGACGGTGTTGGGGAAAGGTTTCTACAGGTGGCTCATGGCGAAGGGAGCCGTTCGCAGGTGATGCTGCAGTGTGTGACAGCCCTGATTTCCCGGGAGTGAGAGAACAGTTGGAAATTCCAAAGCTGGAGGAAGTTACATCAACTTGTTAAGACCCGATCTTCACTTTCCCCGCACTTGATGCTGAGTGTCTGTCACCCCCTTTGTGTCACTCCTGTGTCACCTGCAGGATGGTGCTGTTTCCATCCTGGGTAAAGCAGGAGGCCGCTCTGCTTGCCTGGATTGCAGGAAGGAGTGTTGCACCAGTGACCCTCGGCATTACTGATGATGCCAGAATGATTGCATCATCACCACCACCATCATCTGCTCCCGCTGCAGGGTCCATCAGAGCACTGACACTGCTGTGGCTGCAAGAATCCTGGATATTCCACACCCATCTCAGCAGCTGCTGAGCTCAGAGAGCCGCTAAAGCCACAAGAAGTTGCTGGGATGTACAGCTTTTTCTAGCAGATGATGGACTCTGGGACAGATTTCTTGTCTGATCCATATGGCTGCTGATGGGAATTGCTCTGCCAGGGCAGTGTATAGAAATTAAAATACAAGTCGATGCAATAGCAACAATTTTAGAGAGAGACTGGTGCATGTGGAAAGAGTAAAGCTCAGAGGGAGCCTTCAAAGGAGGCTGTAAAGGAGGTTGAATCCCTTGGTGAGGCACAGCCCAAGAGTCAGGCAGCCCCCAAAGCATCTGGAGAAGAAGGGGGCTTGTCCTCAAACCAGGGAGGGATGAAGGGAGGTTCCCTGACTTCCTGCTCCCGGCACATGGAAGACAGGGCCTGAGGCACAGGGAACGTGGATGTGATGCTCCTGAGCTGGGTTTTGTCTCAGCCCATGCAGGGGAAACCTCCAGTGACGGAAATAACTTGTGACGGGAGTGGCTGGTGCTGTGTTTGCCCTTCCTGCCCCTGCGATCCTCCAGGTGAGGAGTGTCCTCCCTTCCTCCCCCGGTGTTGATGCCCCACACAGGTTCCCTGCCCTCGAGAGTACGGGTACTGCCGACCCGCCCCAAAAAGGGACGCGCTCCTTGAATTTGTGGGTTTTTTCCCCTTCCTCTCTGAGCTGTGCCGCGGGGTTGCGGGGCAGTGAGTCAGCCCCGCTCCTCACATCCCGCACGTCCCGGGGAGGCTGAGGCTCCCCCTGCCCCCGCAGCAGCAGAGCGCTCCAAGGAAAGCTTCTAGTGAAAACTTGGAGTTTTGTTGCAAGTTTTGAGTCTGCTTAGGAAATTGTATTGCAAGACTGGCTGTAAAAGTTGCTAAAGACTTGTCTATCCCTCCTCAGCGTCTGGCGTCTTTTACTTTAAATAAAAGGTCCTTATCTTCTCTGCCAACTTGGCAGCCGAGGTTGCAGCTGATTCCTGCGTTCGGGCTGTGTTTTTTCTCTTCTGCAACACTCAGAAAAATGAGCACTGGAGAAAAGATAGCTGGAGGAGCCAGCAGCCAGACAGGGGAAGTTCAAGGTCACCGCCAGTTCTTTGGGGGTCATTGTGCTGACCCTTCCCAGCACGAAGGGAGAGGCAGGGGCTGCCCCGGTCCTGCTCAACCCCAGCAGTGTCTGAGCTGCACCTGGTCCCTGACACAAAGGTCACTGTGAAGTGTTGGAATTGTGACATTTCACCTAATAAAGTGATTTTTGGTTGGTTTTGGGTTTTTCAGGCAGGGTTTTTGTTGCCTGCTGAACCTTATATTTGCAAGTCTTTCCTGAGGGCTGGGAAGGGTATTTTTGTTCATTAAATACTGATGGAGATGTCCATGCATTCCCAAAGAGCTGGAGCTTTTGGGATAATAGAGAGCTCAGGATAATTTTGAGCATTAAGCAATCATCTGATAATCATCTCTGGCAAACACTTCTCATAGCAGCACTCAGACTGTGTTGATCTAACTTAACAATATCCAATTCAATTTTGGTTTAGATTTCAGTAACAAAGTGTGCAAGCTTGTTGTGTGCTTCATTTAAATTGAATTAAGTGTGGATAAAACGATTAATGATTAACAGTAAATTAGACTAATTTTAGCTGTTCTATATCTTATTTAGGAGAGCCTGCATGTGGATGTTGTCAGGTTTAATAGCAACTTTAATTAAACCAGGCTTTGTGACTGGGGGAACTGCACAAGTTTAACGTCATCAGGGGGAAGAGCTCTGTCTGAACTTCTAAAGCAAAGTCAGCAGCCGAGGCTTAACCTAAATCTGGCAGGGAGGGGAAGCTGGGATGTTCGACAGCTCAGGGGGGATGATGCTGCACAGCCGCCCGGAGCTGCCAGCTCGCGGAAATCTGCTTAGAATTGCTCTGGAGGAGGGCGCAGGTGATGCTGAGCTGCCGCCTCTGCTGCATCGGGGTGTCTCTCCCAAATTTCGGTCTCCTCCTGGCTGGCTCTGCACGGGGACAGCCTTGGCGGCTCTCTGGGAGCGCTGCCCTGGCCGTGGGTGGACATGCGGGAGCGAGGGGCGCTCCCAGCCCCGGGGAGGGAGGCTCGGCTCCGGTTTCAGCCGTGCCGGGGCCGGCACCGCTCCACGCTGGCACCGCGGCCCTGGCAGGGGCGGCAGGCGCTGGGCACGCCGAGGGAGCGTGCTGGAGGCTCGGGGAGGAGGAGAACTGCCCTGAAAGGGGCTGGGAGGGAAATGGAGCTGCCCCTCCTGCCAGAACACCTCCATAGGAAGCTCCAAGAAATTCCCAGGACAGCTGATCTGCTCGGGCACAGGCTCCTGTAGGTGCTGTCACCCTGAAACACTCGAGGGCATAAGGACAGGAAAAGGAAAGGAAAGCCTAAAGCCCAGCAAGCCATGTTAAAGATCTGTCCTATTGAAAGTGAATAAAGTAAAATAAAACCTGCAAAAATGCAGGTTTGGCTCCGTGGGCCTGGCTGTGCCTGCTTGGGCTGGGCCCAGAGGAGCCTCCCCCAGGCTGTGATGGGCACAGAGCGAAGACAGCTCTGGCCACGGGGCCGGGCCGAGGTGACCTGGTCACTGCGGCGTCTGAGGAGCGATTGCTGCCCTGGACAGGTCACAGAGGCACAGCCACCGGGACTTTGCTGCTGGGTACCCAATATTGCCCTGTTTTGTGCAGTTTTGCACCCGGGTTCCAGCCAGCCTGGCCACGTTCTCGTCTCACCCCAAGTTCCGAATCCAAATTTTATTTTTCTTTGCTTCATCTTGTTTACATTGGAAAGACATTCAAACAGAATGAGCTCAATGCTTTTCTGTAAGAGCTCTGAGTCTGGGGGCCCCCCCTGACCTGGTCACGAGTCCAGTCCCACCCTGAGTGGCACCTTGGCCTCGATGGCCACTGGAAGCCCCTTCCCACCAGCCTGGGCTGTGGTTCTGGGCTTTGCAGGGTCATGGAAGGGATCTTGAGACAAAACACTTGCCTCTTGGTGCCGTGTCCTCGAGTGTGGCACAGCCTCCCCTCAGGGGGCTTGGCAGGAGCACGAGAGCTGGACAGAGGTGTTGCCTCATCTCCCACAAGGCCATGAGTGCACAAGGGACGGGCACTGCTGGACTTTGTCTGGGATGAGTGTGAGCTCCACGGGCTGTGCTCACCCCACAGCCCAGCCAGGGAGGGAGCAAAGGTGGGCCCAGACTCTGAGTTTTAGCTGGGCAGCTCGAACCCCTGCACAGCCAGGCCCCTGCTCCAGTTGCAGCACTCAGGGGAGGCACAGCTGGCAGCCAGGAGCAGCAAAGAGCGTGTCCTTTGTGTCAGTCACACACAAGGAGAATCTGTGCCTTAAAGGGGGGGTCTTAAAATACCCCATAAAAACTTCTGCCCTGGATGTTGCAGGGGGAGGCAGGGTTGCTGTGGGGGGCGGTTGCTGGCTGGCACCAGGGGTGCAGAACCCCTCCATTCCACCACCTGGAAAAGCCAAAACCCTCCAGAGGGGAGCTGGATGCTTTCCTAATGGAATATTTTCCCGTTTAGAAAACAGGGACGTGACAAAAATAACGCTGTTCCCCTGCAAGGATAATTTTATCAAGGTCCCGGTGGGAAGCGGGCGCAGTCCCAGCCTGTGCCCTGCCAGCTCTGCACCGTGTCCCTGTGTGCCTGGGGAGCCTGTGCAGCCCGGCCCCTCCTGCTCCACGGGGGATACTGGGGGACTCTGTGCCGACCCGTCGTGGCTCAGGGCACAGGGAACTCCATGGGGTGGGGGAAGGAGCTGGGGGGGAAAAAGGAAAACCCAATTTAAGGGCAAATCCTGAGCCTTTGCTTTGCTGTACAGCTGCTGCGTGGCTCCTGAAGGGATTTGGGACAACTGCTCTGCTCCATCGCTGGGCTGGGGCTGGAGCAGGCGCTGAGCTCTGTGCTGGGCAGAACTGTCCCCTCCATGGCAGCTCGGGCCATGTCCCAGCTGTGCCTGCAGCTGGCACCGGGCAGGGGCTGCAGGGCTGCAGAGGGAGGCTGGGGTCACAGGGCTGCTGCCCTTTGGAGCCAGCTCCCAGAGTTACTGAAATTTAGACCTAAAGTGGGTCAGTGGTATTTCGGTTCAAAGTTTTATTTGCTTTCAGAGCAGGTTTTCAGAACATGAATTGGAATTTTGTCAGGAATTCCTGAAATGCTTTTAAAGGAGATCTTGTTAATTAGCAGAGCCAGTGCTGTAAATCATCTCTGATGGAATAAGGAGGTGGTTTGCAGGTCAGGTTTGAATTAAAATGGGAAATGAAAAGATTAGCTGGAGGAAAACCTGCTTTATTACTAGTATCAGTAATCTTGCAACTGAGCTGTCAAGAAGTTACAACATGAGACATAATTTCTTACCCCTGACAAAACCTTCCCAAGTTTTCCTCTTCCCAAGCAGCTTCAGGGTTCCAGTTCCATGTCCCGTGACTCTTGCAGGATTTTCCCACGAGGGTTGCAGGCACCTGACAGGACTCACACAGGCTGTGCCTGCCCAGTGATGGGAGGTTTCATCCCAGCTCTGGGAAGTCGGGAGCTGGAGGGGCTGGGAGTCCGGAGTCTGTCCTCCTCTTGCCAAGATCCTGCTCAGCATAAGCAAATTATCCCTCTGCCTTTTTTTTTCCATTGTAAAGCAGCTGCTTGTGCAGCAAATGTGCTTTCAAGAATTGTGCTTCAGACATTTGTTAATCCTTCAATGAAAAATGTCACAGCAGCATTAAGTATTGTTCAGTTTTTGTATGCTTGAAATATAAAACCATCCTCAAGCAGCATCCTTTTCCTTAACAGAGGTTTTGCATTTCAAGAAGAAGAGAGAAGTTAAAAACTAACTGAACACGAACATTCCCGCCTGGCCAGCGGGTGTCACAGCAGCTGAATCCAAAGCTGCTGAACTCAGACAGTGTCCTTGGAAAGCTCCCAAGGGAGTAAAGTACTCGTGTGCCTGTGATCTGAACAGAAAGCAATGTCAGCCTGGAGGAAGTAAAACAAAGCCACTCATGCAGGAGTCACATCCTTTCCCCCTTTGGCTGCAACGCCGGAGTGTGTTCAGGCCCGAGTTCACCCAGGTCTGGGTTCTGAGGAGGCAGCAGCTCCGTGGCAGCGGTGGGGAACAGGAGCTCCTCGAGAGCTGCTGCTGCTCTGGTCCTGGAGAAGATGCTTTCTGCAGAGTAATGTCCCCTACAGCCTCCTCAGGACAGGGGATGTCCCATGACTCAGAGCACGATTTCCTGCAGGAGTTAATAATATTTGTTTTCCAGGGAATGTCTCGCCCAGCCCTCTGAGGGCTGTGGGCACAGCCTGGCACAGGTTAGCACAGGCTGAGCTGGAGAGGAACTCGAGCCCTGTGAGCATCCCCCTGGTCTGTTCCACCCGTCCCAGATTGCTCCATTGCTTACGTTTCATTTGCTGTGGTGCATTTTTACCATTGCCTCCATCTGCAACATATTCCCTCGCTGCTACCCACGACAACACCGGACAGCCTGGAGCTGTTCCAGCCTCAGCCTCCTGACTCCCATCAGGGCCCAGGGCTTGCAGGGATCCCCTATCATCCAGCTGCCCCTGAGCACCCACCCGTTCACAGCTGGCTTTTTCCTTTCCCGTTTTTATTGGTGTGCAGTTGATGTTCTGTAAATGAGCCTTTTCCTCGGTTTTGTTCTTGTTTGAACTTGTGGAGCCTGGAATTGCAGGTGATGTTTGTTTTACCTTTCTCTGGCAAGCCTGGGGTCGGTGGGAGCACTTTACACACACGAGGTTACACCGAGGGGTTTCACTGTCCGGGGTTCACTCATCCGCAGCGTGCAGAGGCCGCGTCGGCAGCTCGGGGCACGTCTCATCCCTGCCTCTCTCTAAAGCATTCCAGGGTTCCTTCTCGCTTCCCCTTTGCTGCCAGCCGGGCCGGGGCGGAGGCTGGGGAGGAGGAATGCGGCGTTACCGCATTGCTGAGCAGGAGCCGGGCAGGCACGCCCAGGTGTGGCACAGCTCAGCCGGAGGAAGCTCAGCCCAGCTTTCACACACTGTAGCCTGAGGGACAGTATTTTTTTTCCAGCTCTGTGTGTACCCTTGCTCCGAGCTGCTGGTCCTTGACGTGCCTGTGTCACTCAGCGTGGGGATGGGAGGTGGGTGACACCAACAGCAAAGCAACCGGAGGAGAGACCTGCAGTCATCTGATGGGTCCGGAGCCCCTCACCAGTGCGGGAGAGGCGGTGGCTTTGGGGTTATTTCAGTGAAGTAAATGGAAAAGGCTCAATGCAAGGGCTCCTCATCAGCCGGGCATGCGGCTGGTACCCAAACACGGACCACGTCTCTTAGAAAATGTGACTCTCTGACTTTTCACAGCTGCTGGGTTCACAGGAGTGCGTTTCGCAGAGCTCATCCTGGGCAATTTCGTGTCTCGAGGAATTCCAGCACTGCAGGCAGGAGGGGGATCTGCCTTTCTCCCTGCTTGGGCTGCAGTCTGATGTGAGAACACACACGGTGTGATTGCAGCTCACGTGGGCATCCCGAATCGGGCTTTGAATGACCGAGCGGAGGTGCTGATAGTGGCACTGCCCTGCCAGCCGCTGCCAAACTCAGCGCGTAAACCCTGCCTGGGAGGGTGGGCGAGCACTGGGGCGCAGCGGCCGATGCTGAGCCCAGCAGCAGCTCCGAGGGGCCGGGCCCAGGCTCCACTGCAGCCCCGGGTGGGTTAGGTGAACCCCAGCTGGGCTTTCCCCCGCTGGCTGCCCACGGAGCAGCTGCCGCTGCCCTCACCCTGCCCGGGTGATTCGTGTGTGCGCTGCGCCCGTCTGGAGCTGCGGTGAGTTATGCGGTAACAGGGTGTGGATGTCTGGGGATCCCTGAATCACTGCTTTATCATCACTGCACCCACAGGCACCTTCTCTCCAGGTGAGGCAGCTGCGCGTTAAAAGCCTGCGAGGAGCACCCGGCGCTCAGAGGGCTCTGGCGGCTGCCGGGAGGGACACGGGGACACCGCAGGGACCGTGGCCGTGCTCCCGCAGGGAAGAGGGCAGGTGAGGTTTCTGGCTGCTGGGGGAGTGTGCTGGCAGCATTTCCTCCCCTGGGCTGCCTATGAAAGGAACCCCTGGGGTTCCTTTCCCTGGAGGAGCCATTCACAGGAGGTTTTTATGGGTTTCTCCTTTTCCTGGAATGAGACTTTGGGCCATCACGCGACGAGTTTGGATCGGGAATTGACTCTGGAAACGCAGGGCGAGGGTGGGGCTGGAGCACAGAGAGCGCAGTGTGCCTGGGAAGGGGTGGCGGGGGCTGTACGGGGGTGTGTGTGCACACTCCATCCCTTCCAGCCCCGCATTCCCGGCTGGCACCAGAACCGCTCCCGCCACGCTGCGATCGCGGCGCTGGGGCAGGGGCTCCTTGCGTCATAGGCAAATTCCGTTTGAGCAGCTGATTTTCCTCTTCATTAGTCTTGATTTCCCCCCTGTGTTATTCTGTGTAGATCAATTAAAAGTGTCTCTCTGTAAAGCGAGAAGGAAGGTAGCGGACCTGGGTTGAGCTTTTGAACTGACATTTTCTGCTCCTTTTCACTCACGCTGCAAACTCTTCCCTAGGTGTGTCCGTGGCCGAATGGAGCCTCGCTGCCAACTGTGGCCATGGGCAGTGTTTGTCCTTCTGGGTAAGGCTCACATGCAGTGCTCCCGAAAGAACAGGGTCTGGCTGACTAAAGAGCAGCGCTGCTGATGGGAGCTTTGCATGGGCAGCAGCAGAGAGCCTGGGTTTGTGATAGTGCTGGGGGCTGGCAGGAGGCTGCTGCTCTCTGCCCTGAGCTGCAGGGCTGGCTCTGGGAACAGGGGACACCACCAGGGCTGGTCAGTTCGAAGGGGAGGGCACTAAGCATCCCTGCAGCCCAAAGCCTGGGGCCAGGGCAAAGAAGGGTTTTGCAAGTAACTCTTAGCACAAAGCACCATTATTAAAAATAAAGGTGTCTTGGGGCGAAGCACCCTTCTCTTTGTTAGCACATGGGGTATGTTGTCCCAAGCATGGCCTCGTGGCTGGTTTGGTGCAGCAAACAGCTCCCTGTTCTGTGATGCTGGTTGGCGCCCGTGCCTGTCTGACATCAGCCCTGATCCCTTTTCCCTGTTGCAGCTGCCCCACGGCTCCTGGGAGCGCAGAGAGCCTGTTCCCAGGGAGCCTGCTACCCTCCCCCTGGGGACCTGCTGCTGGGACGAGCTGCTCACCTGAGAGCCTCCTCCACGTGCGGCCTCAGCAAGCCCGAGACGTACTGCACACCCCACGGAGAGGTACTGCTCACCCCTGCACCCCAAACCTTCCCTTCATCCATCCCATCCTCCTCACCCTTTGGCACGGATGTGTCCGGGCTTCATGGGGCTCTGAGTTGGGCTAGTGGGAGCTGTCCCTGCCCATGGCAGGGGGTAGAATGGGATGAGCTTTGAGGTCCTTTCCAACCCAAACCATTCCAGGATCCTGGGATTTGTCCCCCTCCCAGCCATGCTGGGTCATTGCACCACCTGCAGTGTCCCCTGGAGCCCTTCTCTGCCATCCTCATGGATGAGGAGCTGAGCATGAAGACAGTGACAGGGAACGGGCAGCAAAATTCTGGCATGAAGCACTGTGGGCAAATTATCCCAAACCCTCCTATCTCAGGACATTTTAGTTCTAAACTAAACTCGTGTTTTACTTGTGAGAAAGGGAAATGTTTCAGGTCTTTCACAAAGACTTGGAGAAGCTGCTAAAGTGAACAACTGTTTTCAATCACTGGTGCTGCGGGGGCAGGAGATCCTGCTGGGGGGATAATGCTGCGTCCAGCTGCAGATTCCCAGAGCTGCCATGGAATCAGGGGGAGAATTTAAGGATAAATCTGCCCGAGCACAGAGCTGAGAGCTGCAGGGGTGATGTGTGGTGTGAGCACTTCCTAAAGCCTTTCTGTGACTGCTGTTAACCCCGTAACTGACTGGGGAGGAGCCCCAAGGGTTCAGTGCAGGATAGGCAGAAAAGGTCTTGGAAGAGATGCTCTGGAGGAAAGGAAGTGGCAGCCCTCCAGTGGGGCAGTGTTTTCTGAAACCCAGCTCCAGTGAGTCAGCCTTCCCCTGGTTTGAATTCCCCTGCAAATTGGAGGCCAAGATGTGGCTGTGAGTGGATTTGTTGTGGAGCCAGTGGTGTTCTGGCTGGGCTGGAGAGATTTCCACTCATCCCTGAGCTCAGGGAGGGGGCAGCTCCCGGCCCAGCGGGGTGAGAGCATCAAATCCTCCTGGATGCTGGGCTGGCTGCAGCATCTCTCCTCCTTCAAGTTCTTTTCTGGGCTGGCAGTCACAGTCAGGCATTTCCTCCATTCCCTTTTTTTGGAGCTTTTTTGCTGCTCCCGGGATTTTTGCTCACCACACAAATAAACCCCTGCTGCTTCCCGTGGCTGCTGCGGCCCGTGGACGGGGGAAATGGAAGCAATTATTTCTGCTCTGACTTAATTAGTTGTTCCTTCCCAATTTCTGCTTATAGATGGGGAAAATTGCACATAAACATGCCTCTGAAATCTTCATTTAACATCAACTTTTGGCATTGACTTTTATTTGAAAAGGGGCCTTGGGGCCTTGTGCTTGGGAAGTGAGTGTGGACAAAACCTTGATTAAGCTGCTCATCCTAAAAGCAGCTGCAAGGGGCTGGCTACACCCCGTGCCTGACCTTGGGAGCTCCTTCTGAAGGGCATCATTGTGATCCTCGGCATCATTTGTAATCTTTGAAGTAGAGCCTGGACATCTCTGCTGGCTGTGCTACACCTGGAGCAGGAATGATCTGCTGGGTGCAGGATTAGGGAGTGCAGGTTCATGGATGTGCTGTGGAGGAAGGCAGGGAGCAAGGCTGCAGAGGTCTCTTCCAGGCTACAAGTCCCCAAACTATTTAGTTTTCATGTTCTTCATCCCTTTCAAGTACCAGGGTTAAAGGGGATATGGAACAATTAACATTATGTTGAGTTGGATTCTCCAGTTCTAGCTCTGGGAATGGGGTCTTTGCTTCCTTTCCTTTATTGAAATGAAAGATTCAGAGTTACTGATAGCAAATCCCCTGATTTCTGTTCTGCAGCTGTAATTACCGATGGAGGTCTGATTATACCAACTCTTAACTTGGGAGAAATTCCCACGGGTTCAGCATTTCCTAATTTTTCCCTCCCTTTCTCTACTTCTCTAATTTAAGCAAAACTGAACTCGATTTCCCTATTCCCATCCCATAAAAAGCAAGCTCATTTAATTTATACGCTCCTAGGAGTCCTTTTTTGATTACAAGCCTTGCTCTTGTTTAGTTGCCAAATAGGTACAAATCTGGAGGTGGTTTTGCAACCTCAGCAGAGGGCACAGGACGAGGGGTTGCTGTCACTGCTGCAGTGCCCGGGGCTGCCAGCGCTGCCCGTCTGCTCCCTGCTTGCCCCAGGGCCCTCTTTTGCAACTCTGGTGGTCACTCATCAACTTCAGCCTCTGCTCCATTGTCTGCCCCGCTCCAGATCCCTCTAACCTTTATACTTTGCCCTCCTGATTGCTCCATCCCTGGCTGGGGGCTCAGCCCGGTGAAATCCAAGAAGGACGCTCAGCACTGCCATTTATAGCACACAGGGCAGTGAACAGAGCAGCGGTGGGAGGTGGAACCAGGCAGGCCAATGGTCCGGCCTGGAAGTCACTCAGTGCTTGGGGAGCGCTGCTGGAGTCAGCCGGGGAGGGAAACTGAAAATAGAATAGGAAAATAAGCCAGGCTGGATTTGGAGTCACGGAGGTGCTGAGGAAAGGCTCAGTGTGAAAGACTGTGAGGGACTGAGGTGTGATTGAAGCCTCAGCTAACACTTCTCTTTCTTTAAATATAGATCTATAATATATGCAAATATATATGTTATATCTATGTAAATATAAACGAATGCATGGAGATGTGATGAGGAGCACGGAGCAGCTCCCACCGGTACCTCCAGCCCAGGGGAGGCACGGAGGGGCTCTCACAGACACCTTGAGCACCCCTGTGGGATCCTGTGCCAGAGGACAGGACGGGAGCAGAGCTGTGTCCCTGTGCTGGTGCTGCTGCCATTCCCTGCATCCTGCTGGAGCAGGTTGGGCTCTGTGACTGTGAGTTCTCACCCTCCAGCCCTTGTTTGCATAAGATTTTCTGCCTTCTCTCACCTGATCTTTGTGGGCACTTGGTGGACGTGAAGGGTGGGAAGTCACCTTTGTCAGCTCTTTGTCGTGGTGACACGGAGCCATCCACGGGGGATGGAGAGGACAGGTTCCAGAGGATCCCAGTCCCTGTGGGAGTCAGGGGAGGGGGATGTGAGCCCGCTGGAGCTCCTGGCACAGCACAGGGGGTCCCTGCTGCTGACGGATGGTGGCAGCTGCCTGGCAGGGCTGCTCTGCAGCATCTCTGAGCCTCAGCACCAACTCCTCTTTGGCTGCTTCCAAAAATACCGGCCAGTGTCTGCCAAGAGGGAAGCGCCAGACGGAGCTGGTGCTGTGCTGGTGCTGGCTGGTGCTTTCATCTGCCAGGCCACCTGCCTGAGTCACTCAGGGAGCTCGGAGCCCACCCCAGCACGCTGGAGCAGGGAAAGCTGTGCCTCCCAGCTCACTTTCGTTCCACATCCACGTCGAGCTCTGTACAGGCACAATGCATCCAAAAAATCATGATGGGACCAAAGCATGGCTTCTAGTGTTGGGCTTTTCTTCATCAGGTCGGGGTTTGCACTGAATAATGCGTGCTCCTGACTGGTTGAAGGTAATGCAGCAACCAGAGGCTGCTGCTCAGTGCTTATCTCACTCAGGCATTCAGGCACTCCCTGCTGTTTGCTGCAGGGATGTGCCCCTACCTGCCGAAGAAAAAGCCTAATTCCCATTTTTTTTCCCTCCTCCCTTCTCTGTATCTCATTTTTTTGGCCACAGGGCTGCAGATTGACACATGCTGGGAGACATCTCATCACTGCCTTGCAGCCGAGCTGCAGAGGCAGCAGGACCCGTGTGGGGTGTGGGATAAGCTGGTGCGGTTTGGGGTTTGCTGCCTGTCATCCTGGCAGATTTTAGATGAAGTTTAGCTGATGTGAGAACAGATGGGGTGAGGAAAACAGGCACCCACGTGCTTGCTTTTAAGCAAGGGAAAGGAACTTTATTTCCTTAAACCCCATCCATGGGATGTTTGTCCAACTCGTGTCTTTACCCCATCTCTGCCGCCCACTCTGAATCTGGGGTAAAACCAAGCTGGGGGGCAGAGGCCTCTCTCTGTGTTTTGAGCATAACCTTGGAGCTCATTTTCAGTGTCATTTCCAACCAGCCAGGCAAGAAGTGCCACTGATGTCACGGCAAAGAGAATCTCAGGCCCAGGGTGGGATTTTGGAGGGTCCTGTGCAGGGCCAGGAGCTGGACTCAGTGATCCCTGTGGCTCCCTTTCAATTCCATGATTCTGTGGTATATCTGTGTTCCAAAACTGAATCCCAGTCCAGTTTAGTGAGTACCAGTTGCTCACTGGGAAGTATGGGCAGAGCCACGGGAACTTCTGCTGCCTTTTCCCATGGAAAATGTATGGATTTCTTCACAGGCATGACAAGCCCTGCTCCACGAGCCTGGCACAGCCACGTCCTGCAGATAACAGTGCTGGAATAGAGAGCTGTCCTGCAGAAAACGGGCTGGAATAGGGAATTACATCACTTGGCTTTGCAGGTGCCTTTGTCCCCCGGGTAACTCGTGGCTGCTGCCCACCCTATTGTTTAATAGCCCTTAATCTCTGTGTGTGTATAAATTCCCACTGCCTTCCAGATTGTTCCGAGATAAACTTGGAATGGTAATTGCTGTCCCTATAGGATATTGGTTGTGCAAGATCTCCCTGGTGGGAGGCTGAGTGCCAGGAGCCTGGCTGGCACAGTGCTCGCTCTCCCTGCCACGCTGCAGGGTCAGACATGGGACCCCCAAGGTCTCCACAGGGATGAAAGGTCTCTGTTCTGTGGCTGCACAGCTCAGCTTCCCTTTCTGCTGATGAATAAGTGCAGTTTATTTTGGGTTGTGCCCCTGTGCCAGGAGGTTTGATTTCAAGGGCTCTCTGCTCGTGTTCAAATGGCAGCAGGAGCTCCTTAAATAACTTTGGGCAGGGGCCATCAGGTTAAAGTCGTTGGAGCTTTGCTGCCCTGCATGAGCAGCGGAGCAGAGAGGCTGCTCAGGAGCCGGGTCACAAGTCAGGGCAGGAGGAGAGCAGCACAGACCTGCAGAAGTGTCACGCTTGGGCATTTTCAAGTTGTTTTTTGTGGACTTTTCTCCCCTTCCGTTTATTTCTGAGACATGGCTCTATTTATTCTGAGCACAGCAGCTTTCCCTCTCACACAACTGTGTTGTGAATTATCCTTCAAAAGTCTGGAATGAATTTCCCTTAATCCCAGGACTTCCTTAACCCATCTTTTGGGTGACTCTGGAGTAGCTCGGAGGCACAGAGGGTGAGAAATGATTTCCTCGCAAACCCACAACCTCTTTTACCTCCCTAAAACGGCTTTTTCAGCCCCCACCCCTTCCCAAGCACAGCCCAGTTCTCCTCTGCCTGGCAGGAAGGGAGGACGTGCTGGAGAGCCAGCGCTGCCCCGGGGTGGATGACCCGGGGTAGATCCCAAAACCTTCGCTGCCATTTATCACGTAGTGCTGCAGCCCTCTGTGCTCCTGGCCCAGCTCCCAGGGATCCACTGAGCCCTGGTTAAAAAATAAAAAGGGAAAGAGCTGGAAAAAGGTACGTGCTGGTAAATCCCTCCGCATTTTGGGCTGTCATTTTTGGTAATTGCCTCTGTCCCAAGGAACTTTGAGACACATAGTCACAGCTGGTGAGAGCAAATCCTGCTGTTGTGCAATACGGGGTTTTCACAATTTACTCCAAGGACGTGAAATGAATTTGGCTTCAAGTATTAATTTTAGTCTTAATTAAAAAACTGAGAAAAGAAAAAAAAATAGGAGATTTTTGCACCCAGCACAGCCCTGGGCTGCCTGGGAAGGGTTTGTCTCACACAGTTGAAGCTTCTTTTTGACTCAGCACCACGTTTGAAGTGGGGCTGCAGCTGCACTGTCGCTGCTGGAGAGCACCGGTGTCCCTGGCTGTGTGAATGATCTCATAAGTATGCACGAGTCAGTCCTAATGAATAATTTAGCCAAGATTAACCTTTCCCCTTGAAGAAAGCCTTCCCTTCTCCTTTGCTAAGCACGGTCAGAACTGGTGGGAAGTTTAATCACCGCTGGCAATTGTTCAGTAGATTATTTCTGTGGATAATTCCTGCAGCTCCCTGACAATTTGCTGCTCGTGGCCATTATCTGGAATGAGTTCTGCCTAGTCCTGATTAAATTATTTGTGATTCTCACTGGTAGAGCCAGGGAAATTGCATGATTATATATTTCCAGTGCTCTGTTTGCTTACTTAGCGATATTGTTATAAATATTGTAGTTTGCCAGCTCCTGTGCTGGGGTATTTATAGACAGAGAACATAAAGATTGTGGGGAGTATTATGGAAACAGATGGGTTCCAAGTGAGGATCTCACTGTGCACCCAGCTGGGGAAGGGTTCCCAGGCCTGGGACAGAGCAGAAGCAGGCCTGGGCTGTGTTAGGAATGAAACCTCAAATTAATTTTTGTAAACCACAAATTAATTTCTAAAGGGGAAAGCAGAAATTGTGGTGCCACCGTGGCCCAGTGGCTGCCACCTCCTGCTGCTCTCTGGAGCACAGACCTGTCCTTCCCCCAGCCCTAGGAAAGGCCCTGTTTGGGGTTTGGGTTGGAATTGGCTCCTCTGTTTTAAGCATCCAGTGGAAGATTTTAGCACGGAGGTGGCTGTAAAAAGCTCCTTGTCACCCGGTGTCCCTGCTCAGCCACTGAAAGCTGATCTTGTCACTGGGGTCCCAACATCCCTGTGCCTCTGGTGTCACCTTAAAGCCACTGCAGCGCCTGCCAGCCTTGCAGAGGGGGATCTCATTGCTTCCCCAGTGCCAGCTGTGCCCCTGCCAGACCCAGTCCCCCAGACCCACTTTGCACCCAGGGTGACCTTTCTGAGCCGTCAGGGCCAGCTCCTGCCATCTCTGGCAAATTCTGCTTGATCCTCTCTAATCCCTCAGGCTCCGGGATGTGTCACTGTGATACATGTGTCCCACTGCTCCATTTGAGAGGCCCCTCAACAGCTCAGGCCGCTGACAGCTCAGAATCCCAGAAGGTTTGGGTCGGAGGAGATGATGTAGTTCCAGTGCCCTGTCACGGGACACCTTCCACCATCCCAGGTTGCTCCAAGCCCCGTCCAACCTGGCCTCAGACAATTCCAGGGATGGGGCAGCCACAGTTTCCCTGGATAACCTGTTTCCACCAGGCTGGAGGTGCTGAGCCCTTCATTTCATGCCCTGAGCAGCATCTTTCCCCTCCCAGGGCCTCTGCAGTCCCTGGTGTTCACTCCACTCCAGAGCTCCAGCCGGGGCCTCCCTGTGTCCCCCCAGGACGCTGCTGTGGGCTCTGGCACCATCTCCTAATTCACCATCCCCCTGCCCTTCCCCACCTTGGCCTCACCTGGCTGTCTCCCTCCCTGTTACCTGGTGGTCCTCGCCCAACCTGCTCGCCCACCCCGCGCCTGCCTCTCCCCTTGGCCGCCGTCCAGCCCTTCCCCACTCCTGGCTCTTGCTCAATCTCTTTCCTGCTGCCTTCTGCCCATGTCTGGGCCTGCTCCGGAGCCCCGTGGTGGTGGCTGCAGGGAGCATTGCCTGGTTAGCCACATTTTGGGTATTTGTTTGCTCCCAGGGGACCGTCTTCTCCCGTCCCCACATTCCCCGTGCTAAATCTCTGTTTACTCCTTGGGTTACTTGCTCAAGTGAAGGGCTGAACTTTGAGCCACTCGACTTCCCACCCCCTGGCTTCTCACCCACTGCTTGCTCCTGCTCTGCTCCCAGGGGAGAGACCGGTGGCCGAGGATCGCCCAGAGCCCTTGGATAGGAGAGAAAGGCCCTTCTGTTCACCAGACAGCCCCTGGCTGTGCGGAAAGGGCAAACCAGTCCTGAAAAGCTGCAAAAGGCTTTCTATCAAGAGTTGGCATTGTGGAAACCAGGGGCGTTGCTTAAAAACCGCAATTTTGATGATTTGCCAAAAATCTGTGTTAGTCAAAAGCATTTTGGGTTTAGATTTTAGTCCATAAAACCTTGAGTCGTGATTTTTAACGAGGTGTGGATGGGAGCACTTGAGGCCTGCGTGTCATCGGTCTGACTGGTCATGGTCCTTCAACTCTCTCTAAACGAGCTGTGCTGATGCTCTCTGCTGCTTAAGGAGCCCACCCTGCCTTTCCTGCTCATCCCTCCGGGATGCTGGGATGGTCACTCCTACTGTCCTTTCTTTTGCAGTGGAGCATGAAATGCTGCAGGTGTGACTCAAGGCTGCCCCACAGCTACAACGGGCACCGCGTGGAGAACGTCCTGTCCTCGGCCGGCCGCGCGCGCTGGTGGCAGTCCCAGAACGGTGAGGGCCACCGGGGTCACCTGGGACACAAACTCCTGGCAATAACCCGCCCGAGGGGAGGAGGGAATGGCATTGAGTTCTGTGGATGGGGAGGAAAGAAGGAAAGGACTGGCCTGACTGTTTATTCTCCCCATGTCCCCAGTGTGTCCCTGTGACGGTGCCTCTCTGTGCCCGCAGGTGTCGAGCGCGTGTCCCTGCAGCTGGACCTGGAGCAGATGTTCCAGCTGGACAGCGTCGTGCTCCACTTCAGGGTTGGTGTCTCTGGGCAGCTCCTCTGCTCCTGAGGAGGCCGTGAATGGCACTGGAGGGGCCCTGCTGGCTCCGTGGGTGTGGGGATCTTGAGGCACAGCTCCCTTCAGGCTCCTGATAAGAAGCACGCCAGAGTCTCTGTCCTTTTCCCCTGATTTTTATGGCTGTTCCCGTGAGAACTGGGAATTTCATTCCTTTGGGGGGTGGTGGGGCAGGGTGGTGGGTCCCCATCCCAGGAATGTCTGTTGAAAAGCCTCCTTGGTGCAGGTTGTGTGTGCTGGCTGCAGCAGGGCTGGCCTAGGTGTGAGGGACCCTGCAGGGGATGGGGATTGCTCCAGCAGCCTGCAGGGAGGAGGAGGGACAGGTAGTGCCAGGGCAGGGCCTGGCCGGGGCTGTGGTGTCACCCCGTGGTGCCAGCCTGTGGTTCTCTGTCCCTGCCCGCAGTCGCCGCCCGCAGCGATGCTGATCGAGCGCTCCGTGGATGCCGGCAGGACGTGGCAGGTGCTGCGGTACCTGGCCTCCGACTGCGCCGCCGCCTTCCCCCGCGTGCCCCCCGGCTCCCCCGAGGGCTGGCAGGATCCCCGGTGCCAGGAGCTGCGGGGCCACCCTGTGCACGGGGGCACGGTAGGGATTTGGGGTTTGTGGCAGGGACCCCCTCTTGTGGCCCTGGGTTGGGGTGGGTGGCCTGGGAGTCTTGTACACCTGGTGAGGGATGTGGCCCGTGGCCACCCAGCACTGCTGAGGGCAATCCTTGGGATTCCTGCTCCTCTGGCAGTAAATCCTTTGCTGCTCTGTGACACATGAGGTGTTGTGTTGGTTTTCCTGCAAAATCCTCTGCAGCTCCAAAGGCTTTCCCTGTGTTTAGTGATGTTGTGCAGAGGCAGGTCTGGAGCACACGGTGTCCCAAGCAGGAATAGAGAGCAGCTCGAGTTTCCTGCTTTTTAACCTGGTGTTTGTCCCTCTAAGGTGAAATTCAGTGTCCAAGACCTGGGGTCTACAACCACCTCCTCTTACAGCCAAGCCATCGAGAGTAAGTGATGGGCCTCCTTCAGAGCTGAGAAAGGGAGAGAGGAATGAGGCTCCTCATGGTTCTCCCTGCAGTGAAGGGAAGCCCTGAGCTGGGGTAACCCCTGGGGGACCCTGAGCTGCCCGTCCGGGGCGTCAGGCAGCAGCGTTTGGTCTTTGCTGACGGCTCAGCTGCTGCTCTTGTGCCAGTTCCTCCTTCCCTTGCTCCAAGCCTTCCCCACCAACTGCAAAGAGCTTCTGCTGGGCACCTGCTGCCCCTCACATCACACCTGTCCCCTGTCCCCAACAGAGCTGGGGCCCTTCACCAACCTGCGGATCAACTTCACGGAGCTGCCGCATGTCCCACGCCAGGGGTACCACTCGCCCAGCACCTTCTACGCCGTGACAGAGATGCAGGTGCTGGGGAGCTGCTTCTGCCACGGCCACGCCGAGCGCTGCGCCCCTGCGGGGGACCAGCACAGCACGGTGAGCTCAGGGCGCCAGGGGCCTCGGCACCAGCGGGATGGCTCCAGCGCCTGCTTGGAGCGCTCCTAGGGATGCCTTGGCCACGGTGCCCAGAAATGGGCTGTGGGAGGCTCTTCAGTGGGCATGAACCGGAGAGGCAGGAGCTGGAGGGGCACTGGGAGGATGAAGCTCTGTCCTGAGCCGCTGCCACCAGGATGGGTCACACCTTGTCTCTGCAGCAGGTCTCTGGTCACTGCGTGTGCCAGCACAACACGGACGGGCCCCACTGCGAGCGTTGTGCCGCCCTGTTCAACGCCCGGCCCTGGGCACCCGCTGAGGACAGCGACCCCCACGAGTGCCAGAGTACGGCCAGTGCTTCCCCTGCCCCAAATCCTGCCCAGCCGTGAGCTCCGAGCCCCTTTCCTGGGACCCTCTGTGGGGTGGGTGGTGACACGGGTGTCTAGGCACCTTTGCCACTCATGGGCTGCACCAGTGCCCAGCCCCCCGGTGCCACTGTGGGGCTGTCATCGGGTGTCCCTGTGTCACACAGGAGCCTTGGGCACCCTCTAGTGCCGCTGCTGCTGCTGCTGGAGGGGTTTGCACGGTGCCGGCTCCAACCGAGCTGTGTTCTGGGATTTTTTTAGGATGCGACTGCAATGGCCACTCGTCCTCGTGCCACTTCGACCCTGAGCTGTACCGGGCCAGTGGCGGGGCCAGCGGGGGGGTGTGTGACAACTGCCAGCACAACACCGAGGGCAACAACTGCGAGCGCTGCAAAACCAACTATTTCCGCAACCACCAGCAGCAGCTGAGCCACCCCGAGGCCTGTCTGCGTGAGTGACATCCCTAAAGCCCCGCAGCCCCTTCCCCAGCCCCTGCGCCCCTCAGCTGGGACATTTCTTGGCCATTTGCAGCCTGTGAGTGTGACCCGGATGGCACCATGCCCGGCTCTGCCTGTGACCCGGTGACAGGGCGCTGTGTCTGCAAGGACAACGTGCAGGGGGACCGCTGCCACCTCTGCAAGCCGGGCTTTGCCCTGCTGACCGGTGCCAACCCCGCTGGGTGCCGCAGTGAGTACCCCTGGGACATTCCCCTTGCCCCCGGGGTGCCCCCTCCCCACCTCTGCCCCTTCCGTGGCCCCAAAAGGGACCCAGGTCCTGCCCAGCTTTGGTTTGGGGTTTTCAAGCCAAGGGCCTGTTTTGTAAAGGTTTGTAAAAGCTCCTTGTTCAGTCTGGGGGTGGTTTCACGTGTAAGTTTAGCAAAAAGCACAGGGCAGGTGGGGTTTGGGGGGTGCAGCTGTATCTGAGTGCCCCCGGGGCTCAGGGCAGGCAGGAGGTGATGCCGTGCGCAGAGCGGGGCAGCAGCACGGGGCAGCCGTGGGTCAGGGCAGGCCTGTGTCCCCCTGGGCTGGAGGATGCTGGGACCCCTTGGGCTCCAATTCCTGCTGCAGCATTTGGGGGGGCTGTCAGAGCAAGGTGCACATCCCTTGAGCTCGGGTGGGAAGGGAGAGACGGGAGAGCCCCTTTGGGTGGCTACTCGGTCCTTCGGGAGGCTGGCCTGGTGCTCTGCGCTCGTTTGTACCAATCCCAAACCAACCCCTCCGCGTTCCAGGATGCGCCTGCAATGCCCTGGGGACACGGCAGGACGAGCCCTGTGACGATGAGAGTGGGAGGTGCTCCTGCCTGCCCAACGTGGTGGGCAGCGACTGCGGGCAGTGCGCGGCCGGGCACTGGGACCTGGGCAGCGGGCAGGGCTGCCGGCCCTGTGCCTGCCACCCCCGCGGCTCCCGCAGCCCCCAGTGCAACCAGGTACCCCCAGCCCGCCCTGCGCAGCCTCGGGGTGACGCCTCTTCCTTCAGCAGGGTTTCCTTTTTGTTTCCCTGTGCTTGCTCCATTTTTTCCTTTCCCGACTCCACAAGTGCTGCTATGAGGGGCTCTTGGGGGCTGAGCTGCACAGACCAGGGTGCCACGGCCACGTGTCCCCTCACTGGGAACCTGTCAGAGCATCAAACCCACCTGTTGGGTGGCTCCTTTGTCCTGTCCCATCCATGGGAACCTTCACAAAAAGAGCCGTGTGTTCCCCAGTGCATCCCACTCTTACTTTCCTTCTCCTAATTCCTAGAAAACACCGTGACAGATTATTCAGGAAAATGAAAGAAGGTGGTAATTACTGAGGCAAGATTAAGTCATTTTAAGAAGGCTGATATTTATCAAGGAAGCCCTAATAAGACATCTTCATACAGGCGAGGGAAGTTAATTATGCTCATTTGTCAATGAAAAGCATGTGTGCCACTTCAGGCTTAAGAGGCAACTGGGAAAATTAAAGTTAAATGTAAAAAACCCCAAACCATGACAAATTCTAAGAGCCTAAGATAGGTTCCAAACGAGCTCAGCGTGGGGAGGAGACCTGAGATGGCAAAGCAGCTGCTCGTGGGCGATTGCTTTGTTTCTGAAACAAGGCTGAACACCCTCCTTGTGGTGCTGGGGCTGTTTGGAGCCTGTTTGCATCCTGTGCCTGAGGTGCAGCCTGGCATGGGCAGTGCGGGCACGGCCTGGGCACAGACTGAGCAGAGGAAATGGTCCATGTGCTGGTTTTGGTGGTCAAGAGCAGCTGAGGGAGAGTGTCCAGCAATGTCCCTGACGTGTTCCCCTCTCAGTTCACAGGACAGTGCCCGTGCAGGGACGGCTTCACGGGACAGACGTGCTCGGCCGTGGGGCAGCAGCTGTGCCCACCCAGGCACTACAGAGATGCACGGGGAGGGTGCACAGGTAGGGACCTTTCCTTTTGGTTTGGCTTGGCGTTTCCCATGTGAAATCACGGATTATCTGGGAAAAGGTGTAGCTGGCCCATGTCCTGACATCCCAGTTCCCATGCTGTTTTGCAAGAGAAATTTCCTCTCTGGAGCAGCCTCCCAGGTCATCTGCAGTATCCACAAATGCCCTCCCAGCAGCTTTGGGCAGGCCCTGGGCCACCCTGGGCTGGCCCTACAGGGTCAGGGGCTCTTCCCATTCCTCTGCCCATGCCACCTTTGTCCCAGCTGCTGCAGGAGCTGGTGGGAGGGGATGGACGTCAGGTTGGGATCTCATTAACCCTAATTAAGGGCTAGTCTTATACAGATATGAAGTTATTCAGCACCACCTTCTTTTGGGCTTCACCTCTCTCTCTCTCCACCTTTCCTGTCCCAGAGTGTGACTGCGACTTCCAGGGCACGGAGGAGGTGGGCTGTGACCAGGCCACGGGCCGGTGCCTGTGCCGCAGCGGTGTCACTGGGCCCCGCTGTGACCAGTGCCAGCGGGGCCACTGCAGCTCCTACCCCGGCTGCCAGCTGTGCCACCCCTGCTTCCACACCTACGACGGGGACATTGAGCGCCTACACCTGCGCCAGGCCAGCCTGGCCAACGCCACGGCGTGGCTGCCCACGGGCGCGGGGGACTCCCGGCTCGGCCCTCGCCTCTCGCAGGCGCTGGGGAACTTGCAGCAGGCACAGGGGATCCTCGGCCGCTCCGCTGTGACACCGCAGAGCCTGGCCCAGGCGGGCAGTGTGCTCGCTGCCATCAGGTGAGGGATGAGTGCTGCCTGTGGGGCACATCCCTGATCTAGGAGGAGCTGCTGGGGTTTCTCTGGGAGCTGCTTGCATGGGTTCTGCTTTGTTCCTGTCCCTGCAATGCCTTGCTCTGCTCACGGAGTGAGCGGGGATGCAGGAGAGCAGCGCTTCCACGTGTGCCTGTCCCGTGCACCCAGGAGGAGTGTGGGCAGGCTGTGTGCTGGCACTCTCAGGGCACATCCAGCATTCCCAGGCCCTGCTGTGGGGGGCTGCAGCCCAGCCCCTCTCTCTGCAAACCTGTGAGGCCCTGGCAGGTCCTCAGCTGTCCCTGGGCTCAGAGGTGCCCCTCTGCCAGGTGCTGGCAGTGCCCCAGCACAGATGGCTCTCTCGGCCCTGCTCTCTGTCTGTAGGTGCTTTGCTCTCTGCTTAATTCACATTTTGTTCTTTTTCTCTGCTAGGGAGCAGGTCCGAGGCATAAATCCTGACCTTCGTTTCCTGGATGACACTGCCTCCCTCTCGAGGGAGCTCGAAGCCCTCAACAGCAGCTTGTTTGCCACCAAGTCCCAGTACCAGAGCAAGAAGACCCAGTTTGAAGCCAGCCGCAGCACGGACCTGTCAGGTACAGCTCTGCAGCTGCAACATCTCTTCATTTGCAGTTATTAATTTACCTCAGCGTGACTGTGCCTGGGGTTTCCCCCCAGATGGGCGGATGAGAAGGAGTTTTTAACCTGCTGTCAGCCTCAGAACAGCAAACAGATCTCCTTTCCCAGTGAGAGGGATGCTTCCAATGCAGCCTCTGCTCCATGACCTGGGCTTTCACACTGCTGGCGTATTTGCTCTGGTGTTTTGGGGCTGGGAGCTCATTTGTGTTCCTGTTCCCCACCAGCACAATCTCTGCTGCCGGGGAGGGGGGGGAAGGGGACAGCCCTGCTGGGAAAGTGTCACTGAATCCATGGCTGAGAGGAGGGAGGTTGTGCACAGATGGAAGGGATGGAGGGTGGGGAAGAGAGCCAGGCGGCTGTCAGGCACTTGGGAGGAGAAGAGCTAATTAAGCCCTGTGATGCTGCTGGTGGCTGCTGCCATGAGATCCCCGCTCCAGCTCCTCTCCCAGTGCCTCCCTGCTGTCCCCTCGCTGCCACAGCACACACTCAGCTTGGGGACGTGCCAGCTGTGCCCAGTGGCTGCACCAGGGCAGTTCACTCTGCACCTCTCTGTCCATGCAGGGCTCAGAGCTCCATGTCCTGGCCACCCTCCTTCCAGCCTGTGCTGGAGAGGAGTTTTGGGGCTGCTCAGGAGCTGGGAAAAGGCTCTGAAATCTGTCCTGCCCTGCAAAAGCCCAGGATCAGCATGTGTGCCTTGGCTGCCTTCAGTTTTGTTTCAGCCTTTTAACCCCAACCCAGAGTTCAGTCCTTCAGGAGACCTCGAGCTCGCTGAAGGAATGGCTGGAAGGTGTTTGGAATTAAAAGGAGTTTTTGGTGATGCCTCAGTGACTAACCCCTGGCTGCACCCCGCTCCTGTGCAGGCAGCCGCTGCAGGGCAGAGCCAGCGCCTCGCCGAGGGGCTGTGCTGCATTTGTGCGTCATTTGTGCCATTTACCGGCTTTATTCCCACAGGAGCCTTCCAGACCATCCGCTCTGCCCACCAGACCTCCAGCAGTGCCAGCAGCCTGGCCGCCGGTGCCCCGGGGCTGCTGGCCCAGGCGCGGGAGAGCCGCCGGAGCGCCGCGGGGCTGCAGCGGGGCCTGGCTGCGGCCGCGGCCGAGCTGCTGGCCCTGAAGGGCGAGCTGGCCTCAGCCCCCAACCTCACCCCTGTCATCAACCAGGTGAAGATGCAAAGTGGGTTTTTAACTTCCCCACGGGGTGTGTGCGGTTTTCGGGGGGCCCTGCAGAGCTCGGGAGGCAGAAGCCTGGCCTCGCAGCCGTGCCATCTCCTCAGGCAGGCCGGCACGGCAGGACAAAGTCTCTGTCCAGACAGACTCAGCTGCTGCTGGGGCCATCGGTGGAGAATTGGCTGAGCAGCCCCTGCCCGGGGATTACAGATCCCAAAGCACTGCCCACCACCCCCTCCCAGCCACGTGCTTTTCCCTCTGGGGGCTCTCTTGTGGCAGTTCTGGTATCTCCAAGAACCACTTAATTTCTGGATGAGGTTTCTCTTATTTCTCCTTCACTGCTTTGTTATTGCCATGGAGATCCATTTCAGTGTCGGTTGCTGTGGAGACCACCAGTCTCTCCTCTCTGCTGCTCGGGGCACCAGCACGTTCCGAGCCGCCAGCCTGGCCCTGGCTGTGCACGTGCCCCTGCTGCAGTGTGAGCTTGGGGCTGACTCTGCCAGATGCTGTGCAGTGCAAACTGCTGCTGCTCTCCAGGGGCTTCTGGCCCAGGTCTCCCCACAGCAAACAGTGCAGGGTGGATGGGTGGTTCTGCAGAGGTGTTTGCTCCGCACAGATGTGCTGTTACTCATTGTGAGCCACTGGGCTTTGGCTCCTGTTTCTGCTCCAGCTCGGGCTGGTGAGGCGATGCTGACCTGGTGTCGCTGGCTCAGGTGTGGGCATCCAGCTCTGCCTGCCCTTGTCCAACAGTGGCACATCTGCAGTGCTTTGGGCTGTGCCACCCGTGTCACTGCCAGCCCCTCTGTGCTCCCTCCTGGTGCCCAGGCAGCTCCTGCAGCTCGAGCTCAGCAGTTCCCAGCTGCCCTGGCCGGGTCTGCAGCCCCTGTGGTTCTGTGTTTGCCCCCCACGGGCACCAAGGGTCTCCAGCCGGGCGCTGCCCAACTCCAGCTGTTCTCTCCCTACCCAGGTGTGCGGAGGGGCCCGAGTGGAGCCGTGCACCCCTGCCCGCTGCCAGGGGCTGCTGTGCCCTCGGGACAACAGCTCTGCCTGCGAGGCCGGCCGGCCCTGCCACGGCCTCTTCCCGCTGGCCAGCGGGGCCCTGGCTGCGGCCGGGCAAGCGGCCAAGGAGTTCGGCAGCCTGAGTGCCCGGCTCCGGGACACGGCACAGCTGGTGAGTGTGGGCACTGCCTGTCCCCCTGCTTGGACCTTTGCTTACCGCAGCAGAGAGTGAGGAATGCCCCACCTCAAACCTTATTTGAGGCTTGATCCTTTGGGTAGCTTCAGAAATCCAGGAGTTTTTGAGTGGGAGGCTCCCTGCTGTGTGCATGGGTCCTGCCTGCCCAGCTGAAGGCACGTGAGTGGCTCTGGACACACCACAAGGAAATCTTTCTCACTCCTGGGTTGGGATCAGTACGGCAGAAGGGGTGGGAATATGGAAAACTCTTGGATCCTTTAGGTGTGTCTGCTCTAGCATTTGGTGCAATCAGGGAGAGTTTGTGTGTTAGGGCTCTTGCAGCTTCTTTCTGTGCCTTGCAAAGAGAAAGTGAGGGTTCAAAGTCATTCAAAATCCATTTCAAAGGTGTTTTTAGAAGCTGAAAGGTGCTGTCTCTCTTTGAGAGCCTCCTTTGCAGATCCAACCCTCAGTCTTTAACATTCACAGTCCTTTAAAGCTCAGGCACAGAGAGAACAGGGAAGAGCATCGTTTCCTTGCCCAGTTCCCTCGGAGCTGCAGCAGGGCTGTGGGCTCTAGGACGAGCAGAAGGCACCATCAGGTCACTGTTGTTTGCAGATTAAGATGACAGAGCTGTCTGCGAGTCAGATCCAGAGCAGCACCCGGCGGCTGGTGGAGCAGCTGGGGGTGACCAGGACGCAGATCGAGGGGGACGTGCGGCGCATCCGGCAGCTCATCCAGCGAGTGCGGAGCTTCCTGTCAGGTACCCCTGGCACTGCAAGGCTGGGGCTGCAGCCTGCTTTGTGCAGGGACACAGCTGGTTTTTACAGTGATCAGAGAATCAATGAGGTTGGAAAAGACCTCCAAGGTCATCAAGTCCAAGCTGTGCCTGATCCCCACCTTGTCACCAGCCCAGGGCACTGAGTGCCACGTCCAGGTGCTCCCTGGACACTCCGGGGATGGGGATTTGCAGCCAGCAGTGACCCGATGCAGAGAGGTTTTCTGGCCAGGCTCAGTGATGCAAACAGACAGATGACCCTTCTCTGGAGCAGGCTGTTAATCAGATGAGAATTCCTTGTTGTCCTACAAACTGATGGGATGACTTATTGTTCACAGACAGATTGTAATAACATAATGAGCCTCCTGAGCATTAGCTGAATAAGAAAATCAGGTCATTTGGTGCTGCCTGGTGCTAATGATGAGTGAAGATATTTCTGAGCTAATCGCTGGGCTAATGTCCCTTGGGCTATGCCTGCTTCTGATTTATTAACTTTTATTTCTGAAATGAAAAAAGGCTTGTCTTGAAACACACCCTCATCTGCTCAGTGAGGGCTGCCTGACTGCTCCGGGCTCAGCCATGGTGTTCTCGTTGCCAAATTCAAGGTATCATTTCAGCTGTTTGCTGAAAGTTTTGCTGGTGTGAATGAGAAGTACATGGAATTCAAAGAGATTAATTCAGAAGGGATGCTGGCAGCTGTCTGGAATGAGACGTGTGTGAGATGTGCATGGGTGTCTGCCCTCCTCCTCCCTTGCATTTGCACTCCCACCTTTCCTGATGCTGTCTGTCTGCAGACAAGGACACGGATCCTGCCTCTATCCAGGAAATCAGTGAGTCAGTTCTGTCCCTGCGCCTCCCCACGGATGCTGCTGCAGTCCGGAGGAAAATGACCGAGATCCAAAAGCTGGCGACGGAGCTGCAGTGCCCGGAGGACATCCTTGCCCAGACGGCCGAGGACATTGCCAGGGCGAAGAGGCTGCAGCAGGAGGCAGAACAGGCCAGGTCGGTGGGGGTTCAAGGCCTTTGGCAGCTGAGGGTCCCTCGGCTGGGGTGGAACTGGTGGTTCTCAGCTGGGTTCAAATCTCGCTCTGCCTGAGCTGTCCTGGCTTGCACAATCTGAAGTTTTAGGCCAGAACCTTCTGTGTCCATCCAGTGCCTAAAAGAATGAGTCTGCAATCTCCAGACACCTCCCTGGGGCCCTAGGCGAATAAATCTACCAAGAATAGATCCTATTATAGATACCAGGACAAGAAGGGCTTTATCAAAAGCAATGGAGGCTTTTCTCTTATCTCGAGTGCCTGTGTTGGGACATGACAGTGTTGCCCTGGTATTAGTTGATATTGGTGACCTACATCCTAATTGCACAAGAGAGCATGAGGAGATTCAGTGGGCTATTTGTTTTCTGGGTGAAAGTTGGGAGGATTATTCCACGGTCCCTTAAAAAGTAATTACAGGGTGTCCTTGCCAATTTGGAGCATCTGCTTTGTCACAAGTTGACTTGCAGCAATCCCCCAGTGAGAAGGTCAGCAGGATAAGTCTGTAAACTCCTTGGCAGTGTCTGACACCTGCTTAACCTGCTGGAAGTGATGAGACAGGGGAGCCTGGCTTTCTCCAGGGCTCTGCCACCCAGCCTGAACAGTCCCACTGCGAGCAGAAAACTGTTCACTGGAACTGCTTCCATGGTTATTGCTTCCCCTTCAATACCTTGTTATGCACTATGAAATATTTCTGACTAGCTTGAAGGAAGGTGTTTCTCTCCCCTTCTTAGTTTGTCTCCTTTGCTTGAGGCTGTGAAGTGGAACTAATGTTTCTCTCACAAGGAAACCTGCTGCAGTCCAGACCTGTGGGTTTTGGGGATGGGAGATGGCAACTTTCCCAGTAGCAATCCTGTCTTGCTTCTCAAGCTCCCTGATTTTACCTCTGTGACCTCGACTTCCAGTCTGTGCCCTTACCCACGCTCACTCCTGGCTGCTTCTAACCTTTCCCCAGGAACCGGGCCAACGCTGTGGAGGGCAGCGTGGAAGAGGTGGTGGGGACCCTGCAGCGAGCCAACACGGTGCTGCTGGAGGCCCAGGGGGCCCTCAGGGGCTCGGGCTCCTCCCTGCGCTTCATCCAGGAGCGTGTGGAGGAGGTGAGCGATGCCCGGTGCCTTCCCAGTAGCGATCCCGAGTCCCTCGGCCAGCAGAGCTGGTCCCTGCACAGGGAGGGCCTTTGGATGTGACCTGACGTGGATCCCTCTGCTCTCAGATCGAGGCTGTCCTTGGTCCGGCCGAGAGGAACGTGGCGGCCATCGGGGCCGGGCTGGCCGGGCTGGCCGGGCGGCTCTCGCAGCTGCAGCGCGGCACTGACCAGAACCGCCTGCGGGCCGGGGACATGCAGGACATGGCGGGGGCAGCGGCACAGCAGGCCAGCAGTGCCCAGCAGGTACCAGCCTCGGGGTGTCCCCGCTGCCAGCAGCAGCACAGCACAGCCAGCTGTGTCCTGGCTCGGGACGAGGAGAGGAGATTTTCCTGTCCAGGCCACGGCTCGTGTGCTGTCACATCGCAGCATCATCCCACAGCTGAATTTCTCCAGAGTCATTCCCAATCCTAACGCCCTTTGCTGGGAACTCATTTCTGGTCTGTCCTGCCTGAGGCAGAGCGGCCCATGGAGCTGTCTGTCAGTCTTTGAGTGCATCACAAACTGTCACACATTTGGTAACAATGCTCTAGTGCAGCATCCGTTTAATATCTAAGCAGGATTCAACACTGGAAAAACCCCTTCTCTGCAGCCTGCTGGATCCTACCTGCAGTGCTTGTTTGCTTTTCCCCAGGCTTTTGCACAAGTGAAGGAGCTGTACACGGAGCTGCAGGGCAGGATGGGGCAGAGCCCGGCGCTGGGCGAGCAGGGCAGGAGGGTGCAGAGCATCGGCCAGGAGGCGCAGGCCCTCTTCGAGGAGACCATGGGCATCATGCTCAGGATGGAAAGTAAGGCTCTCGCAAACTCAGCGTAATTGTGCCCTGGGGAGCAGCTCCTGGACTGCTGTGGTGTGAGGGAAGGGAGTGACGAGGAGGACAAAGCACTTTGGGCAGTGAGAGGGTGGGATTTGGGCTGTAGCTGGTGGTGCTGTGCCAGGAAATTGAGAGTTTTCAAATGCCACTGTGCTCCCGTTTTCCTCCACACACTCACTTCCATTTTTAAGCATTCAAAGCAGATGGCTTTGTTGGGAGTGGTTGTTTGGGGTTGTTTTAGAGGGGGAGCAGAGGCAGTGCAGGATGTTGGTTTTCTTGCCCCATCAGAGCTGCGCAGGAGGGAGGTGGAGGCTCAGCCCAACCCCACCATGTAACCCTTCCTTCCCTTCCCTTCCCTGCCCTCTCTCCTCAGCTTTGGAGTCGGAAATTCAGGAAGGCAACAAGGCTCTGATGTCCAGGCTGTCCCGGCTGTCAGGGCTGGAGGAGGAGGTGGGGAGGATCCGGGACATCATCAAGGAGAGAGTTGCCTACTACGAGAGGTGCTCCTGAGGAGCCCCCGTGCTCCAGGGCATTGCTGCCTCCTCTGCACACACGGACTGGTGCATTCATTCCCGTTTTCCAGCTGGAGTTCTCCTGTGTCCAGTATCTCTATTTTTAGCAAGTTAATTTTCCATACCTCTGGAAAATAGCTGCACTGAACCAAAGGAGCAGCCCCACAGAGTGGGTTGGACTGGCCAAAGCTGCCCAGTGGTTGGAGGAGAAAAGGGGAGAGACATCAGGCTCCCATGGCAAATAAACACATCCCCAGGTTGTTATTTCCAGAGGGCTTTAGAAAGCAGGACATTTTTTTTTTCTTCTTTTAGCCAATTCAAGCTCTTTAAGCTGAATGTCACTGTTCAAATTAAAGCCCTCCTGTGGGGTCTTTTAAAGCTTTTTATCTGTGCTGCAGTTAATTCTTCAAACATGCCATGGCTTCAGTACTTCCCTCTGAGATCTTCCTTCAAATAAGCAGATCAGAGAAACGGAGAATTTTATCTCCCTCTCTACAACATACCTATATTTATGCAAATTAGAGAAACACATAGTCGAAGGGGAAGTCAGATGTCTTGTTTGATTTTCTGCCACAATCTGCTTATTTACCACGGAACATTTTGCCAGAGAAACACCAGCGGGAGCAGGTCTGGGATGCACAGGGAAAGCTTTAGGAGGGACTTAACAGACCATTTCCACATCAGATTTCTATGAATAACCAAGAGGCGCTTTAGAAAACAAAACTCAGCTTTATTAAGCAAGTATTCATTGTGCAATTACAGCCTTGGAAGCGGAACTCAGACCTTGCTGTGTTATTGTCAGACACAGGGAGGCTTGTAGCAGGTTCTCTCTCCTGTTGCAGCTGCAGTGAGGGCTGGGCAGCTGAACTCCAGAGTGCCAAAGCCTGGGACTAACCAAGCACAAGGAGTGGAGAGGGTGAGGGTTGTAAAAACAGCTGAGCTGCCACGGAGTAAAGCGCTGCATGGCTTTGGTTTGTGGGGTTGGTGTTGTGCAGTGCATTTGTGCATTGACAACTAAACAGAAAACAAAAGCTCATAGCACTGATGACGCCCTATGGATAATGTACACTGGGTGTGGGAGCAGGAGCCTCAGACCTTCCCGTGCCTCCTCCCAGCTGTGATGATCCAGAAACACCTCGAGGCCACTGCAGCGATGGATTCCTGGCACTACTGTGCCCCTGTCCCCAGCTGGTCACTGCTCTCCGAGAGCTGCTGGCGGGGCAGAGCCTCCTTTCCTGCTCACACTGGCAGTGTCTGGCTCTGAAGTGCAGAAAAGAGTAAAAGAGCCCTTCTGGTTCTGCAAGAGAAAGAATTCCAGGTGAGGACTGGGCTTTGTTTCACTCACTGCTGCCTGCAGAACGTGCTGCTAATGAGCAGCAGTGGGGGCGAGGGACAGCTCAGATCCCTTTGAGGGCTCAGTTACAAAGGGCTGTCACAGCACTGATTGTTGGAATGGGCCTTTTTGGAGTCTGTAGTGGCTCTAACTCGCATTTGTCTCTGCTGTTCATCCTTTGTGCGTAGCAGTCCTGTTCAAACGACCTCATCAGCGGAGACTGGCACAGGACATGAGAGGAGGCAGCTCCCTGATGTAGCTTTTGAGGAGAGCTCTGCCAGCAGGAGCTCACCTTTGGGCCATTCCTTAGAGCAGGATCTAACAGCAAAGCTTCTCACTGCTCACACACAAAGCCATGCAGATGATAGCAGGATTGAGCCAAGCTGTGGTCAAACAGGATCAAACTCGCATTATTTTACTCTGCTTTACAAAATGAGCATCTCTGTGCTCTGCTCACAAAGACATTTAAACCTGCCTGGGCCAAATGTGGGAAAGAGAGGTCCTGCCTGTGCTGAGCCCTGCACCCGCAGCTCTTGTCAGCCCTTTGCTCATGGTCTGAGACCTGGCTGAACAGCCCCAGTCCCAGCTGAGGGAGAGGCTTGCACCAGTGTTTTTCCCTCATGAATAGGTTGAAGTAATTGTAGAGTTTGGTGTGACAAACCCATGCTTGGGTTCCTCTCTCACGTTCCTGGGCAACCTTGTTGTGATGTAAAAGTTGGATTCAGAGTCACTGGCCTGGCCCTGATGGAAGCTGAGAGCTGAGTCATTGCTTGAGAGGAGGTTTGGTGAAAGGCTTTTTCAACTGCAAAAAACCTGGGTTCATTTACTTCATGTACAGTCACTGTGCTATTTGTGCCTTTCCCTTTTGCCTGCCCTAACTGGATTAATTAAAAGCAGCTGGTGATTGGATTGCAGAGCACTCACCTCTGACCAGGTGGCTGCCTCCATCACATGATCAAACAAACTCCAGTTTGCCCAGTGCCACAGTGAGATGAGTGTTTACTGGTTTTCATTGGAACAAGAACCTCTGACTTGAAATGACTGGTTGGGAATGGGTGGAACAGAACAGAAAGACGAGAAATAGCAATTATTTACAGTCATTCTGCAGGGGGATTGTGGTGTTAATTACAGAACATCAGCTATGAGAGCAAAGCAGGGCTGGGTGCAGCCCCCGCAGCCACAGCAGGGTCTGGGCACTCAGCACCAGCAGCTTGGAACACTGAAAGCTTTTCTGGAAAACCAGTTGTGCTCCAGTCCGTGGGGAGCCGGGCCACCCAGCCTGGGCCACCTGCCCACCCCGTGCTCAGACACACCCAGGAGAGCCTGGGCTGGGCACAGCTCCCAGCCAGAGCCTTGGCTCATTCCTCCCCTTCTCCCACCACCTGGCACCAGCCCCTGTGCCAGGCATCTCCTTCCAGGGATGGTCATTCCCATACAATGTGCTGGAAGTTAATGGAAAGGACCTGGATACCTACTGGGATTTTGAAGACTTTTTGGGCAGCGCTGTCTCGGAGCAGGAGGACACCTTTGTCCTCTCGTGGCCCACACAGGAGGGGCTGCAGCCGCAGGAGCTCCTGCCCGAGGGGCTGTGGGTGTCCGGCAGGGCCAGGCTGCTGTCCCCGGGCAGGGGTCCCTCCTCCGGGGGGCTGTGGGTGTCCGGCAGGGCCAAGCTGCTGTCCCTGGGCAGGGGTCCCTCTCCCGGGGGGCTTGGCAGCTTTTCCTCGCCCATTCCTGTGTCCTGCTCGGGCTGAGTGGGTGGGTTTGGGTACCCCTGTGAGGGGCCCTGCGCTGTGTCCTTGTCACCGCTTGGCGCTGCTGGCGGGGGGGTCCCCGTGGGGCTGCTGGGTCTGGGGGGCTCTGAGGTCTCTGTGACAGGGACAGAGCTCTCAGCTGCCCCGTGGCCGCTCATGTGCAGCTTCTTCATGTGGTGCACGACGGCCGCAGCGTTGAAGGCTTGCTGGGGAAGGAGACAAAACCCCTGGTGAGCACCTGGTGCTGCCAGGACACGTTGTCCCCCCAGGTGACACCGGGCACAGCGCTGTTGGCACTGGCTGTTTGGGATGGGCACGTTCCTGCCATAAACTCCGTGTTTTCCATCGAGTGCAAGCTGCTGATGCATTTGGAGTTTCCACCCGAGGAAAATGGGGAACAGCTGGGAACGGCCCCCTGCCCTCTGCTCTCCTGGTGAGGCCCCGGAGCTCGATGTTTGTGGTGAATCTCCCAGCTCACTTTGCAGCAGGGAATATTGCTCCAAACACCCTGCAAACACTGACTGCAGGCAGTGTGGAGGATCCAGCTTTGGAGGATCCCAACTTTTGGGTGCTTACCCACCCAGCTGAAGCCCTGCTCCGTGCTGGCTGACAGCAACTGGTATTTGTTGGTGAAATGGCTCTGGGCTCCTGGCAGCAGCCACTTACCCTCCATTTGCTCTTTGCAAAGTTTTTCTGGATCTGAGCACTGACAGATGGGTAGATGTCACGGTGAAGGGCTGTATTTCCATTAATCCTGCAGATGGGAAGAGAAGAAAATGGGCTCGTAAGCAGATGGCATTTGTAAGGCATTCCACATTCTGGAAGCACTGAACTGCTTTGTACGTTCAATCAGCAATAATTAAACCCAAAGGAAAAACAGCAACAAAATGTAACACAAACACACACTTCAAAGCCTGAGAAAGCTCAGGGTGGGATTTCTTCTCTGCCTCTGTTTGTGGAGGCAAATATGCACAAATTGCATCTTTAATTATTCATCGTTTGCTTTCTTTGCTCACAAGAAGGAGCCAGCGCGGGGGCGGCGGTGACGTTAATGACGGGGTGGGGGACACTCCTGTTCCCAGGGATGCTCCTGTTCCCAGCTCCCACGGAGCACATGGAGCGAGACATGGGGGCTGGAGACTCCCCTTGGCCACCCTGTCCCCTCACCACGGGTGCCTCAGGGCTTCCTCACAGGTGAACCTCGCGCTTGGGTTCTTCTCCAGTAAATGTCGGATGAAATCCTTGGCTGTTTGGGAAAGGGGGAAAAAAACAGAGAGAAAAGGTTATTTTCACCTTCTTGCCAGACCTGGCCCTAACAGAACATGGGAAATGCTGCTGGATGAACATCACAGAGGTCAGCCCTGATTAGAAGGGATTTGTATCCCTGCACCAGGGGAGGTGAAGGTTGGATATTGGGAAAAATTCCTTCACTGAAAGAGTGGTCAGGCACTGGAAGGGGCTGCCCAGGGCAGCGGTGGAGTCACCATCCCTGGAAGTGCTCAAACAATGAGTAGATGGCACTTGGTGATGTGGTTTGGTGGGCATGGTGGGATTCATTCAAAGGCTGGACGTGATCTTCCGTGTCTTTTCCAACCTTAATAATTCTGTAATTGCTCCAATAAAGGGAGATTCTCATAGGGACAGGCTCCAGATGAAAAAATATCAACTGTGGATGTGCCAAACTTCACTCTTAGACTGTGTGAGTTGCAGTTTAATTATTCACTTAAAAAATAACTCTAAAAACCATGAAGTGCCAACTGAGCAGATTTAGAAGTTGCCCTGAAGAGCTTTTACATCTCTCCCCTTTTTTTTCTTTTTCTTGCAGGAGGGATCGTGATGTTTGTTATTAAACCCCAGCACAGCCCTGCTAGGCTTGTTTGTTTGTATTAAGGATTGATGTTGGAATGGGCCGTGAGGATGCGGCCTGCAGTGAGCTGTGCACAGGGGAGCTCCACGAGCAGGTTGGGCTGGGGAAGTGGTGGCTGACAGGACATAGGAAAAAAATGCGGAAAACCCCTGGAGTTTCCCTTCTTACAGAATCAGAGACTATTTGGGTTGGAAGGAGCCTTAAAGCCCATCCAGTGCCACCCCTACCCTGGGCAGGGACACTTCCCACTGTCCCAGGCTGCTCCAAGCCCCATCCAGCCTGGCCTGGGACACTTCCAAGGGAAATCTAAGCCCGCTCAGAGCTCAGTAATCGTTTGTGAAAATCAGGTTTACACTAACCAAGGCCTCAGCTGAGGATGCTGCATTCCAGGCAGGCTCCAAGCACCCCCCTGTCTGCCAGGGCAGCTTTGGCATCATTCCCCCAGCATTGAGGAGATGGAGCCTCTGATCATCCCCACCATCCCCACATCCGAGGGCTTGCTGCTGTGTGAGTGACTCCACTCAGAGCCCCAGCCCTCCCCTTCCCTGCTGAGGCAGCACAGGGCGTTCAGGGCTTGGCTGGTTTGGGGATTTGGGATTGAGCCTGCGGGAGGGAGCGTGGAGCTTCCCAGTGCCGGAGCTTTACCTGACTCGGAGATATCGTCCCAAAACGGAGACTCAAACTCGTAGTAGCCTTCCTTAATCTTTTCAAAGAGTTTGGATTCAGTTTCTTCATAGAAAGGGGGGTACCCACAGAGCCTGGAACAGAGCACAGAGCCAGGGGCCCTTCAATGCCACCACAAAGTGGGCACAGGCTTCTCCAGAGCCCAGGGAGGCCACAGGAGTGAGGAGTGGCAGAGGAGCTGCTCTGCCCGCTCCTCCGTCCCTCTCTGCTCAGTGGATCTGTAAAGATGCACAAAAGAGTTAAAAACTTCCCTGCAGCAGCGAGAGGACAAAGCCACAGCTGGTACCGAGCTGAGCGGTGTGGGAGGGAACGAAACAAAAAGTCCCCGGGAAGATGGAACGGTATTTGTAGGGAATTGGAGAAAAACAAAGCACAGGATGAGGCACAGAACAGAGCAAATGCGATTCCTTTCATCTCCGCTCCTGCACTTGATTCCCCACAGCCCTTTAATTCCTGTGTTTAGGAGGAATTCAGTGCTGTGCTCCACAGAAAAATAGGAGGTCTGGCATCGCCCCCGCTGCCGCTCCGCAGAGCCCCGGGGGAGTTGGGAAACTCACGGAAAAACAAGTGGGATGCTGCTGCTTGCTGGTACTCACAGGATGTAGGTGATCACCCCGATGGACCAGCAGTCCACGGCTTTGCTGTAGGGCTTCTGGGCCAGCACCTCGGGGGCTGCAGGACAGCAAAACCAAAGGGGAGTTCTGAGCAGTAATGAATTATCCAGCACTGGGAGAAGCAGCAGTCTCAGCCAGCACCAGCCCCATTTCCCAGCTGAACTGGTCTGTGGTTTTTGTATCTATTTTATGCCATTAAACAGAAGGAACCACAGACAATCTCTGCCTGCACAGTGAGGTTTAACCAGGGAGCTACATCCTGCCAATGTAGTCTGGTGGGAATTAAATAAAATCCCATTGCATTAAAATAATTTTTATAATTTTTTCAATAAATACATTTTTCTCAAAATTACCCTTTTCTTTGCATTTTAAAAGTTTTGATGTTTTTCAGTCCCTACACCTGTTTGTAGGGTCTGTGCAGTTCATCTGTGAGTAGCACGTCATTAGCAACGTATTGATGTATTTTTTTCCCTTCTTCCAGGCAATGTCCTGTACGTGCACAACTGTTTTCCAGGAAATCCACCAGCACAACCCCACTGCTGCCCCTTGGCTCACCCACGTATCCTGGAGTCCCACAGGCTGTGGACATGATCCCGTTCTGCTCCATTTTCGACAAGCCAAAATCCGTGATCATGATTTTGGAGTTCTCTTCGGGGGTGAGGTAAAGGAGGTTCTCAGGCTGTGAACACGGCGGGGGTCAGAGGGTGAAATTTGTGGCAGGAAAATGGCAAAGAGGAGCAGAAGGTGGTGGGGCAGAGCAGGTGAAGCTGCCAGCTCCCCACGGGCCAGGAGCCAGGGCAGGGCTCACCTTCAGGTCCCGGTGCACGATCCCGTTCTCGTGGAGGTACTTGACAGCTGTCAGGACCTGGTGGATCACCAGGCTCGCATCTTTCTCCGTGTAGACGCCTCGCTCCAGGATCCTGTCAAACAGCTCTCCCCCAGACACCCTGTGGAGAGGGCAGCTTAGACAGAAAAGGACTGGAAAAAACGTAAACAAAGCTAATCATGCTTTGGTGTTAGGTCAGCTGAGTTTCTGGTCCTTTTACAGCAGAACCATTCCTCAGGCAGCAGCTTTTGGGAGGCTGAGGCCGATGGATGCTCCTGGGTGCAATTCCAGGCTGCCAGTGAGGATTGCTGGTAAACCTGGGGAACTTGGGTGAGGTTGTGAGGTAAATCCTGGTAGGGCTGAGCTGCAGGTATCCAGCCCTGCCTCAGGCTCTACTCCACAAGTGGTTATAGGCTTTTGTCCTTTGCTAAATTTACAGTTCAGCAGCAGCAGCAGCCGGGTGCTCAGGGCTCTTTCTCTTCTGCTGACACGGTGCCCATTCCATTTCTAGAAACCCTGCGTGGCACAGCTCTAATTAGAAATACTTCTGCCTCTGCCCTGCTAAACTGTGAGGAATTCATTTGCATAAATAGATCCAAATCATGGTTTAGAAAGCTTCTGTTAAAACGGGGATGAGCCAAGGTGCCACAAGGAGTGTCCGGGTTGGTTCCAACCTTGGCACTGAGGGTGCTTGAATGGACCCTTGAGGGGCTCTGGGGTGTGGGTGCTGAAATCCCCCTGCTCCTGCCCCTGTGGCCCCACAGAAATGGCTCTGATGGTACTCACAGCTGCATGACCAGGTAGAAGTGGGTTGTGCTCTCATAAATATCTTCTAAAGTCACAATGTTTTCGTGCTTTATTCTGCAAAGGGAAACATGGGTCAGAAACAAAACCTGGCAAGGATGGAAGGGGCTTCTGAGGTGGGAAACCCGATGGTCATCTTGCTTTAATCACCAGTGAAAGTTCACTGGGGTGTTCTGGGGCTGATGTCCCTCCCCCTGTGTGGCAGAGGATCACTGATGCCCATCCAAGTCCTTTTGAAGCACCAAGCACCATCAGTGGTGGGGACCAGACCCTTTATTTGAAGTACCCAGTCCATCAGGAGCGTTCCTTGGACTGTAACACTCACTTTTTCAGCACTGCTATTTCATTCTCCAAGCTGCTGTCCCTGTTGAGAGGAGACTTCTTGATGCATTTCAGAGCAAAGAGCTTGCCAGTGCTCTTCTGCTTCACCAGGAAAACCTCTGAGAAGGCACCTCTGCAGAGAGGGGGAGAAGCTGCATTTCAGTGGGTGCTGCTTCTGGGTGCTGGGAGGGACCGACAGAGAGGGGAAATAGCCAGGGAAAACAACGTGGTGGGATTGTAAAGCTGGAACTGTACCTCCAGCAGCCCCAATCTTAGGATATTCAAGGCAAGGTTATGCAGTATAGATAAAACCCCACAGTTTTATCTATAAAATAGATAGCCCAGCCCACGGGGAGCTGCAGCTTGGGTTGGTGTCACCTGCTTCCACCTGTGTCCCCTCAGTGACAAAGTGACAGGGAGTGGCTGCTCCCTCCCTGGCCAGGGCTCACCCCAAGCAGCAGGAGCAGGTATTTATAACCTGCCTAAAGCCCTAAATCCTGTTAAAGGTCCGTCCTGGGGAGCTGAGCACGAGGCTCGGGGCAGTGACAGTGACACTGTGCCAGGTCAGTCCTCACTAATCCTCATCAAACCCGCGGGACATTAATTGGGGGCCATGAAATGGAATTTGCTCTGAGTCTGCAAAGCCCTGCAGGGAGCTGAGGGCAGGGCAAGGAAGGGCAATGCTGTGGACCCTGGGGGAAAGTGATAACAAGTTTGAGGTGATTTTAGGTCCTAGATCTTAATTTCAATTCTTCAGGGAGCTGAAGCAATGCATATGGGGAAAAATCCCAATTGCTAATGATAAATTTTCCTATTAAAGCAATAGTAGGAAATGAACAACCTACAAATCAGCTGCTGGGGCATCTGTTCTACATCTCTGTCCCAAACAGTTTATAATAATTATGCCCCTTATTAAAAATCATGAATCAACAAGTGGGATAGGAGAGAACAAAGCTTTTTCTAACCTCATTCCTTTAGTGAAAGCTGCTGGATAATTCAGTTAATTTCTGAGGCTGACAAGGCACAGAATTTGGAGTAGCTGCTTCTTTGGGAACTTTGTCATGGGTTCGGAAGTCACAGAAAATTTGTCCATGACAGAACTTGCTGGTGGAGGTAATTCAATTCCTCCCCCACCACCTTGGAAATGTTTTGTTGTCTCATCCCCATGAATAGGCAAATTAAGCTGTTAACGAACAGGGAAGGATTGTACAACTCCAACATCCTTGTTTTTGTTTCATTCCCCAACTGAGTCAGGGTTCCTGAGCTAAATATACGACTTGTTATTGTCATTCCTCTCCCTGCGCCAGCCCTGACCTTGCAGCAGCAGGAGCAGGCAGGAACGGAGCAAAAACTTATCCAGGCTTTCATCAGGGTTAGAGGGGATGGAGGGAAGGGCAGAGGGGACTCAGCTGTGCCTGGGGCTGGGGGGATTTGGAGCTGTTTGGGAACTGGAGCAGCAGCAGCCCTGGGCACCCCTCACCTGTTCCCGGGCTGACCCAGAGGGAGCCGGGTCTGGGGGTGCTCCTGCCCCGAGGGCAGGGCTGGTACTCACGATCCCAGGGCCTCCATGAAAATGAAGGTTGTGCGGATGTTGCTGGTCTGCTTCTTCCAGGAGCTGCTGTCATCCTCTTCCTTGCGCCCCATCTCCTCCAGAGTGGAAGCAGGGAACGCTGTGAGGGGGAGAAGGAGAAGAGGTGCCTGACGTGGTTTGTGCTTGCAGGAAGCCCAGGGCTCCCCAGTTAGAATTAGAATTAGAGCTGGCCGAGGTCTCGGAGGTGTGAAATGTTCCACAAACCCCTCAGCACTCATAATGAGATCGGGTCTAAGGACTGGAGGGACAATGGAAGGAGAGAAAGGAGCCTGGAAAAGAGGGAAAAACAGATGTAAAAGTGACCCTGGGCAGCAGGGGCATGGGGAGCATCCCTGGGAGTGTGGAGAATCTGCCTTCCCAGAGCAGGAACTGTGGGACATAGCTGGGCCTTTAGAAGACAAAGCAAAAGCTTTCATGGATGTTAGTTATCCATTTGGAAAAGGCAGAAGTATTAAAGCAGAGGAAAAGCTGAAAGGTCTTTTTTCATGAGAGACAGCTTAGATATTGGATTCGTCCTGAACCTACTTTATCTCCTTAATTAGCACGTTTGCAGGGTTTTCAGCTCCTTGACACAATTTTTAAAGGTTAATTTAATATTATTGAAACCAAAATTGACTCAATTGTAAACAGTTGAAGGCTTCAGTCCATAAAATCACCAAAGGCCTCATGAACTTGACCTTTATTTACCTCCTGGTTTCTGATGCCTGTGTAACTCTTAGAAATGCAGCTCCTTATAGAACCCAGCCTTATCTTGCTGTTTGAAATCAGTGAAGGTCAAAAGTCCCTCACAAAAATGCTGATCAATCAGTAGAAACCTTTCTGCCAATTATTTTATGCCCCTAAATAATGTTTTCTTTGAAGTCACCTGCCCATCCCAAATGTACAGGCATGGAACATCACAGAAGGAGAATTTGCTGGCAGAGACATTCAGCTGGTGATGGCAGGTGAGTTTTATCCACCTTAAATAAACATCAAACCCGGGCTGGCAGTGGTGCTGAGTGACAGGGAAATTGAGAGGAGCTCTTCACTCCTCTCCCAGCCTGCTGCCAACCAGAGAATATGAGGTGAAAAAAGAAAAAATCCCAAGTAGGTCAGCCTGGCCCTGGGGACAAGTGGCATTTTGGGCTCCTGTGCTGAAGCACGTCCTGGTTGGGAGCAGCTCCATGGGCAGCCTGAGAGGGGCAGAGGGACCCAGGGCAGACAAACCCCTCCTGCACTGGGCAGAGGTGACCGTCCCCACCGCCGGGGTGACAGTGGCGTGATGGACACTCAGTTCTGAGCATTTGGCCCATTCAAGCCCAAGGGTTAAATTTGCCCAATCCTGGCTCATTTCAGCTCCATTCCTGGAGTATTTTGATGTTTAATTCCTTGTGAATTCAACAAGTTCCTTATTTTAAAGCGGATTTTGCTCCCACCGGAACGAAGTATCCTGTTTTCTTCAGTCTCCTGTGAATCACCTGCTCCTCTCAGAGCTGCTCCTGCTGTCACTTGGTGTGTGGCAGTTGGTGCTGGGGATAGGCTGGATGAGCAGCTCTCGCTCCCTACACGTGGATTTGATTTCCTGCTTTCTCAGTTTTTCTGTGCCATCATCAGCAAGTCATTTCCTGCCTGCCCTCGCCTCTCTGTGAGGAAGGGGAGTAAATGCTGCTATTTTGAGAGCAAAATAATGGAATGTTTGAGTTCCTGAGATGTAAAGCTGCATATGGCAGGGGGGGTGGAAGGGAATGGTTTTTAAGGTCCCTTCCAACCTAAACCATCCTGTGATTCCATATGTGCTCAGGTGAGGGACACTTGCCAACTCCCCTCATGTTGGATCACATCCTTCTCCATGGTTTTTCCTCTTTTGGTACAAGGGGAAGTGTTTGCCATGGTGCAGGACATGGCAGCCTGGGTCCAGCCATGATTATGGGATCAGGAGAACGGGAATTCCCTGAGTCTTTGGGAGCCCATCTTTGTCTCTCACTCTGGTTAAGTCACCTGTTGCACTTGACAGCGGTTGGTCACAATGCAACCTTTGATGTATTTGTTGTCTGTCTTTTGTTATTTGTTCAAGCTCTGGTGCAACAATCCCAGAATCCCAGAACGGTTTGGGAAGGGACCTCAAAGCTCATCCAGTGCCACCCCTGCCATGACAGGGACACCTCCCACTGTCCCAGGCTGCTCCAAGCCCCCTCCAGCCTGGCCTTGGACACTTCCGTGCCCTTTCCAGTGCCCTCACCTGTCCCACTGTTGGTGCACAAACCTGGGTTTATGGATCGACCCACGCAGCTGGAGAAGCTTCCCGCAGGACTAAGAACGTGGCAGAAGTTGGGCACACACTTTGTGCTGGGACTGGCAGCTTTTCCTGCCCTGTGGTGTGCCCATCTGCACACTCCCATCCCTGCCCTGCCCTCCTTCCCCTGTCAGCTCCGTCCTGACCCCTCCAGGTGTGCCTGGGGACATTCCAGCCCCAGCAGTGGGACGCACACGGAGGGCACCCACAGGCACATGGAATACACGTTATTTTAACCCTGATCCCGACAGGGGTCTGTGGTGCCCTTTTGCCCGTTCACCTCTTGGCAGTGCAAGCACACCGGTGTGCTAAGGCTGCATAATGAGATTGAAGAGCTCATTAACTAATGCAGGGGAGGACCTCTGGAGCTGAAAATGAAGTGCATAACGTGGCTTTAATTTGTGGAGCTTCCCTCTTCCCCATCATAACAAATACAGCGACATGCAGGGCTTCAGTCGAGTTTATATTCTAGAGATAAGATAATAAACAGGTTTGATATTAATGTCTGATCTTTGGGCTCTTCTACAGCCTGAGCCAACGAACTACTCTGCTCTGTCTGATCCAGCACGACACTGCTCAGAGTGCCAGGGATGTTATTATGACCTTGCTTAAATATTTCCTGAGGAAATTTGTTCTGCTTCCATATCCCACAGCAACAAATCCATCTGCAGCCAGACCCTGCTTCTGAATGGATGCACTGCATTAGCAGAATGATTGTAAGGCATGATTAATGGTCTCGTGACAAACTTCCATGTGCAGGGGGAACAAACATGCAGCTTTCAGGGGTTTGCCTTTGGAATTAGAAGTTTATAGGAGAAAGAGGAGAATACAAATTCAAAGGGCTTTGATTTAAAAAAAAATACAGCAAAGCAAGTAAATCTGCACGTGAATGAATGAATGAATGAATGAAGTGCCAGGGCAGCCTCCGTGTTCAGGGACAAAAGAATAAGAAATTGAACCCACGAGCTCGCCATTAAAAACAAACCCATGTCAAACCTCCCGTATTCCCCCCACCACGCCACCCCTTCCAAAGCAACTTGGGGAACACTTACAAAAATCTCCATTTCCATTATAAATATCCCAGATTTCCTAAAATACTTTGGAAGTAAAATGCCAGAGACAGCTTTCTATGAAATCGCTAAATATAACACCAGTGCTGGAGGATACTACGGAGGAGAAGTCCTCCGGTATTTCCCTGTTACAAGATAAAATCCATTTTAAAGAAAAGCAGGTGAGCGGGGATCCCACCTGCTCCAGTGCAAGAGCAGGAACAGCAAATGGCTCGTAAGGAAAGAATATTTTGCTTACCCAAGTCAGCACAGACAAAGCAACTCCTGTTGGCTGCTCCCGCTCAGCTCCGAGTCTGCGGGGATTAGAGCCTGCCCGGGCTCGGCGAGGAGGAGGAGGAGGAGGAGGAGGAGGAGGAAGGGATGGAGCACCGAGCTGGGAAGCAGGGGAGTCAGCAGGAGCACGGGGATAGTGCAGCAGGAGCGGCAGTGCCAGCGATCCCACCGGGCACCAGAGGGACGGGGCTGGGCCAGCAGCTCCTGCCACTGCCCGGGCTGGCGCTGCAATGTTCCCAGGTGGAACGCAAATAGAATTTGCCTTCATCAAACAAACGACTCCTCAGCGTTTGGAAACCGCCCCGCTTTCCTTCGGATGGGGCTGGGAGTTCTGTGGGACTGGGCTGGGACAGGGTCTCCCAGCAGGAGCTCCAGCACTGGGAAGGGGATGCTCCTCGCCATTTAAATGGCACAGACCCACGGAGAACAATCACTGAGCTGAGGTTAATCTCCATGCCCGGAATTTGGGGCTATTTTACTCCATACAATAGCTCTATTTTGACTTTCAAAACCTCCCTCTGTGTGCCTGCTCAAGCACAGCACACAGGAATAGAGGAAATATTAATAATTCTTTGAATCTTTTCTACAGTGTGGGATTTTTAGAGCTGGCAATAACAACTTTACTGACTGCATTCTCAGTTGATTTACACTGCCATCTAGAATAATGCATGGAAAAAGTCCATATCATTGTGAAGTTTAGTTTTATGTCAGGAATAAATCAGCTCTGAGGCAATACTTGAAAATCACATTCTTTTTCTTAATATATTTCCCCTCAGTAGCTTGGTTCCAAGGCGAAGGCTCTTTGGTGTTGTTCCTTTCTTTGCTGTTCAGGTTCCATCTCTGGGAACTCCACAGGGACTTTGTTAGGATTTCTGGATGTGGGTTTGAACATGCAGGTTTCCTTTAGTGCAAGGTTTTGGTGGAATTTGCATTGATTTTACCCTGAAAGTCGCTGTAAGGCCTCAGCTGTGGAGTGAGGGGGAGTCAGTCCCACTGCTGGGGGAGACACCAAAGCCAGAGTGATGTGAGGGGCTTTATTAGGGGGGTTTATTGGGGAGTTATTAGGGGGGTTTATTGGGGGGGTATTAGGGGGGTTTATTGGGGGGGTTATTAGGGGATTCATCAGCCGTCTTGGGATGGCTTTGGAGGAGTTCAAGGCAGAGGTGAGCGGAACAAAAGGGAAGCTCTGCCTGTGCTCCAGCCCCTGGAGCTGTTTGGAGGGGAGGTGGCTCTGGCAAACAGTGCTGGGTGCCCACGCCTTGCCTTGTCCTGCAGAACTCGCTGTAAATGTGTCATAAATCCACAGAAAGAGCCCGACTGCAGCAGGGCGGTGCTGGGGACGACCAGAAGTCAGAGTAGGAAGAAACATTCCTGAAAAAAATGGAAGGAGAGAAGAGCTCTTCAGCTGCAGCGTTCCCACATCACCAGAGTTCAGAGCTTTGCCACCAACAACCTGCAGGAGTGAGAGGGAAGAGCTCCCCTGAGGGCTCTGCTGTGCAGGAATCGATGGAGATGGTGGCTCCTGACCTTGCCTGATGGAAATCTGGGACAGCAGCAATTCAGTTCAGGGACTTGTGCCTAGCTCTCCGTGGGCTTGAGCTAAAATAGCAAAATAGCAGTTCTTAACCAAAGGCAGCGGGAGCGAGCAGCACTGCTGGCGTGAATCAGAGTGAGGGGGCGTGAGGGAAACAGCAGCAAGCACCACGTCACAGCACAGCAGCACCACAGCACCACGTCACAGCACAGCAGCACCAGGGTCACAGCACAGCAGCACCACAGCACAGCAGCACCAGGGTCACAGCACAGCAGCACCACAGCACCACGTCACAGCACAACAGCACCACAGCACAGCACCACGTCACAGCACAGCAGCACCAGGGTCACAGCACAGCAGCACCACAGCACAGCACCACGTCACAGCACAGCAGCACCTGGGTCACAGCACAGCAGCACCACAGCACAGCACCAGGGTCACAGCACAGCAGCAGCACCACAGCACAGCACAGCAGCACCAGGGTCACAGCACAGCAGCACCACAGCACAGCACCAGGGTCACAGCACAGCAGCACCTGGGTCACAGCACCACATCACAGCACAGCAGCACCACAGCACAGCACAGGAGCCCCTCTGCACAGGGCAGGGAAGGCGCCGCTATCCCCATCCCCGAGGAAGAGCACCTGGAATGTGCCTGGGAGGTTTTGCAAAGAATGAGGAAAGAAAATATCCCCTGAGTGTAATAAAAAAGATGAAGAGGGACTTTTTACAGAGGCAGCTGGTGAGAGGACAAGGAGGAGTGGTTTTAAAGTAAAAGAGGGAAGATTTAGAGTGGATGTTGGGAGGGAATTCCTCCCTGTGAGGGTGGGGAGGCCCTGGCACAGGGTGCCCAGAGAAGCTGCGGCTGCCCTGTCCCTGGAAGTGTCCAAGGCCAGGGTGGACAAGGCTTGGAGCAGCCTGGGACAGTGGAATTTGGAAATAGATGATCTTTAATATCCCTTCCCACCCAAACCCTCTGTGAGAGGGGAACAGGGCCCTTCAGGCAGGACCTGTGTGCACGGGGGGAGGTTCAGGCAGAGGATTTTGAGTCAGGACACCCTGAATGTAAACACACACTCAGAAAGCAAATACAGAGAGCCAGGGCTGGCAATCCCTGGGTTTTCCTGGAGCCTGACTCAGGGGTTGTAATCCTTGGGTCTGGCAGCACCAGAAGGGCAATCCCAGGTGGCACTTGGGGATGTGCAGTATTGGTGGCCGTGCTGGGGTAAGGGTTGGACTCGATGTTCCTGAAGGTCTTTTCCAACCTAAACCATTCTGTGATTCTGTGGCAGGGTCTGGGACAGCCTCTGCTCAGCTGGAGCATCCCAGGAGCTCCGGGCTGGTGCCAGCAGAGAGCACTGCAGCACAGCCAATGGAACCACCTGGCCTCTGGAGCAAAAGGAAACAGGCGAGGAAAAACCCTTCTTTAAAGAAAAGTTGCAAAACCGCGAGTGATGCAGTTGGGATTTTGGGCAGTTGGCCAGGGGAAGGTGTTATTATTGTAGCTGAACTCCTTGAAATAATGTGCAGTCCGATAACACATTCCTCTCAGTCTGGGAGCATTATTTGCTTTTCTTTGTTGCCTTAAAACAGGGATTCTGCGAAGCAGGGAGGCTCCTTCATTTATGGCCTGATTGGGAATGAGTTGAGGTGGGTCTGGATGCTGATTATTTGAGTCACGTTGTCTCAGCTGGAAAGAGCTGCTCTTTTTTCCAGGCTTAGTTTTTAAAAATTAAGTGGATAAATTGGTGGCTGAGTTACCCAAGGAACTCAGGTTTTGCACGTTCTCCTTAACCTGGGAATTCTGGTCCTGGAAACTACATGGTAACCATTCATTTAAAAATGGTAAAGAATCATGTAATTAGCTCCTGATGAGCATTACTGTTAATTACCCTGTTCAGTGGCACATTTACTGCACAGCTTCATTATCTGTCCCTAATAATTCCAACCATCTCTTTTATCTCCATCGTTTCTATAGAAAACTGCCTTTCTGGGACACAGCCCAACCCACTGCACAAACCACCATCCCAAAATTTACCCAACAGTCACACTTTAGGGGTGTAGGGCTGCGTTTCTCCAACCTGAGCCAGGTTTTCTCTGTGAGTCCTCACGAGGAGTGGTTGACTGGGCACCCTCGGCCATCCTGTGCGGAATTCCAGCCTCACATTCCCGATCCGCACGGTCCCTGCCGTACAGAGCCCTTCCCGTGCTGACAGCTCCTACCCAGAGCTGACTGAGAGGAAGCCAATTAGGAACCTAAAAGGGCCTTTCATTACCCTTTTGCAAAATGCAGTGCTAATTATGCAGGTTTGAATAGATGTTTACTCAAGGGGTTAATTACGCATCCGTGAAGAGCAAAACTTCATTTAGTGCATCTGGGGAGGCTCGGGGAGCCGTGGTGGCTGCTGGCTGCGGTGCCTGGGAAGCCTCGGGGAGTTCATCCTCCCCAGTCCCTGCTCACGTCCTCGGAGAAGCCTGCAGGGAGTTGCCCACCCCTCCCTGGCAAGGTGGGGAGAGCTGGTGCCGGGGGCAGCCTGGGGCTGGGCTTGGCTTCAGTCCACGTCCTTCCCGCTGGAGTCTCTGGCAGCTCCCAGAACCGTCCCCAGGCTTCGGGATTCCCTGGAAACTCCATCCGGGACCAGGAGCACAGCGGGAACTTCAGCACCCTCCAGAAGTCACTGGTGAAGTGCTGCTCTGACTGGGGCCCTGGACACCTCCCTGCTCCGTGGTGCCAAAGGGAAGGAGGTCCAGTAAATCAACAGATCAGTTCTTACAGCCAAAAAAGGCAACAGGAGCAATGGAATTCAGAATTTCCAGAGCCATTCCTTTTACACCTTGTGATGGCCGTTAATACCCTGACCTATTAAGGCATTCCCAACAAAAGAAATCTTTCAGGATGCCGAAATCTGCTTGAAAAACTTTTCCAGGAGCAATTTTTCTTTGTCTGCTTATTACTGTGTGCAGTAAATAATCAAGGAGATAACTGCACTGTAGAATTTAGCTTGGGGAAGAATCCAATTAGATTCTTCTGGGCTCGTCTCATACAGGATTATGCGTGTTTCAGATCAGGTTTTTTCCTCCTGGGCCACAGAACAGCTTTAAATCACTTCTTCTATTTTATCTGTGATTACAGGCTTAAGAACATGAGGGAAAAACCCCTCCTGTAAGTGATACACCAACACTATCTTGATCTCTGGTGCTTCTCAGCAGGTTCTAAAGAATTTGTGACAAGGACTGAGAGGAACCCTCATCCCTGGGGAAGAGGAGCAGGCACAGAGAGCAGCAGGACACGAGGGCTGGTTTCTGCAGGAGCAGGAGTGTTTGTTTTGCTTTCCGAGTGATGACAAGCGAGGAAACAAGAGCTGAATTTCACATCTGCTCCGAAGACTCCTCTTACTCTCTGTAAGTAGCCAAAACATATCAGGAGTTGGGAAGACAACACGTCGGAGGGATTTGTGCTTTTTTTCATCAGCTTGCGGAAAAGTGGAAGCGAGATGACAAAACATTTCATGAGCAGTCACAGAGTCCATCTCCCGGCATGTGGGAGGCTGAGAAACGTGGGATTTGCCTGACATTGGGAACTGCACTCCAGTGGCCCTGACTGGAGCTCGGGAACATTCCTGAGCCCTGGCTGACCACCAGCATTGGGAGTGTCCACTGGACTCACCCACACGTGGGATAGATAAGAGCTGTGGAGAAGAGCAGATTGCAAGGAGAGCCCAGAGCACCTTCCAGCATCTGAAGGGGCCACAGGGAGCCCAGAGAGGGACCCTTCAGCAGGAACTGCAGGGACAGGACAAGGGGAATGGCTTCACACCGAACAAAGGAAATTCGGGTTGGATATGGGGAAGAAATCCTTCCCTGGGAGGGTGGGCAGACCCTGGCACTGGATTCCCAGAGAAGCTGTGGCTGCCCCTGGATCCCTGGCAGTGCCCAAGGCTGGGTTGGACAGGGCTTGGAGCAGCCTGGGACAGTGGAAGGCGTCCCTGTTCCTGGGATGCTGTGGGAATGGGATTTCCACCTGCTGCCTGCTGTGGGGACAGTGCAGAGCCTGGGCTGGCACTGTGCTCATCCCCATGAAATCCTGTTTATCAGCAAAAGTTCATTGGAACATTATTAACCTCGGTGGTTCGGTGTTTCTTTGTTTCTCTCCCTGTGCTGCACAAACCCACACTCACTCTTCCCCTCAGGAAAAATGAATTAAAAGAGAAGGAAGAGAAAATCAGACCATTTTCCCGAGGCCCCAGAATTTCTCAGATATCCATTTCAAGGTGTTTATCGCAGCCTTTCATCCCCTCCCCAACTGTTGAGGCTGAATTCCCTGCCTGGCAACAGATGGGATACCAATTTATTTTTAGCAATTTGTTTGCTTTGATTGAACCCTTAAACAGCACCCTGCTTTTAAGTCCTGGAATCACCTTGGGGGCTGACAAGGTAGGCTGAACTCTGCACAAGGAAATTCAGGAGAGGAGCTCCTTGAGGTGAGGAGCCATCCCAGCTCTCTGAAAACGGTGTTTGACTTCTCATCCAGGAGCTCTGGGCTGTGTTAGAACCATTCCCTGCCACTGAGCTCTGAGTTACTGATTTGATTTCACAGCAGGGACCAATGTCCCCTCAGCGAGGGCTGGAGGAGGGTCCTTAGTCTGAGTTCTCCATGGATCCAACAGAAGTCTTGGAAATGCCTCAAATGGCCCCAAGACAGGCACGTCACCGCTGTGTGCACAGTCCCTGCACACAGTTTGTCCAGTTCTTTGCTAAAATTACCCTTTGGGGCACAGAGAGCTGCTTTAGACCCCTCCTTTTGTCCCCTCCAGCAAATGGCTTTTAATAATTAAGTGTAATGGAGGAGCTCTGATTGGATTCCTCACTCAGATGGTTAATTAGGTATTTCTAAATAAGTTACAAAATGTGTTCCTTTGGACTCAATTCCTTTTGCTTTATCCAAACTAAAATACACTGTTCTCCAGAGAGTTCTTGTTTGAGAATTGACTGAAGATAATTATTTCAGATAATTAAGATCGCTGAGCAAAGTAATTTAATTTTCTTCCCTGCCTCTCCCTCCCTCCAAGAAATGTAAATGTCTGTGGAACATCTGATCAATAAAAGAACCTTTCCAAAGGTCAAGTTGGCCAAGTGTGTTGTTAAGTTGGGAGAGACCAGCATGGAGTGAAATCCAGCAGAGATGTTTGGAAAAGTACTGAATTTTCCAACTGAATTATTCCCCCTACCAAGATTTTTTTCTGAGTTTGTTTTTTGATTTGTGTGTTTTGTTTTGTTTTGTTTTGTTTTTAATTCTTCATCTTGGCCAAGGGCAGAGCAGGGACAAAGATCTGAACCTCTATGGCCAAATGATTTTATTGAAATTATCTGCTGTGGGCAGCCCCAGCAGGTGAAGGAGATGCAGATGATGAAGGAAAGGTGAACTTGTGTTCGGATAGGGAGGTTCACGGCAGCAAAGCTCCTTTGGCAAAGCCTGTGCTGGGACAGCAGCAGAGAAATGGAAGCTGGGGCTTGTGGAGGACTGGATAGGGTGCGTGAGAAAAGGTTTTTGAGGCTTTTACTTTCTTTTTCCGTCTCGTTTTCTTGTTTTTATATTTTCTCTGAACTCCTGGTTGCTGCACAGGTAGAAGGTGTGGTTAGGGAAGTCTGGAGGTCTGGCCTCCCAGCATCCCGAGATGTTTGTGCAGGGAGTTGATGATATTTATACAAAAAGCCATCTTTTCCTGTTCCCTTTCCCTGTGGTTCTCAAGCTGCAAGTGGAGAAAGTGCTCAGCCTCTCCTCAGTGCGCTGTGGGGACGGACAAGCAAAAATAACGATGCTAAGTCTTAAGCAGCTTTTGGGATTTAAACTTCATTCAATCCTGTATCCTGGGCTGTGCCTTAAGCTCAGACCTCGTCTCCAGCTGGGTCAGCCCTCCCTGACCTGGAGCTCCAGGCTGTGCTGGGGGAGGGCAGTGGGGTCAGTCCTGCCCAGGGGTGCGAGCTGTGGGCAGTGCAGAAACCTCTCCCTGCTGCAGAAACCTTGCTGAGAAGCGAGCTAGAGACTAAACCCCTGGGTCTGCGTCTGTGTGAACTCCTCCTAAACCTTCCTTCAGCGCCGGGAGGGCAGAATCCCTGCTCCTGTGTTTATCTGACACTGCTTTGGCTTCTCAGGTCCTCCTGGAAGTCTTTGCTGCTTTTTAGGTCGTATGCAACACGAGGCGCGTTTGGGAGAAGCAGAAGGTCTGGGGTGTGTCAGTGTGGTTTGTGGAAAGGGCAGTGCTGGACAGAGCGTCCCAGGCTCCCCTGAGCGTTTGGGAGCACTGCTTGCTTCCCACAGCACCAACCTGGGAGTTTCCCAAAGCTGAACCTGCGTTTTTTAGCCCAAATCCGCTTGCTAATGGCTGCACACTTTTATTAAAGCTTCCTGTGGTGTGTTCATTATCATTTCTGTTTTACAAGGGCCACTCACCAAAAGCACAAACACTGCAGTGCCCTGTCAGTGCTCGGCTTTGAAGCTGCCAGGGAGGTGAATACCAAAGATCTGCTGTCTTAATTAGTACAAGAGGTTACAGAGATGTTAATACCTGATCTTCCAGGGCTGACAGAAGGCATTAAAAGTTGTGGAATCAGATGCCTGTAAAGCAGAGGGTTCTGGATGCTGTGGGGTTTTTTCCTGAGCTCGCATTCACAGATTGTGGCTTCACTTTCTTGGCTGAACGAGCTCCTTGGTGCTGGCCTGTGCTTGGGACAGGGGTGGGAACAGCCAGGAGGGTCTGGATTTTCCACCAGGCTCCAGATGCAGCTCTGCAGTCAGGTTGTTCTGCCTGGATCTCTCAGGGTATGTGTGTGTGACAAGTTACGCTCAACCTGTCTCAAGGTGGTAAAAATCTTGCAGCAATTAATTAACTTATTGTATTTTATGATGTTTGCTGTGCCTCCTTGGCACCCAGAGGATCTCAGCTCTTTGATCCGGAGGGTGTGATTTATTGGGCAATTACACATCCCCACACCATCACTCATGCTGGGAAGAGGTGCTGTGATCTCATCAGTCTGGGGAAACGTGACATGGAGGGACTTTTATCAAATGGAGGGGGGCTGATGGATGGAGGAGTCAGGGAAGTATTGATTCGAGCCAATATATTATTTTCTACATTAATATTGTGCAGACAGTGGCAGATAGAGACCCTGCACTGGTCTTGGTGTTCCCTCCATCATGAAGAATTGCCTTTCTGTGCAGTTTCATTGCAAAGAGGGATGGTGTTCTGGGACAGTAAATGAGTTCTGAGGGAAATGTGTGTTCTTTAATTATGAAAAGAAAGAGGCAAAATGCACAATTGTTTTTCTTGTGCTATCAGGCAGAAACAACTTGAGGGGAATCCGCCTGGGAGAGGAGCTCCCTGTGTGTGCTGCTGTGTTTTGGGGGATGGCTCAGGACCCCTGCTCAGGTGTTTTTAGGATGGACGTGGGACTGTTGGGGTCCCTCTGAGTGAGCACAGCTGGGGCAGCCCGTGGCTGTTTTGTCTCTCCAGGAACACCAAGTTTCCAGGGCTCCCATGAGTTCCTCCAGGTGCACTAAAGGGAGCACCCACCTGTAGATAGACATCACTGCAGGCCTTGGTGGCTGTGGAAAGGTGAGAGCAAGAGAAGATTTTTAATCTTGGTCTGGTTTAGTCCTGGCTCCTCTCCTGACTCTGCCAGAACAGGCATTCCAGGACATGGGCTTTCCTTCTATCACTGTTTCCTTTCATTCCAAGGTCATCCCTCTGAGTTTAGCGAGCTTTGCTGGGTATGACTGATGTGTTCCCCCGCTATCTGTTCTACCGTGTAATCCTGGATTTATTAATGTAGCACCAGAGTCCTGCCCATATTCATCAGGACCAGATGGTGATAAGAAGGAATTGTGGTTTAAAAATTACCATCCTCCTTTTCTTCCCTGGCCCCCACCAACAAAAGGAAGGGAGGGGATTAATCTGAGACTAAAAGTCTTTGGTTCTTGGCTGGCTCAGAAGTCATTAGGAGAGAACCAGGAATGAGAGTGAGCTCAGAGCCCTTGGCTTGTTTTGACTGATGAAAAGGTGAAGAACCTGCAGAATGTTGGGGTTGGTTGGGCTCAGGCAGCTTTGTTCAAGGTCCTGCTGTCCAAACAGGGAGGATTTTCACCTGAGTTTCTGTATCAGAGGGATGGGGGTGAGTTTGAGCTGTTTCAATAAAAACCAAAGGAGGTTTTCTCGGAGCCCTTGTTCTGTTTGTCCATCTGGGATCAGGACGGGGCGGCCCCTGCAGGAGGATGCCAGCCTGTCCTGCTCCAGGGCGTGCAGCAGAACCGCGCTGCCCCAAGCACAGGGTGCCTGCAGGGTCTGTATTTTCCGCCGTCCCCACTGGAGGTCACTGGAGCATTGTTTACCATTGTCCCCTGGAACAAAGGAATTGAGAAACTGACGTTTGGCAGAATTAATGTTTGAAATTTTCGGAGATTTTTATCAGTTTCACGTATGAAAATAAATCCCCAAATTGCTCATAATCCCTGCGTGTAATGGGTATTTTATAAACACTTCTTATGCCCTGAGGAGACATCAACAGAGGCTTTATTTTACAAAAGTATGACTCAACTGCCAGGAATTTCGAGCAAATCTCCTCTAATGGGTTCTCTGTGCCCCAGCTCTCTTTTCATCCCCTGATGGATGTGTCAGAAGTTCTAAAACACACCTGAAGCCATTCCATGGTCACCAGCAGGAAACCTAAAAGTTGCCGTCACCAGTCACGGTATTGCATTTGTGTTGCTAAAAACGCTGGAGAGAGGATGAGCAGGTCGAGTTCTGCAAAGGTCGTTTTATTAAAATTAGTTCAGGTCATGGAAGCAAAATTTCTTTTTTTTTTTTTTCATTTTTTCCCCTACTTCCCCTCTGTCCTGGTGCAGGCAGCTGTCCCTGCCCACTCCGATTTTTGGGAGCTCTGCTCAGATCCCTCCTGTGTCAGAACCAGCCCCCTCAGGCATGAGCAGCCCCCAGCACTCGGTGCTGGAGCAGGAGCAGCTGATGAAGAACAGGAGCTAATTATCAGTAATATGAAAAGTTGGGCAACTCGTCACAGACTCATCAGTGCAAACCAAAGCTGCTTCTCCACCCGTCTATCAAAGTGCAGTTGCTGTTAATGATAGACTGAATAATAATTACTATTAACTAAAAGGATCCCTTTCTATTTCCCAGTGATATTTAAAGCCAAGCAACAGACTCCTGGCTTTGGGTGAGATCCAGTTTCAATATAGCTCTGGGATTTATATTTCAGTCTTTAAATGTAAAGTGAATTTGTGAAATGTATCAGCTTATGGCAAACTCGGTGCCATTTGCTGCAAGTGCTTTCCTGGGGCACGCTCCGTGCTCAGACAGAGCAGAGCCCGGGCTCCTCGGGAAACGTGGGAGGAGCTGGGGATTTCCATCTCACATGTGGGTGCTTCCTGGGAATGTGTTCCCACGCACAGCTGATGGATCCTGCTGGAGCAGTGCTCCGACAGACACACACGGAAACGGGAGAGATCTCAGCAGTCGGCACTAACACTGCCGTCAGAGAATCACCATTTCATGGAATCATCAGTCACAGAATGGTTTGGGTTGGAAGGGACCTCAAAACTCACCTTGTTCTACCCCTGCCATGGGCAGGGATGCCTTCTGCTGTCCCAGGTTGCACCAAACCCTGTCCAAGCTGCCCTGTGGGAGAGCTGCAGGAGGCTGGTGGGGTTTGAAGGGGCCTCTGGCAGACCAAAAATGCTAAAATTGCTCTGATGGCCTGGCTGGAGGGTCTGTCTGAAGTGAAAGTCTCACTGGTGGTCCTTGAGATGCCCATGCTGCCCCTGCTCCTGAGCCCTGCAGGAGCTGCCTGAGGGACCTGCCATGGGCTCCTCACAGGGAGAACACTCGGGGCAGGGACACTGCAGAAAGTGATGCTTGATTATGTTTAGGGAGGCATTCTCTGAGCCTAGGTAATGCCTTCATCCCAAACTGATGATGAACGCAGGGGCTGCAGCCCTGACCCAGGGAGATTTGATTAACGCCCTGCGGTGATGAGGGACTCGGCTCGGGGGGAATGAGAATGTCCTCGGCTGGGAGCTCTCTGTGAGTGCCGTGCTGGAGACACCCAGGCTGGATTTGTGTTACCAGAGGGGGTTTGTACATTCACACAGGCAGGAGATGCCGTCTCTGGCTGTTCAGTTCTAGAGGTGATGGTGCTGCCCTTCTTGGAAGCTTTTGGCTTGGAGGGACAAGAAAGGTGGCTTGGTGTGATCTGCCAGTAGTGGGTTATCCAAAAACCTGCCCCAAAACCATCCTTTTATTTGTCCAAGAGGTTTAAAATGGCCTTGTAGGATGTGCAGGTGTCTGAGCCAGCCTGGAGAGGAGCCAGGCTTGGGTCTGGAGCAGAACTTCTGCTTCATTTCAAAGCTTATCCTGAAATGTTTGCTCTGAAGCCCTGGAGCCCCAAGAAAAGAAGATGCAAATAACTTGACTCTTTTCCCATGGAAGCAATTAAGGAACTGTGTTAATAAGAAATGAAGTTGTTTGTAAATTTTAATGGTTTAAAAGATGCCCCAGGGAAATCACAGACAAATAGGAGCTGTTTGGTGCAGACCCTTTCTAGCCAAGCTCCACCTCCGTGGTGGATGTGATCAATTAAAAATTATCAGGAGGAAATGACACATTCTTTTTAATTTAATGCCTTGGGCCAGAAGGATTTTCTAAAGTAATGATTTGGGCTAGGAGGGGAGTGTCGCTTTATTTCCTCCCCATTTAACCAAAAAATCCCCCCAAAGGAAAAAAAAAAAAAAAACAAAACAACCAACCAAAGCGACCACCACCAAACCCCAAAGACGATCCCAAGAAAATCTCTGGACCATGGGGCTTGGCAGCATCGCCTCTCCTGGGGCTTGGGCACTGCCCAGGAGCTCTCCTGGAGCCCCGAGGCTGCTGAGCTCCCCCAGGAGCCCTGGGTTCCGTCCTGCCTGGGAATCAGCAGCCAGGAGCGGGGCGAGCTGCTGGCCAGGGCTGGGCTTTGGGGCAGTGACCGAGTGGCCCCGCGGCAGTGCGGGGCCCCCACGGGCCGGAGCCGGGCTCAGAGGAGTCCCAGGAGGTGCCGATGTTCGTGTGAGCCCGGGGCGAGTGAACATCTCAGCGCCGCCGTGACAGCCCTCCCCACGCGCTCGCTCCTGTGATTAGCGCAATTTGTTTCCCCCGGAATTCCTGTAAGCCTTGACAAGACACCAAAGTTCTGGGGAGTTACACAAAGGCCTCCTTTGCATATTAAAGACTCTGTGTTGTCACTTGACTAAATTTGGGAGAAACATCCACCACTGTGAGTGTCATTAGAGCTGAGATGAATTCCAGGGCTCATTACGGGGTGCTGTGACAAAGAGGTGGAGGAAGGGCTATAAAGTGGCGCTGAGCTTTTTTCCCAAAGCCCTGTCGAGGCTCATTTTCCCTCTTTCCATCTCGAGCTCTCTCAATCCCTTGATAATAAATGCAGCTCACATAGGAACAACCCCCCGGACTGATTTCTTTCCACTGCAAGAAGTGATTTAAAAGAAGACGAAAAAAAGACATTGAATGTGTTCATTATTGATAATCTTAAAGATTTACTGCAGGCTTTCAGAAAAGCTGCTGCCTTAAAGCAAACTGCTTTTATCTCCTTTTTGTTTGCTTAGTTGGCTTTTGTGGGTTTTGTGTCTTTTCCTTCAGTAGCTCATGTAGGTAGGAGCTTGAATTATTATTTTTTTTTTCCTGAGGGTGAATTTGCCAGCCCCTGCCAGCAGTGGGAAAGCTCAGTGGGAACTGCAGGAGGAGGTCCCTGGCTGGTGCAGCGGTGTGTGGGCTGCTGCAGACCTGGTTTGGGGGCCCACGGCCACTGAGGGCAGCAGGCTTTGCCCGTTTTGGGGAAGATCAGGTGTTACAGCAAAGCAGTGCTGTGCCAGGAGAGAGCTGGGGTCCTACCCTTAGGTACAATTAATTGTAAACATTTAGAAAACAAACAAAAACCGCCCCATTTTGAGCAGATTTCTCCATTATTCTGCCAGCAATTGCAGCTGTTTCCAGTCTCTTCCTCCTGAGCCCGGCCTCTGTTCCTGTTGTGTTCCCCTGGCCCATTTCAGAGCACCGAGCTTGGGGTCAAAATGTTCTTCCTCTGGAACATCGCTGCTCCAGGGTGCAAGGAAGGGAAGTGGAGGAGCAAGGGGGAGTTGGATTTGGATAAATCCCCTCGTGCTGGCTCAGGGGAAGGTGTTGGACAAGGCAAGGGCTGTGCTGAGCTCTCCCAGGTTTCTCCTGGAGGGAGCAGAATCCTCTGGGGATGGGATGGGATGGGACGAGGAGCCAGGGGCACACGGACACAGCCAAAGCACAGGAACCAGCAGGATGGGATCCAGACTAAAAAGCCCAGGAACAGCAGATTTCCCTCTGACCTCTCCCAGCCTCATCAAAGGGCTGGGCCTGTGCTCAGAGCCGGGGCACCGGGGGCGTTCAAGGACAAGAGATCAAGGGCCAGGTGTGCTCTTGGCCTCTTCTCATTCACCTGCGGTCTCCAGAAGCTCCACAATCTCTAATTAACGCCAAAAATAGGCTCAGGGCGGGGCAGGTGGCCTTGGGAAGTGGGGGAGGTGTTAATGAGATGTTAATGAGGTGTGAATGGGTTGCCATGGGGACGGGATCTTGTTTCACCCTCGTGACCTCGTGAAGGGCCCCGTGGGAACACCTGGACCTGAGCTTTTAAGGAAATTCGATGCCAGAAGCGCTGGAGGCGGTGCAGGGATGGTCATGGGGGGGGTGTGGTGAGGGTGGGGTGGGGTCACAAGGCTCAGGTGGGGAGGGTGGGGTGTAACGAGCTTCAGCTGGGTCCTGTGCAAGACACACCGATTATCTCAGAGCCATCAGGTCTGTCCCAGAACCCCAGAACGGCCTGGCTTGGAAGGGATGTTAAAGATCCTTTCATGCCATGGCAGGGACACCTCCCACCATCCCAGGCTGCTCCAAGCCCCAATGTCCAGCCTGGCCTTGGGCACTGCCAGGGATCCAGGGCCTGCCCACCCTCACAGGGAACAATTTCCTCCCAATAGCCAATCCAAATTTTGCCTATTTCAGTTGGAACCCATCACTCTTTGTCCTGTCACTGCAGTTCCTGGTGAGGAATCCCTCTCCTTGTTTCCTGTGGGAAGTGAGAGCACAAACCTAAAGGTCCATGAAAGTGAGGGGTGCTGGAGCAAAAGAAGAACTGAGTGAACTCTGATTTTGTGGTTTTATTTCCCCAAACCCCTGGACTGATGCCCCGCTGTTTCCTGGTGCAGCAGTGGGGCAGGGTGTGCTCATTCCCACATCTCCTGCAGCTGCTCTGCCCTCCCATCCTGGCATTTGCTCCCGAACCAGGAGATTCCCCAGGGGTCCTGAGCGTGTGTAGCTGCATTTCAGCCCCAGAGTTCACGCAACAGAAAATACCAGAACACAGAGTGTCAGGAAACACTTTCTCGGCGTTCACAAAGCAGAGCCGTGTGCTCCAACCCTGTCATCAGCTCAGAGGCGTTTAATAACATCATCCTTCACCAATCAGAATAATTAAACAGCCTCATTATTTAAAATATTCATTGAGTCCAGATTCCATGTTTGGCTTTCTTGGTCAATTTGGTTCTTGCTAATCTGGGGGAAGGAAAGAATGTTCTCTAGTGCTTAATTTGCATTAAAAACACTATAATTTGTAAGTAAATTGGAAAGCTTTTAAGTGAAGAGGGAACATCAGTGACTTGACAGTCAAAGCTCTCCTTTGTTTTTCAAGCATAATGTTCTAGAGAGATGCTCTTCCTTTCTTGGAACTACATGGCAGTGAGAATGAAGCCTTGTAATTGTTCATTAATCCACACTCATGAGGAGACTCGGGGAAGGAGGCACCAGAAATTAAAAACAAACCCAAAGCGGGCAGTGTTCTACCAGAAAAGTGATTCTAAATTTCTGAAGTTGCTGAAGGGGATAAATTGTCAGGAGAGCTGTTGCTTGTGGAGGCTGGGGAGGTGAGGGATGCTGCTGCCTCTCTCCAAAGGGTTTTCCAGAGGAAAACCTCTCCCTGCGTGCTCCTGTGCTGAGCCAGCCTGGATTCGCAGCCTCGTTCCTTGGATCTGAGTGTTCTCCTTTCCACTTCTCCCAATGCTGAGACGTTTCCCCTTCCCAGTGAGCTGAGAAGGGCCCCCAAGGAGTGGAAAAGGAAACCTGGCCTCAGGATGGTTGTAAAAGGATGTAAAGATCTGTCAGTGCAGCTCAATAGGGAACTTTCCTACTTATTTGACCAACTGGCACAAAGAACCCAACTTAACTGGTTTGATTTTTAAGAAATGCCCAAGGAGCCAGGCTCTGCTTTTCTTCCTTTTTTGGAGTATCTGATTATGTGGGTATTCCTTAAAAACTCCCTTTCTCTCCTGTATTCAAGATGTTGCTTTCTTTGTTGCTTCCACCTCTTTATTGAGGAGGAGGAGGAGGGGAGAGGAGGGAGAAATGCAGCAGAGGAGCTGATTTCAATGCAAATCTATTGTTCATAATTGCAGTTTTAAAATCTTCTCAACCTTCAGCTGAACAATGATAAAAGAATAATGGCTGTGAATTATTAGCTGTTCCACTTACCTTCAAAATAGTTCTTACACTGTTGTGATACTTGGGTATATTTATTATTGTACTCCTTTTCCCTTTTTTTAACGAGCTTGTGTTTCCTGTGGCCTTAATTTTCCTTTAGGACCTCTGCTCATTCTGCATCTATATTTTTGTCAGGGCTATACAGGGCTAAAATCAATTTAAAATCTCTTCCATGCTTCCAGAGTAATTAGATCCATTTCCCCATTATTCTGTTTCCAGGCCTGTCTGGCTAAGGTAACAAATATTAACATAAAAGTGGAGCAAGGAAGTGAAACAGGAGAGTTTTGTGTTGCTCTGCTGGAGGTGTTTGCACAGGTGGGCTCGATCCTGAGCTGAGAAGTTCTTGTGGCACCGAAACCCAAATTTCTGCTAGCTGTGGCTGCCACAGAGTGAGCACAGAGAGCAGTTGGACTGGGGTGCAGCATTTTACCCCCTTTGTGCAGAATTTTACCCCCTTTGTGCAGCATTTTACCCCCTTTGTGTGTTTTCTGCACAGAAATGGCCCCAGGTGTGGGATGAAGGGAATCCATCCCCAGGGATTCTCACCTTCTGGATGCAAATGTCTGAGAGTCTGGATAAACTCTCAATGCAGAGGGAATTCTTCATTTTTATTTGATTTTATTTTTACCTTTTTTTTGGAAGCGTTTAGAGATTTAAAGGCAGCTATGAAAACCTCTCAGAAGGAAAGGGGAGATTTGAATTGCAGTAAATAATAACAGAGAGAGCTGAGGCTCCTAAATCTGCTTAAACCCCCCAAGCCCCAGGCTTTGCTTTCCTGCAGGCTCAGTGTTAAACACCTTTCCCTGCCAGTCCCGGTGCTGAAGTGATGGTTGTGTTTATCTGCTGTGGCACAAGAATGGCAAATCGGGATGGATCTGCCTGCACCTGTCCAAAGTGACAATTTATCACCCTAAATCCTAATGGATCAGGCGTTTGCTCAGAGTGGGTGAGTGTTTGGATGGGAAGCGTGGCTTTGTGATGTGAGGGATTTATGAGGTGTCAGCGCGTGGACACGAAGTCTAACATCTCATTATGCTAATTCGTGCCCTGCTTATGCACATCCTGTGTGACAGCGTGAGACCCTGGGAGGGGCTGGTGTGTGAGAGCAGAGAGTCTGAGCGCAGGGAGTGCCCAGCCCTGATTCACAGAGCCACTTGTACAGAGACACCTGAGAGCAGAACAACCAGATTAAGTGAATTAATTCACTGAGGAGGAGCACGGGGCTATTCTGCCTCTCGTGGTGTGGTGAAGCCACAGAGAAACTTGGGAGCTGCTCCATGTAAACCATGGAATTATGGCACAGGTGTGGGGGTTTTAGGAGTTCTCCTTTTGTTTTCTTTTTCTCTTAAAGAATTTTCCCAATACGTGCTGCCGGGGGGGACAAATTACTGGGTGCTTGAGAGATACGAAAGACCTGGCTCCAGGGGGAGGGGTCCATCGGGCTACTCCCTTTCTCCTGGGGTTCTCTCCTTTAGGGCGGAGATTTGAACTGGGAAAAAGGGGTTGTGTTACAGCCCCGAGGGCTCTTGTTCTCCCAGAGTTCAGAGGGAGAGGAGGCTGTTGTCGTGGTGGACAGAGTTTGTTACCGCTGCAGGTTTCTGCTTTCGGCTGCCTTCCTTCTACCGTGAGTGGAGCTCGCTCGCTGGAGCGGCTGTTACACCGGGACCCTGTTTAACACCCCGCCTTACTAAAAGAGGGACCTTTCCACTGTGTGCTCGGGTGCTTCGGGGAGAACCCCAGGATCCCAAGCCCACCTTCCCCGCCCCGCTGGGAGCCAGGCTGTGGCCGCCCTGCCCCGCTGTTGCTTTGAGCCTTTGCTGCTCTGTAGCCCCGCACGCCCTGCCTGCCCAGACCTCCGGGGGGTCCTGCTGCAGCTCCGGAGTTCGATACATCTTGTCTGCCACCCGGGATTTGTGCTCGTCCCTGCCGTTCCAGCCTGCTGTTCCCAAGGGTCCGGCCGGACACCGGGATCGGCTGCCCAGGGGTTTGTGAAGCCTTTGTTCCATCCCTTCCCGGGATCCCGGGGCACCGGTGCCGCGTGCTCCCCGAGCTCGCTCCGGAGCGCCCCCTGCAGCCGCGGGGGAACCATCGCACCTGCCCTGCTCACCGGGAGCCGCCAGCGCCCCTGCCGGCTGCGAGCGGAACTGCACCCGAGGGGAAAGGGCCTGACAGCCGAGAAGGCTGGGACTGGGTTTGTGATTGTTTGCTGTTACTGCCATGGTTATTGCTGTGTGTTTGACTGGTTATACACACATGTATGTGTATATATATATATAAGTACGGAACTGTTGTTCCTATTCCTCATATCTTTGCCTGAAAACCCCTTAGTTTCAAAAGTATAATAATTCGGAAGGAAGGGCGTTACATTTTCCATTTCGAGGGAGGCTCCTGCCTTCCTTGGCAGACACCTGTCTTTCAAACCAAGACAACAGGATATTCAGTGCTGTCTGGTTTAGGTGTGGAAATTATCTATTTCTCCTCGCCCAAAAAAGACATTGTGGATTTTTTTTGCTGGAAGTACAGGAGGAGAAGAAGGCAGCATTTTCCTTAGCAAGTGAGAGGAGCACCGAAGTTCTTGAGAATGCCATTAAGGACAGAGACGTGTCATTAATGAGTCATTAGCGTTACTAATAACCTGAGAGTGGCATTAAGGACAGAGTTAATGACGAACGGGTGAAGGGAGCTCTCTAAAATGCTTTCACCACTTCCCAAAGGAGCAGAGAAAATCTCATCCCCGTGCTGAGGGCAGCTCCAGACTGCTCAGGGATGAACAGCGAGGTAATTTATCCATGTGTGGAGCAGGATCCTCTCCTGAAACCCCATGGTTCGGCTTGTTCTCCTCACTAAACCCTTTAACCAGCCCGGGATGGGGCTGGGGGAGGAAGAAAAGCCTGGCTCATGCCAGAGGGAGGATCCCTCCCCTGAAATCCCTGCACCTCTGATGGGAAGCTGCTGTTGGCATCTGTTATCCATGGCTGTTGAACACACATTGGATTCTGAGGACAACCATGGAGTTGTCAAGGATTTGATTGTTTTTCCTCAGCTGTCTGAGGAGTGTTAGAACCTATTGGTTTTGACAGTGCACCTCAATTGGGTCTTAAAAATAAAATCGGTACTACACGCTCTGTGAAATTGGAGGAGTGTGGTGGATTCCTCAGAGGACTGAGCTGCTTGATTTTGGCTTAAGGATGATGTTTCTCCACAAGGGAGTCACCAGTCACAATAATTACATTGCTGTCTTCTCATAATATGATTTATTTAGATGTTGCCGTATGAATTAATTCTCTCTAATTGCTGCTCTTCTCACTGTAAATCAGGGTTTCTTGCTTTCTGGAGAGTAGTGAACATGATCCTACACTGAAGTAATTAGTCCAATTAGAAAGGAAAGCAGATGTGGAAAACCAATTACTTTCAGGAATGTGTCTGCTCCTCTGTAGTCCAAACGCTGTTCAATCAAAATGTAATAGTAGTTTAATAAAACATTGTTTTATTCATAAACTCCATCCACCGTTGAGACTCCACCTGCTCTTTTGGAGGAGCCACTTCGGGGCAGCTTTGAGGCTGGGGAGCTTTCTTCAGACTCACTCCTGGTTTACACAGCTCCAGTGAGAGAACAAAGTGGTCAGCAAAAGATTATGTCCTGATCCAAGTAATTTAAGAGCTGCTGTTAAAAAGAGAAGACAGAAGAAGAATTGTTGTGCTGGTGAATTCTGCGTGTGTGTCAGCAGGGATTGTTCCAATTACAGGCAACAGCAGCAAGGTTCCCCCAGTCCCTCTGCTCAGAGGAGCTGTTAAATCAGCACTTGTGCCCAGCTCGAGGCTGTGTTGTAAGGAGCTCCCTGCTTTCTCTGACAGAGGATGGCCACATTTAACATTTAACCAAGCAGTTCTGCAAAGCCTTATTCTAACAGGGATTTCCACTGGACAGGCAGGACCTCGTGTGGCTGGAAGAGGTTCTGTGCGGGTCGCAGTCTGGAGGCAGGATTTGGTTTCCAGAGGATGCCCTTTGTTAGCAGAGAGGAGGAATCGATAAAACCCCGAGTGCGGGACGTGGAGCGAGGGGAGCGCTCAGCACTTTCCCTGTAATGAACTTTGCAGCGCTGCTGACGGAGAGGCAGCTGTGCCAGCCCGTGCCAGCAGGGCCAGAGCTGGGCAAACACAGCTCCTCTGTCACCAAACACCGTCACAGCGGCCTCCTCGGGGGATGTTTTCTGATCTGTTCATTAAAATACCTGCAGAGGAGTTTTGCATTGGAGATTCACCCATCTATTTTCCTCTATCTGCTGCACGGAAGACAAGTGTTCTCATAATTGGGCCATTAAAGGAGGTGTTGAAATGTTACTAATTGTCAAAGGCAATTAAGTATAGCAACATGTCACAGGTAAATTAACGAGGCTCCAGGTGTTTTGAGCAAATTGCAGTTCTGTGAGTGTAAATTCCAGCATTCTCTGCTGCTTGTCTGTAGAGTTTTGGTGTGCTCTGCTTTGGGGTTTTTGCATTCACTAAAATGCTCATTTTGCTGTTGAGACGTACAAGAACAATACAAAGTTCCCGCAGACACTCCTTATCACAAGCAGAGACCACTGTTATCTCTTCCCTCACTCGCAGCGAGAGCTGCAGTGACCGCGCAGCGCCGCTGGGAACATCCAGGGGTGGAACCTCCGAGCGAACACCGCGGGGTTTGTTCCCGTTGCGCTGCTCCCCAGGCAGACACAGGGTTCCCGAGCGGCAGCTGTGGCAGCGCTGCCAGCCCCGGGGCCGCCGTGCCCTCGGTCCCTGCCCGCGCCGGGGATGCTCGCAGGGACCGCAGGGGTGGCACTGTCACACGGGCCCTAATTGCCACCCTTTGTTCCTTTTCTCTTCCCCATGCCTGGCCGCCCTCCCTGCCAGGAGATCTGTGATTGTGTGCATGTGCACACGCGTGTTTGAGGGTGGGTGGAACCCTAATTGTATATTATTAAAATATTATGGGTTTTTTTCCCCCTTCCAAGCTGCGGCAACGCGCAGCACCTCCCCGATGTCTAGTGCAGCTGGCTCCGACTGGCACTTGCAAGGTTGTCCTCCAGGTGCTGCATCAGAAATCTTTTGACACAGTGTCAGTAATTAAGTGTACAATTAAGAGAATGTCTGCAATTAAGTTCAATCAGTCAGTCAATCAAATCTACATTTGTAAAGGGTTTCTAAAGGGCCTCTCATCCAAACCTCCCCTCTGCTTCTGGGCTCGGCAAAGTTAGCACCAGACAAGGCAGCGTTTATTTGAAGCAACTGGAAGGGCTGGAAGGTTTGCATTGAAATGGTGTTTGAGGCCGGGCTGTCTATTGAATAAAAACTGGCTTTAAGTGAAGCATTTAGGCACAACAATGAAATGTAACCATTAAAAAAGCTGAAAACTCGTGGCTTTTCCAGCAGTGTGTCTCCCTGGGCTCAGCAGTGTAATTCCTCACCTTGTTTCCTTGGGGAAATGTTCAGAAAGAACAGATATTTTGCTGGAATAAGCCAGCCTGGTTTTGTGCCATTTCAGGGACCTTTCAGCTCCTGATGGTTCAGTTTTTGACAGGGAGGTTGCAGTGGGTGAGCACTTGCTGCTTTTATGCTGCCCAGTAAGAGAACCTGGCCTGCCTGAGGGTTTATTCGTGATTGTTTCCCTCCAATACACCAGGGATCCCTGTGCCTGAAGGCTTTAATGCACCTCAGTACAGCACGGGACTTGCACATGCAAGCTGCCAAAGAAATGCGCCTCAAATCCATCCCTTCCACTGGGGTTCTCCAGCTTCCCTCACCAAGCTGCGGTGACAGAAACCGTTCAGGGTTTGATGGTCACAAACAACAGCAGGAGAGGGCACTGGGTGTGAAGTGCCCCAGAAGCTCCCAGATGCTGGCGCAGACCCTGCTGGCTGGCACTTGTTGGCTGCTGGGCCCTGGTCTCACTCCTTTCCCCCGAGAGGAGCCTTCTCCTGTGTGAATTGCCAGATCTGAATCATCAGCTGCTCTCTACGGCCTGGGAATATTCAGTCTCTAGACTGCAGATATTACTCCAAAGAGTAACTGGAGGGTTTTTCTTGTCTCTGGTGCTACATCAGTGTGAGCAACAAGCCGTGGTTCCTTTGATAACGAGCTTGCATTTACACAGCACCTGTCAGCTCTGAAGGGAGCTCTGCTAACTCAGCCCGTGCTGACAGAGCCTTGTCCACGGCACTGCACAGCTCTGGCAGTTTGTCTGCTGTCTCGTTATGTGCCTTGCTTTAATGTATGGAAAGCTGTTACCCAAAATGTCCTTCATATAGGGAAAAAAAGAACAAATGGATGAGTAATGTATGACTTGTAGTGCTGTAAACATTCCCCAGCATGTCATTAATACCCAGCTTTATTTGTGTCTTCATCCACAGGCCTCTCCTGCCCTGCCGAGGAGGGCTGGGGAGCTGAAGCCGGGCAGGGAGGAGAGGAGGGAACGGTGGGAAGGCAAATTTTGCTCCAATGGATCTTCAGCAGCAGCAGTTCTCTGCACAGAGTTCTGCCCTCCAGACCTGGGGCAAGGTAGGATCCCTTGTTTTATTACTTTTAGTTGGCAAATACACAAAGTTGTGCGTTTTTCATCCACTTGTGCTTGGCAAGTGAGACCTACCCTGGTGCACTGGGACTCCTGGTTTTGCTAAAAGGATAACAACGGAAAAAACTCCAATTTCTGCCCAGTGCTCTTGACACCCACCACCAGAACTCCAAAGAATGGCTTGCTGAGCTCTCAGATGCTCTGAGGGAAAATCCTTCAGGAAAAGGAGGTGTTAAGGGCTGGGTTGGACAGGGCTCTGAGCAGCCTGGGATGGCAGAAGGTGTTGGAATGGGACAATCTTTAAGACCCCTTCCAAAGCAAACCGTTCTATGAAAAGCCATCAAGAGCTGGTTTTGGTGGTGATGAATTTCAAGGTATGGAGTATGAGATGGATAAGAAAACCTGAAGCAGTGCAGAGCTGGCCAGAGTCCCATTTGCAAATCTGTAGTTGCAGTGATTTGGTTTGAACTCGAGTGGAACTTCAACACTGAGCAGGGAAAGCTGCTTTTGTGAGATATTCAACACAGGGGCTGTGCTGGGCTCAGGAATGGGCCTGGAAACAAGGACCAGGAGCTTTGACACTCGCTGAGTGGGAGAGCTCAGCAGCAGGGTGGGAGGGAGCCGGTGGCCGTGCTCTGTGTTTGTAGGAAAAGCCATCAGCAAGTGCTTCCTGAAAGCTTTTCAAATCAGTCAGAGAGAAGGGGCCGGGGAAAAGAAGGATTAGGCTGGCGGCTGAGGAATAATACAGGACAATAAATTCTCGAAATCTGCTAGTAAATCTATCAAGGCGAATAATACATCCCGATGGGAGGAAGACATTATTTGTTTTTTTGTTTTAAATTTGCCAGATCTCCTTTTTTTTTGCATTTGTCTCAGGGAGGTGAGGACTTTGAAAAGGCAATTACAACTGGTGAGTGATTAGTGTTAGATGTGACACATTTATGCATCAAATATTTAACTGCATTAACCTTCAAGGAATTTACACTGACACCTTGAAAGATCTATCCTGTGCTCAGCCTGAAAAATCTGAATTCTCCCTCAACTTCCATCTTATTTACATTAATTTTATTACAAAATAAATGAGTCTAAAATATTGATGGAGTTTTTCCAGGTTCTGAAGGTGGTGTGGCAGGAGAGTTGGAGGGAAGCAGGCACAACTGGGGATTCTTTAGGGAGAGGTTTTTGAGGGAACGCAGTGGTGCAAGCGCACTGAAATGAGGTTATTTTCTGGTTTCTTCCCTGGCTGTCCCATCCTGGAGGGAAGATGACTGAAAGGGATGAGGTTACACAGCTCGTTTATCCACTTTAGGGTTTAATTTCCTGCTAATAAGGTATTTAAACCTTCCAGAAAGCAGCTTGTGGTCTTTGTAGACTTTTAATCTTTACACATTATGCAGAAAGGAAGTACATGCTCACAGAGGGTTCTTACTGGGGATTTTCAGGAAATATTCAGGTTATTAAAGAGCTCCTCGTGCTGCTCCTCTCCAGTTCCCAGCAGTGTGGTCTCTGCCTGGTGTATCCAAATTTCCACGTGGTTCCCCAGCTCTGGCAGTGGGAAGCAGCTCCTCTGGTGCCGGTTCAGCTCCATGTCTCTTGTGCTTCACTCCACTGAAATCTGGTTAGGTACGAGACAGACTCCGGTGGAATGAAGGACAACAGAACCCATGGATCGTCCTCATTTCCCTCGGGAAAACGCGGGCGAGGTTTTGGGGTGCTAAGGTGCCTTTAGGAACGCCCGCTGGGTCACCTGCGATGTTCAGGCGTGTGTGGGAGGTGTGAACTTGGTGCTTGGAGGGATTCTCTGGGCTGAAATCATCCTTTTCCTTTCCCCCCACCATATCCGTGTTTTTCACCTCTGTAACTTTAGCCTGGAACAAAGCAGCCACTTTGGACACTTAGTCCTGTTAATTGTGGGAACAACCGAGCCAAGGATGTGGCAACCTCGTCTTTGGAAGGCCTTTAAGGCACCAGGAGCTTCTGCAAAGCAAATGCTCAAGGCTTTTTTTGTCTTTTATGGCTTTTACAAGGGAGCTGCGACCAGATAATGGCCACGGCCTTAAACCCTGAACTTACAAAACCCAGGGAATGCCTGGAGGCGATTTTCCTCAAAGTGCCGGTCCTTTTTAGAGACCTCTGGCCATACTGGGAGTGCGTTAAGGTACTGCTTCCCTTTAGCCGTGACGGGGGAGAGATAATCCCATTTAATCCCGGCCCCAGGATGTGGGAACTGGGGTTTGCTCCCTTCAGGTGCTTCGTGAAGCCCGGGCAGAGCAGGGAACTCATCCCCTGTCCCAGCGTGGCACTGCCAGGCTGCCCCTGCTCATCCCTTCTGTGAGATGGATCATGGATATCATGGATATCATGGGATTGCCCTGTGGCACCATGATGATTTAAATAGTTTAAAACCCTCTAAAGGGTGTTCAGCCTCTTCCTGAAAGCTTCCAATCTGTGAAAGAGAAAAGTAATGAAAATTAAGACTGTTAGGAATATTCCACCTTCAAAATCCAACCCATCCCTACATCTGTGCAATAAAGACATTTCTGAGATTCCTGTAAAGGAATCTGTAGGTTGAAATATTTTACTTTATGGATATGTCCATGGTTTATCTATAACATTAACAAATCAGAACATAATGCATATCCTTAGCATCGCATGTTGCTTCTCCTCTAAATAACTGAAAACAGTAAGACAAATCTATCTCGAAACACACAAATCCCATGAATGAAATGAAAATTCACCACATCCCAGCAAGGAATTGCAAATGGTGTTTCCAGTTTGGGTGGCTTTGCCAAATTAAGGTCCCAACTCCTTCCTCCTTAATGCCTGGGAAAACTGGGGCTTTCAGATGGGTCCAGTTCTGACTTTTGGCAAACCTCCCACGCACTTGGATAACTTTAGATTTCAAATTTTAATTTGCTTGCACTTTGCAGCTTGGGAAAAGAGAGCTTAAAGTGCAAAACTTGCCTTGGAGGTGAACTGAAATGTTTGCCTGCACTTAAATTAAAAAAAAAAAACCACAACCCTGAAAACCAACCAAAAACCCAACCCACAAACCCCCAGTGCGGAGGTGCTGATGGACGATTTAAGAGAACAAATAGTTCAGGGTGTTTCTCTCTCTCTCCTGCTTTTAAATCGAAACCTGCTGCTGCCCTGAAGCCTCTCCCTTGGTTTTGTCAGGACTTGTTAAAAGCTTCTGGGTAAGCCCTGAGAAAGGGTGGCCTAGGCAGGAACCCATCAACTGAAATTCCTCAGTGCAATCCTGGCTTATTTGAAATGCCTTTTATCAGGCAAGTTAGGACGGGTTCAGCCCCGAAAATGCCTCATGCGTGGCTCCCGGCCATTAACCCCTTCCTGCCTGGGACGCACCGAGCCCAGCACAGGGAGTGAACAGCTGCAGGCTGGGTTCGGCTCCAGCTTCCTTCGGGAGCAGCTCAGATCGTCAAATCAAGGTGCTTATCAGCGAAATCTCACATTAAATAAATGGTAATAAAAACCTGAAATACGAGCTCCAGGGACCCACCTCCAACAGCTCCCCTCAACTCTGAACAGCCAATTTCAAGTGTAGGGAGTTGGGATTTTCAAATTTTTATGAGACACCCCTTGATTTTTGCTTTTCACTTGGGAGAAGTGAAGGGTCAGGCTGCAGCTCCCCCTGAACAGCAGCAAAGGTCTGCTGCATCCTTCAGAAGGGGCAAACCTTTAATTAAAGGTCAGGTAAACTTGTGCTGGATGTCCCTGAACTTTAAAGTGAGCAAACGTTTCTCTGTTCCTTTGTCTGTGGAGGAACCAAGCAGTCAAGGCAGATGCTCTGAGCCAGCTGCATTGGCTACACTGAAAGGGCTTTGCATGAACCCCAGGGGTTGCAACCTCTGGAAATTCAGTGCCGTGCCCTCTGTGCTCTGAAAAGTGCCAGGAACTCCCCATCCTGGAGAGAAAATATGAAATAATTCCTGTCCCTGTAATATTGGCTCAGCTCTGACACTGGGACTTCCAGAGGCAGCACTTCCACAGCCCCAGCCTGATCCAGCTGTTGTGTCCCACAAGAACCTTTGGGCTGTTCCTGCTCAAGGCACGTTCTGCTGCTCATTCAGGGGGTTCCTGCCTTTCTCAGGTGTTACCCTCACACTTTTCCATATGTTTTGCTTTCAACTGGCTGCTATTTCTTTCAAAAGGGAAATTCCTCTTGGTTTTGAGGAAGTTTTACCCCATAATAATCAGCTACATTTGAAATTGGCTTTACCCCTGTCCATTGCACGTGGAGAGGAACCTGATTGTTCAGCAGCAGCTGAAGCCAAAGCTCGTGGTTCTCTCTTGGAAAAGTGAGAGAAGGCCTTCGGACACTTTTGCTGGTACACAACAGCCGACACAAGGCATCCACAGAAAGGGGAAGATGCAGCCTGAGCCCCCTGGTCCCTCTGATCCCAGAGATCAGGAGGGAGCTCACCCAAGCTAAGCTTCAGCATCTTATAACACCACATCACAATGACTTTGGGACCTCAGAGACCTGCGCGAACTCAAACTAAAGCAAGTTAAAATTGTCTCCATAAGGCAAATTAACAAATGTGACTGTTTTCTAAAATATTTCACTTCTTGGGATATCACTGGATAGGAAACAATTTTAAGTGATTCACAGAAAAATCAACAGAAAAATCAACTGATGAAAATTAAGTTAAATCCTTACAAGTGGTGGCCTGGAGAGCAGCTCAGATCTGGTGTTTGTTGCACCAGTGCAAGTCCAGAGGGACTGCAAGGTTCTGATTGAGTCAGACTGTTCTGAAACCAACCTCCACACTCTCGGTGGTTTGGGAAATACCTCCCCATGTGCCATCAGCTGCTGCTTTCAGTAACTTTGATATCACTTACGACTTGAAACATCCCCAGGAGCTGTTTAAGAAGTTCTCATTTTTCCTTTTAGAAGCCATGTCCTGGCTTCAGCTCCCACGTGGCCCCGGGCAGCTGTGTTCGTGTTTGTAGGGAATGAGCTGCGCTGCTGCCACAGGAACGGGATTAATTAGAACACCTCGTTAAAGCATCCTGTGTCTCCACTCCCCAAACCCCCATCTCTACACAGGTGGCTCCCAGACCCTGCCCCACTTTTACCCAACCCCTCCGGACACGTGGATGGAGCAGTCACTCACTCACCTGGCTCTGGTGAACAGGTCCCAATCCCATCCCGCGGCCGCTCCACTCAACTTTGAACCAAAACAACAAAAACAAGCTAAGGAGGCAAGAGACTCAGCTAGAACAGTGGGCGAGTAAGGAAACTGGGGGGTTCTTTCTTTCTTTCTTTCCATGTTTGGAGCAGACTCGGGGGGCGGGGGCCCAGGACAGCGCGGTCCCGGCCCCGGCCCCTCCCGGCGGCCGCAGGTGCGGCTTTATCCCCGCGCTCACCTGCGGCCGCAGCCAATGGAGCTCCCGGCTCCTCCCTGCCCGGCCCTCCCCGCACTCACAAAACCACTCAAACGGCCCCAAAACACTCCAGCCTCCTCTGCTGTTCCTCCTGCTGCGCTCCAAGGTCTTGCTTATAAACCCAATGTTAATCCAAAGTATAGGAAAAAGTGCACTTTAATTTTTGCCCCATTAATTGCCTTTTTTTAGTTGCCTTTCCATACAAGAAATATTTCATTTTGCTTTGCCAGAGCTGCTAAAGAAATGGGAAATGTGTTGGGAGAGCTGGCTCTTGAGTTGTGAGGTAGGGACTGTGATGTGATCGCTGTAAACTCAGAATTCAGGTCAAGAGCCCACTGTGGGGGTATAAACTTGTAAAGAATTTGGGTAGGAGAACTCTGGAAGGTGCAGGGATGCTCTGTCCAAGGGCCTCCATGCAGTAGTTTTAATTCCAGTTCTAAAGGAGTCCCGTTTATAGTGGGACTCACTGTTCATGCTGTGAACCTCTGGAGCCTCTTCCTTTCCTCACCCCTTCCTCTCTGCCCTCCTTTGGGAGGGGGTGCCCACCCCTGGCTGGCCCTGGAGCTGCCCTGCAGGGTGGGCACAGCTCTGGAGCAGTTTCCTTCCAGCCTCCCAACCCATTCCTGTGAGAGAGCTCAGCAGGCCAGGCTCGAGGTGCCCGTGCTTTGCATGGAGCAAAAATATCCTGGGAGTTCTTCTGGATTTTCTAGGTCTACTCATCTGCACAAATGAAAATATTCCAGCTGGTTTGCCTTTCCAGTGGAGTAGGGCATAAATAACTGAATAACAAAAATTAAGTTTTACTGCTCTTTTTGTTTTCTTTTTATAGTGCTAACAACTTACTCCCATTCTTCCACGCTGTTTTCTGTGTAAGGACTGCACACAAGTCCTGATTTTCCTTTTGTTTATTGGGTAGATTAGAATTTCCAAAGCCTGGCTGCTTTAGCAGTGACACAGGTCACAACGTTTGCTGCTTTAATTTGGGCTGTGCTGAACTGCCCTGAGCAGCAGTTTCCAGCACAACTGCCCACAGTTAGGAATGAAAACCTCTGATTTTTGCCCACACATTTCAAGCATGGAGGTGAACACATCAGTCTGTAAATGTGGCTCCTGCAGCACCTTTAGAGAAAGGGAAGTCAGTGTTTTTCATGTGAGAAATAAGAACTGAAGGTTATCGCTGTTCATTTTCTGCTTTTATTTTCTCAGGGTTCTGTAAAACCAGGAGCCAAACTCGCCACAATTTTCTCTCTGCACAGTTTGAAGCCGGGGCTGTTGTACTTTCAGATACAAATCTGTTCTTTTATTTGTTTTATCTCCTACTGGAAAATAACAAATACCTTTAAAGTTTACAGCTGCTACTGTCAAGGACGGATAGGGAGGGACTGGCTGGGGCACGGGGAGCTGCAGGAATGTCCTGTTGTTCCATAATACCCAATTATGTCAACTACCCCTTCCTTTAAACTTTCAACACGTCCCCGTTAGGTGGGAAAAGCTGCCAGCACATCATAAAAGTGCTGCTGCAAAGCCCAGCCCTGCTGATGGAAACGTGTCAGGGGATGGAGCTCTGCCCTGCAGGGTCTGGGAGGCACATTCCACCCCTTGGCTCCTGAGGAGGAAACCTGTGTGGTCTTGAAGGCTTGTCAGCTCTGACCTCTAAATTTGTCCCATAAATGGGATCAATTTACTGGGTCTGGAGGTTTGAGACATCAAACACAGCCCAGGGAAGCTCAGGACCACGTCTCCTGCAACTGCCCACTGTAAATTCAGTCCACAAGCAGGTGGAGAAGAATTATTTGGGGGTTTTTCACTGTCTGCGTCAAAAGTTTATGACTGCGAAAAACGTATTTATAAAGCAGCTGCTTCTGCCTCAGACTGTGCGTTCCTGATGTCCCCAGCCCAGAGAAGGGACCCCGGAGCCTTGCTGGGTCTCAGTTTGGTTTCCCTGGTGTGCTCAGCACAACCAGCCCTTCCTGCCCCTCTGCCTGGGCACTGCTCCCTCTCTCACACGCATGAAAGGCAAAGCAGCCCGGGACCTTTCTGAAGTGGAGCCAGAACTCCCTGTTTGATCCTGGCGAGGCTCCTTCCCGCCTGGTTCTGCTCTCAGCAGCGCTGGGTGAGACCTGCAGGGTTTGCAGGATGTCTGTGGGAGCAGAGCTCGAGCCTTTCCCAGCCAGTCCCTCCCCTCAGCTGCTCCTCTCTCTGCTCTGAACGGGGCTTTTTGCTGGGAATAGTGAGAAACACGTGCTGCAAAATTAAGACTCCGAGCTTGTAATAAAATCTTTGTATTCCGGAAAAACAGAGAAAAAGAGAGAGGCTGAGGTTTGCCTGGGTTTCTTTGAGATTTATCCCTGTTCCATCACCCAAATTCTTGTTTGGGACTGCGGATTTATCGCTGGAATTACTGATTGCTGTCACTGCTCTTGAAATCCTGCTTACAAGCTGCTCTGGCTTTATGGCAGTAGCTGCTCAGGAATGCTCTTGCTGACAGCTCAGCAGCACAGGAATCAGGTGGAGCTTCACCACTCAGGTGAATTTCCCCACGCAGCGCTGGTGTGATGCAGGTTTGTGTTGGAGATAAAATGATTTTATTTTTTTTGAACAACTGAAAAAGTGAATAAATTGGAGCATTCAGGCAGTGCCAAGCCTGGGGCTGGTGCAGGTGGCAGGATGCAGTTGTGCTGCTCAAGTGAGCAAATCTGGAGATGAAGATTCTTCTTCCTTGAGAAGACAATGAGGAGCCTGTGTGCCAACTTCTCCTCCCTCAGCAGAGGATGGTGGCTGTGAATTCCTGTCAAAGCACCCAGGGCTGGGCAGGGCCCCTGCCCCTTGGGTCGAGCTCTGCCAGGCTCCTCTGGGGGAGGAGGAGACTCAGCAGCTGCTGCCCCATCTCTGCTCAAGCTTTCCAAAGGGGCTGGCACAGGGGAAGGGCTTAAATAACCTTCAAACGAAATAATTAGAGATTGATTTATACCTTAATTGCACAGCAGTATCCCAAGGCTCTGGAGGGAGCCAGGCCTGCTCTGCCTTTGAAGATGAGACAGAGTGGCTGTGCTTTAATTACGGAAGGGTTACCTGCATTTTCTGTGTCTGCAAGAGGTCAGGAACTGAGATTTATAGTAATTCCTGAATTTCTGCTGTGGAATAGAACTTTAGAAGACAATTTCCCCTGGCCACAGGGGCATTGATCTGACCAACAGTCCTAACAGAGTGTTTGGCTGGGGCAGCTCATTGCTGTCAGTGAGTTTTACCTGTAAAGTCTGTCTAAACCTTATTAACAAAGATATTTGTGCAGAGATGCATCTTCCAGACCCACCTGCTGCAGGCATCAGGCAAAATCAGCTCTGTAGTCCCCAGTCACTGCAGGATTAAACCCTCTCTGTGCACACTCTCGGGTCTGGGAGCTGGCTTTGATGGCGAGGAGGCAGAGTGAATCACCCTGCTGACAAAACTAATGCAACAGTAATTTCAAAATAAACCTTTTAAGCTGATGTATGTGGTCTAAAGCCACCCGAGCATTGCTTAGGAGTGTATTTTTCAGTTTCATGTTTGCAAAAGAAAAAAAAAAAGCAAGAAAAAAGTCTCGGCATCTGCCTTCCCAGGGAATGAACTTTTAAGCAGAAGAGATGAAATTTCTGATTCCTCTGTGAATTTTAATGCCCCGAAAGAAACATTTAGCACTGTTTTAGCTTGCAGGTCACTGGAGGTCTCTGTCTCTGTGCACAGCTGGGTTTTAGGACCCCTGTTTGCCTTGTCTTGGGCTGGAATTTGGCTTCCCATGCTCCCAACCAAAGGGAAAAACTGATGGCAGAAGTTCAGGGCTGAGGAGGGAACGCATAAGGCAGCTGATAGAACTGAGTCACAGGCACAGATAAATGTCTGCAGAGATCTGTGGTACTTATACTGCAAAAACATACAGGGAAATGCAGCACAAGGTGGAAAATTAAACTACACAGAAACCTCTTTGCTGGAAATACGGGGGCAATATTCCTTCCTCTGCTCTGGAGTTTAGAGCAACGCTAAAAAGTTGCGTTCTGCAATCACAGGCATTTTAAAGAACCTGATAACTCTTGCAGATGGGGGGACAGAGGATAACTTGTTTTCCAAGGAATCTGTGCACCCCTAAACTTGGATTTGCTTTCTTGGTGCAGCATAGGCTTGGGGGAAAGTGCAAGCTTTGCTCTGCCCTCCGTACTGAGGGGTTTGCCAGCCTTCAGTGACAAATTCCCTGCACTGGAGGAAAATGTTCCTCCCCCAGTTTGCAGGAAGCCAGCATCGGATAAAGCAGGGTCATTCCGTGCTTGTGCCAGCCTGAGCCTTTTGGGGAAACCAAGTTTGTTGGGAAATGTTGAGTGCTGCTGCCCTGGGGTTGAGCAATCACTGCTCGTGAGTGTGCATGATCCCAGAAACACCAGCAGTGCTTCTGGCTTCCTCCTCACAACACTGCAAGTGCTGACAAAGCTCAGTTTCAAAATGTAGTAGTGCAAAATTTGGGCTTAATTTAGATAAGTGTCCTTGGCTTCTGGAGGCTTTTTCATACCGTTCTGGCCTTCCCTGAATCCACTTCCTGATAATGCTAAGAAGTGGGAATGTGTTTTTCCGTGGTGTGATTTTTTTTGGTGATGAATGAAGCTGAAAATACTGAGAAGTTTGTTTTCTCTTTCGGGGTTCTTTTTGTGTTTTTGCTGCCCAGAGAGCTGGGATAATGGGAGGTGTCCCTGCCCAGGGCAGGGGGGTTGGGATGAGGTGAAATTTAAGGTCCCTTCCATCCCAAACCACTCTTGTGATTCCATAACACAGATTCTGGTCCAACCCAGCTCCTCCTGTCCCCCTTGCCCATGCCCGCGGTGCCCATCCCGGGATCCGCTCCCTGCCCACGCCTCCGGGGATGCTCGGGTGCCGGTCCCGGTGGGTCAGAGCCCTTCCTGCGAGCCCCTGCTCCGGAGCTGTTCCAGCACGCCCCGGGCTCCTGCGAGGCTTTGTCACCTCATTCCTGGCCTTTGTGTGCGGCTCAGCGCGGGCTGGGAGCAACCCGAGCCCTTCCCTGCTCGACAAGAAGGAACACGCTGCCTTATCTGAGCAGCAATTCCAGCCGGGGCCAGGGACACGCCTTTGGGAACGCTCCCTGCTTCAGCCTCCTTCAGCTCGGTGCTGCCTCGACTTGTTGGGGATGCTCGCGAGGCTGAGAGAGCCTCTCTGAGCTCTCCTGCCCGGCAGTGCCCGCTCAAATCCAAAGAAAACAACTTCAGGTTCGAGCGGAGCCTCGCCTGGATCGGCTGGTGTCACGTTCAGGTTTCTGCAGAGCTGGGGCCATCCAGGCTCTGCCGTGGGTATCAAATATTTGTGTGTATGGGCCCTGGTTTTGGTGGGGTGTGTTAAAGTAACACCCACAGCCTTTTGTATGGGGTTTAGAGAAATAATTTTTAATTTGGGGCTTTGTTCCTCTGGCCGAGTGAGCACTGGCTGAGTTCAGGGATGTGCACAGAGCAGCTGCTTGACAGTCTGGAATCTGAGGCTTTGAAGGGAACAACCAGTAATTTCTGTTTCTGTGTCTGTAAGTGACACCTCCAAAGGCAAAATCACCTCCTCCGGGGGCCTTTGAAGCTGCAGTCAAAGAGAGGCCCCATGTGCTGCATCCCACCTGGAGCATCCCACCTGGAGAGGCACGGAGGAGGTGAAGCCCAGCCAGGGGCTGTTCTGTAGGGTCAGGGATGTGCAGTTCAGGAGAGGCTTGGGGTGTCACGGGGAGCCCCTCCAGCTCCTTTCCCCATTCCTGCTGCGGGAGCACCTCTGTTCAGAGCATTAAAATCAGAGATGGATCATTTCAGTCCTTCTGCAAAATCTCTGCTGCTCTGGGCTCTGTGCAGGTGGAGGACAGAGAAGGGTTCGGGGATGTGTGGCTGTAGTCAAGCAGGACATGAAAGGCTTCAGAGCAGTGTTTAAGGTGATGTCTCAGTGTGGCAGTCCCGGGGACTGAGGTGCAGCCAGCACTGATGGAGTTATTTTGGTTACCAGGGTGGTGTTTACCAGGGCAGTGACTGCCACACATCCCACAGGCAGCGAGTTCCGAGCCTGCCCCACTCCCGAGGAGACAAAGATGAGTTAGAAACAGCACCAGGGTAACACCAGACCCAGACTGAGGTAACTGGGACGATAAAAATCTCCTGGCAAGGCCCGAAGCACGTGGTTGAAGCTGGCTGAGTCTCGGCTGCTCCGTGGACCAGGAGGAGGCTGTGTCAGAGCTGCTGCCCGGGGGCTGCTGGCTCCTCTTCAGCCTTTCCCCTCTGCCCTGCCCCGTGTGGGATGCAGAGCTCCGGGGCACGTGAACAATGCCGACCTCAGGAGCTCTGACCACACCTTGGGGAAAAGAAAATTAAGGGCTGCGAGGTACCGTGCAAATGCTGGGCTGTTCTTACCTGCCGGCACCAGCCACGCCAAAGCCGTGGAGCAGCTGCTGCGCTCTGATTCTCTCCTGCGTTATTTACGGGTGCGATGAGCGTTCCCAGGCTCTCCTGGCTGAGCTGCCATCTCAGCTCGGCGTTTTTGATGGTGACAATTATAATGAGACGGAGGAGGAGGAGAGGCAGCTCAATTTTGATTCGGATCCCTCTGCCTTTTTAAAAATTGAAGATTTCTAACTCTCAGCAAAATCCCTGCCACAAGAGACCTTGTTTTACATTCTGCCTTTTTGCAGACCTGATATTGACGGGCTTTCTGCAGAATCCCAGTCTGGCATTGTTCTGTTAATGGTGGAGTGAGGAGGCGTTTGGTTGCCTTCCCTGATGTTATCTTGTATTTTCATGTTCTGAGAGGGCATTTTTGGATGTGTAAGAAACCTGTGTTAAATATAAACATAGATGCTACTTTAGGCAATCTGTCTCATTCAGCCAAGACTCAAAGCTGTTTCACAGAGAGTAATTTTTCTTTTTGTTGACTTCAGTTCATGAACAGTGGAAAAGTCTGCACTAACTGCTCTAGAGATGAGTGATTGATCTTCACTTGGGATGGGCAGAAAGTGATTTTGCAGACACTGTAGGTGTTCCCAGAAGAACCCCAACCAAGATTCACTCCCCGCCGAGCTGAGAAAAACACAGAACTCTTCCTTTGCCCCTGCAAAGACAAACCAGAGCACCCAGGGCTGAGCGAGCCTGGCCCTGTCCTGCCTTTCAGGGTGTCTGTCCTCAAGGCACTCCTTGGGAAACAGAGTTCAGACACAATCTCTGTGTTGTGACTGGGAGGGGGGTTGGAACCAGGGGATCCTTTGGGCTTCTTCCAGCCCAAACCATTCTGTGACTCCATTCTCTGATTCTGTGGCTGGGAGAGGCTCTGGTGACAGGATGGGCTCGGGTCCCTCCTGGTCTGGGAGTGCCAGATCGGCTGCAGAGCTTCATCTGACACCTCCCTGCCCTGTCCGAGCTCCTTTATCCAAGTCCATTTTGAGGGAGTTACCCCAGATCTCTTCCAGAACAAGGAAGTAGAAAATCAGGCTGGAGCTCTGCAGGGATTTTCATACCTGGCCTCTGCCTGGGGCTTCTCGTGGCTGAATCTGGTGTCAGCTGGAGTTTGTCAGGTGACATCCCAGGCTGGGGCTGCAGAAAGTCCAGGCAGGATCAGGGTGGGATCAGGGTGGGCTGTGCTCCCTGTGGGAGCTGCAGGCTCTTGGCCAGGGCTCAGAGCTTGTCAGGGAGGGTTTGCAGGGGACCCCGCAGTGCCCCTCCCTGGGTCCCGCTGTGTCACCCACGGGCTCTGGGGTGCGGCGGTGGCTCCGTTGCTGCTCCTCTCAGCTGACCTGACCAGGTGATGTCCTGCAGCTGGGAGGGCTCAGCCTGTCTGTCTGTCTGCCTCCCTGGGCTCAGTTAACCCCCCCCCCCATGCCCCCGGCACCAGGCAGTCTGTCCCCACCCAGGCTGCAGTCACTGCTGTCACTGGTGGCACAAGGTGACAAAATGGGGTCCTTGGCTGGGCCATCCCCTCATTGCAGTCACAGAGCGAGTGCCACCAATGTCACCAGTCCGACCCTGCTCAAACCCCTCTCAGTACAAACGCTGCAGGCTCACGGCTCTGCTGGGCAGCAGCTGCCCTTCAGCAGGCACAGCACCGCTCAGTAAATACCACAGCCACACTCTCCTCTGCTGTGAATTAAGTTTTATTTCATCTGGGCAGCAAACATGAAGCAACTTGCTCCATCCGTGTGTAGCTCTGGAATTGCCGTAGCAGGGGTGTCGAGCAGCCAGGGCAGTCTGACATCAGTCCCTGTCTCACAGGGAGAGTCACTTTCTCAATCACATGCAAACCTTCTTTGTCTTTACTTGCCGACCCTTGCCAAGCTACTGCCTTTGGAGGCTGGCACTGCCTCTTGCTGCAGAGCTGAAATAAACTGGGTTTGCTGGAGCCCACCTTTGTTATGGACAGGGGTTTGGTGTGGGGCTGGACGTGCCCCGGAGCAGGGGAGCAGAGTCTGCCAGGACACCGGGGCTCATGGGGCTGTGCTGGCACACGCCTCACACACATCCCATCAGCAAGGGGGAGAGGAGATGTGGGTGATGTGTAGCTGACGTGTAAGCGATGTGCAGAGATGTGGAATGGGATGGACAGAACATTCCAGAGGCAGTGGGAGCCAGGCAGGGACACAGACCCGAGGGAAACAACCCCTCTTCATTTTGCACATCGTAGAATCACAGAATGGTTTGGCTGGGGAGGGACCTTAGAGACCCCCCAGTTCCACTCCTCTGCCATGGGCAGGGACACCTTCCACTGGGAATAAAACATTGGTTCAGTATGTGTCAGTGGAGGAATAAAAATCAATATTTAAAGCCCCACCAACCAAAAAACCCAGCCAGTATTTCACGTTTAGATATGTCCCTGAAACCCCTTTGGGTACTGTCATCGATTACCCCAAAGGCAGCACAAGCTGGGGGATGATTTGACGCAGCCTGGGAAGTCTGATTTTCCTCCTGAGTTCCAGGAGTGGGGAATATTTTAAGGGGTTCACGCTCATTTGTATTTTAAAGCTTCTTACTGTGAAGTGCAAGACCAGGGGCTACGTCTTCAGCTGGCATAAATCTGCCTGGCTGCATGCAGATAAACTGATTTACGCTGGCTGAAGATCTGGCCCTGGATGGAAGAGATGGAAGCAGGTGGATGTAATTTCTCTAAATTTCCACTCAAGCTGCACCCGCCTGGAGCAGCAGGAATTGAACAGCACTTTCCCTAAGAGTAAAAAAGTTATTAACTCCATATTTGTGTTAGTGCCTCGCCACCCGCCCTCACCTCGATCATCACACGTAGCCATGGGCTGTCTCTGGCAATGACTCTGTCTCCCCAATAAAATTAAAAATCACTTTTGTTTCATATCTTTTTAATCAGACGTGTCCTTTTTAATAAAGGGCTCTGCTCTTTAAGGGGTGATGCACTGATGAGCAGCAGGCTCGGAGGTTATTGCATTTCCCTGATTTGAATTTCTCTTTCTGCATTTCAGCTGTAAAAATAAAGCTAAACCAAACTCCCAAAGCCTCTGCACATGCAGCACAAGCACAGTTTCGCTGCCTGCCACGTCTGGGGTGAGATTGATGCCCGGTGTCAGTGGATGTGTGGCCATTGTGCGCTTTGGTGTAAGAACAGATTTTATTCCTGGATGTCCAGTATAGGAAAGAGGAGAGGCACAGCGTAAAACAGACAAAGGCGAAACTCCAGGAATTTGCTGAGTGTTAATTTTATTCAAATAATTCATGCAGATTTCCTGAATTGTTCCAAGCTTGGAGAATCAAACAAACCCAAAATGGCTCTCTATGTTTAGTTTCTTATATTGATTCATTTATTCCTGGGATTGTTTCAAACACAGATCTGAAGTAACTTTATGAGCCAGATTTTTTTTTTTTTTTTTTCCCAAAAGTGAGCAAGCAAGATAATGAAACCTGAGGAATTCAGGAGGCTTTGGAAGCAGCAGGTTTCTATCCTGCCCCACAATGTGTGTAATTTGGGTTTCTGGAGGATGGCACTTCCAGGTGGTCAGCATCCCCTACCTGGAGGGGACATTCCCTGAGCCCCGTGGTCTGGACTGGGCTGGGATGCTGTGGGGTGCTCAGCAAACTTTGTGAGGTGCTTGAACCCTTCCCAAATCGAGCTCTGTGCCCCCCCCTGCTCCCCCAGCCGCGGGAAGTCTGTGAGGGATAAAACCTCCCTTCGGTTCCAGCAGAAGCTGCGGCTCCGCTGCTCCTCGTGCGCTGCGGTTTTGGGGTTTTCCAGCACGGAAAGCGTAACTGGGGGCTATGTTTTCAGGGATGGCAGAGCAAAGGCAATACACTTGCAGGATCTTTGCATGTTTCTGATCCCGAGGCTTTCCTGGGCCGGGTGGTTGCTGCACAAGTCAGAACAGCACCAGGCTCTGCTCTGCCCAAATCCACCCCGGGAGCTGCTGGGCTGGGCCGGGGCTCTGGGGACTCTGGGGCTCTGCAGCTTCTGCCTTCCTGCTGCTGTGGAATGTCCTCACAGAAATCTCAAACTCCAGGTGTGCAGCAAGGGAAGTTCAAAGCAGAAAATAACAGAAAATAACCATCAGTGACTTCAACAGATTTTCTTTTGCTGATCAGCCTCCTATGGAGATCAGTTTCACATGGAAGCTGATCCTGGCCACGAATTTTGCAGTTAACTCAAAAAGATCTGGTGCAGTCAGTGCTGATCTATTGCACATGGGGGGATTTTGCCTCCAAATGCCCGTTCAGCACCCAGCTCTTAGATCTGAAAAGTTCTTCCTAGTCAGAGCAGCCAGGCTTTGCAGCACTCACTCCCCCTTTGCTGCAGGCACAAATTGGTGCAGAACCAGGCTCTGATGGGACAAAAATGCAGCACAGAAAGGTGGGAAAGGCTCCTACACAGCCTAAACTCGCCATTTACAGAGTGTGTAAATTATTGTAAACCAACCCTTGCAATTACAAAGCTCTGAACAAAAACATGTTGGTATTTTTAAAGGATGAGAGTGTCAGCTTTGCAGGGGCAGGGTCATTTCACGAGTTCTCTTGTCCAGGTAGAAGTTGTGTTGTCCAGTTTAAGCCTCATGGACTGGGCTGACTGGGCTGTAGCAGAAGGTGCTGCCAAATCCAGCTGCGCTCCCTGAACTGCAGTGATGGCAGAGCTGGGCACTGAATGCTCATTTTAGCACTTTTGGGCCCAGAACTTTGCCAGGTCATCCCTCCGGCCAAGTGCCACCACCTCTGGAGGGTCCCTGCTGGGGAAACACTTTGTCTTTATCACGGACCAGGGCAAGTAAATAGGAAGAGAAGTTAACATCACATTTCTGTGCAAGTTTAAGATACTGTGGGCATTGTCTTCTGGATTAGCCTATGGTCTCTCTGTTGTGGCTTTTCATGCTCCTCCTCCCACTGCTTTCCTGCGTTGGAGCCGTGAGTGGAGTCCAGGTGTGTCCAGGTTGGGGTTCAGAAATTCCTACCCTGGGGTGGAGGGGGAGGGAAAAAGGAGGAGAAGAAAAAGAAGAGAAATGAGAAAATCAAGTAGGCTCCGCCACCTGCCATATAATGATGGGTTCTGGAGATAAGGCTGCTTTAAGGTGCATTCCAGACGTGTGGGTCCTGCCCAGACACAGCACAGAAGAAAAGGGAGACTTAAAACAACAGGCAGCTCCTCCTCCCCCCGTCAGGTGTGCACACAGCTACGAGGGAACAGCCGGCCCCAAGAAAACCTCTCTCCCTGCCGATGTTTTCCTACAGTTCTGATCCAAAGCCCCCTTTGAGCACACAGGTACCTCCAGCCCCTCGGATCAAGTTGATGCCTGTCCCTGGGGTTAAATCCAGAGCCAACCCAAACAGAGCAGCACCCGGAGAAGCTGCTGGAAAATGCCCCATCCCCTTCAGTGATCCTTGTCTTCCTTAGAAAGGGAAATTGCAAACAACTGTACAACTCTGCCTGGAAGAGGAGAGATTCCTACAGGAGGAATTAGAGCAGGGTTAGGCTTTAATGTTGCACCCCATGGAAACAGCGATCCTGCTCTGTGGTGTGTGAGATTCCAGGTGTCCAGCTGGGATGAGCTGTGGAGTTTGGAGCACGGGGAGAACAGCAGGACGAGTCTCCATGTGCTCACCTTGCTGGAATTATTCTTCACCCCACATTGCCTTTATGCCCAAGGGTTCTGGGCCCCAAGGGAGACAAGAATGAGGCCTTTGTATCTTTTCTCGAGGTTTTTTGGCACTGTAAGCGTCCCTCTCGGGGGTGTGCAGAGTGGGGACAGAAAGTTGTGGAGTCACCAGGACTTGCCCCCGTGAAAACCGAAGAGAGAACAATGGGTGGTTGTAATGGCAGCTCAGGAAAATGCCCGAGTGATAGAAGTGGAATCACCCAGTAAAAATGGGCTGTAAAGCTCCTAAATCCCAGCCTCTCTTGTCAGGCTGTTTCTAAGCAAATTTTCTGTCTGTTGCACTGTAAAAATAAAGTGTCAGGCACCGGGTTTGGATGCAAATGGGAACATAACTCTGCAAGATGGAAGTTTTATCTGGAATCTGAGATTTTTTTAGGGTGATTTCTTTTTAGGGTGGAGTGGTTTCTTTCGGAAAGGCAGCTATTTTTAGAAAGTAAGAGATGGATGCTCCTGTCTGAAGGGCCCAGCTCCTGTTTGTCTTCAAATGAGGAGAAAAAACCCTTTCTTTTTCCATTAAAAAAGACAGGCAAGTAGTACTTATTCCAGAAGTACTTTGCCTCTGCTCATCCCTCCACATGAAACCAAAATTCCCTCACAGATTGTCTTTTGTCTCTCATTCCATATTTCATCAGATTTGGCCAACAATGGAGATGTTGGAATTTCATTAGAAATGAAAGTGAAATCTAAATGAATGTCAAAATGGAAACCATGTCTATAAATATTTGAAGAGACCTGAGCTGAGGCAGGTTCCTTCCCCTTTGGGTCAAAGGCAATGTTGGTGTACAAAGGTATTTTGGCACTTTGGAAGAGACATTTTTAAACAGCCTTTAAAATATATATTCAAATCAATTCCAAGTGGGCTAAAGCCAACAGAAAGGTTAAAGTATCTTTTATAGTCACTTTCCAAATTTTAGTTTCCTTATCTTAATGCTCTGTGGAGCTTTCTGCCCATTCAGTCCATTTGTATTCAACTCGGGGAAGTTTCCTCATAATTACTCAGCCCCATTAATTCCCCAAGGTCCCAAAACGCAAAACAATTCTTCACAAGACAGAGATTGCTTCTTACAAGCTTTAACAGGAGGGGAAGAAAATAAAAGGTATTTAAATGATGTGATCTAAGGTAGGGTTTCAGTGCTGAGCCATTTCCTACAAGAATCCATCTAGCAGAGAGGGTTCAGGTACTACAGGACTGCCTTAGGAGAGGCTTGCAGCCTGTCCTTGCTCCTGCCAGAGCCAAACCCCCTTTGGCATCAACAGGGCAAGGCCATGGAGGATGAAAATGGACATTTTTCCCCTGAATTCAACATAATCCAGGCAAAGGGATTGTTCTAAAAGAACCATTTCCTGCTGTAGATGGGAAGCAACTCAAGCCCAGTGGGGTTCTGAATCTGCAGGTGTCAGGAAAAGGCATTGGTGTTTATCCATGTGCTCATCCTTTTCCCCTCAAACGTTTGTCCCTGGGGCCAGGAATTGCAGCCAGCTTCAGCAAGCACAAAACTGTTCAGCTCTGTGGTGCTGACCCTCTGCAATTCCCCTTGTTCCCATTGCTTTATCCAAAAAATGGATAAAAGGGCAAAGCTTCCCAGTGAAATGCCAGGAAAGGAAGGCAGAGCTGATGTCCCAGCCTGTGCTGATTTCATGGCACAACTCATGGGCTCCATGGGCTCCCCTCGCACCCTGAGGAGCAGCAGGAAGGTGGGAGGTAAAACCCCACTGCCCCCATTCCCAACAGCGCTGGGTTCACACGGAAAAGCTGCTGAGAGCTGAGCCAGGCTGGAGCATCTGCAGGAACGGGAATGGGAAGGGCTGGAGGGGATTTGCCTGCAGGGTTATTTACATTTCCATGTGCTGACAAGCTCCTGCAGCCCAGGGCGTGCTGGGCACTGGGGAGCTCTTACTAATAGAAGTAAAGGGCAGAGTAAAGTTAGGTGGAGGTCTGGCCAAACCCCAGACCTCTGCAGGTGTCTGCAAGGCTGAGCTCTCCTTTTCCCTTCCAGGAGCTTCCTTTTCCCCTGGAAATGGGACCAGAGGGAACGGAGCAGGCCTAGTTTCAGGGAGCCTGAAGGAAGTTATGTGGATATCTGAGTTAATGTTGTGAGCACGGTTCCCAGCAGCAGGAGGAGGTGGAAGAGAGAGGACATTTCCTGGGAAGTTTGAGCCCTGAAGTGCTGCACGTTCCCTGAGCCTGTCCTGAGGGGCAGAGCTCCCAAAAGCTCTGGGGAAGGTGAGCCAGGGCTGCGCCTCATACCTTGGGAAGCAGGGCTCATCTCCAGTCCTTCTGTCCTCCAGGACTGTGGGAACCTTCATTTGTCACTGCAGAAAGGAGTCTCAATATTTTATGAAAAAAGCATTCTACCACAAGACTTTGGTGAATATCAGCATAATTTAGTCGTGATTTAACGGAACCTTTCATTGACTTTTTAAATTATGCCTCTCCATCACCTACCCTGTGGGTTTCCTTGCTTTTCATCTTGCAAATCCCATTACTTATTAATTTCCCCATAATACATAATAGAGGCAGAAAAGCATATAGCATCCCATTCAGCAGTGATTTACAAGTCTCTTAGTTCTGAAGCAACACAAGAAAGAGGAGACATTATGAGTTTCCTGTGTGTGTTTTCTTCAGAAAAAAATGTATAAAGCCGTGGATACAAACCTGGGGCTTCTTTGGCCATGATCTCATAGCTCCAGCTCTTGCAGCTCTGCAGAAGATGCAATCTGGAGGAGATTACAGCAGCACAGCCAGGGCAGAATTAGCAAGGAGATGGTGAGCGAGATTTACCTCATCCTCATTATGATAATGGATGTAATATCCATGGAAATGCTGATGGGCTTTGCTTAGAGAGGAAGAACTGCAGGCAAAGAGCAAACACACAAACCAGCATTATTTGCCCACATTCCCAATCAGGGTTTTGCTGGCATGTTCATCTTTCTACAGGGGGCCCAGGAGGAACTTTGATTCTCTTGGTGTTTGCAGAAAATGACTTGCACATACCATGAATCAGAGGGGCTCATTTCGGAATGTAGAAACTATTACTCATCCTGCTCTGGCATGAATGAGCATCTGGCAGCATAGTCTAAAATTCTGTGAAGACAACAGGAGGCAAAAGGAAAAAAAATTCGAGCTGGAGTGCACCTCTTGTCAGCTCAGCAGGCAGCAGATGAGAACTGGAAGGAGGCAGCACAAAGACAGATCTGCTGAACTGAGCCTTTATGTGCTTTCTGTTTCCATCCATCCACTCCTTCCAGCTTTCTTTTAGAGCAGGCTGGGGATCCTACAGAATACATGGAGACAAATTCACCCAGTTAACTCTGCTCCAGGCCAGCCTGGGGCATTGCGTTCCAGAGGTTTTCAGGCTGCAGCAGCCCGAGGAGGCAGCGCTCCTTCTTGGTGCTCTGGGCCCAGGGAGATGGAGCTGGGGGAGTCCTGGGATTTGTCAGATTTGCTCATGTGGGCTTAGACCCCTTTGGTATCAATGGTAATGTCCTGGGGAGGGAGTGTCCCATGTTCCCAGGAATGACACAGGGCAGCACACAGCAGGGTAAGGAAGTGCTTATGACCATCTTTTGAGGGAAAACCCAAATCTGAGTCAGTAGCTGATCACAAAGGGAGCAGTTTCTCACAGCAGAGGGGCTGTGAAGCCAGGGGGAAATAAAGGCTCGTTTCATCTTTCGGGAGTTGTGTTCCCCGATCCTTTACAGGAGCTGTGTTGTCTCTGCTTTCTCAGCTGTGTGCAGAGCTGGGACTGGGACTGAGCAAACCATTGCCAGGGTTCCTTCTCCCGTAAACCAATATCCCAAATCCGTGTGAGCAGGGATGGCAGCCGAGGTCCCCAGAGGAGGCACAGCACTGTCCCCACTTGTCCTGCCACAACCTGCCCTGCTGCCCCTTCCTGAGCATCCACAGGTGCCACGGAGCTGCTCCGGGATTGCTGAGGAGCCCTGGGGTGTGTGAGGAGCCCTGGGGTGTGTGAGGAGCCCTGGGGTGCATGAGGAGCCCTGGGTGCGTGAGGAGCCCTGGGGTGCGTGAGGAGCCCTGGGGTGCGTGAGGAGCCCTGGGGTGTGTGAGGAGCCCTGGGGTGCGTGAGGAGCCCTGGGGTGCATGAGGAGCCCTGGGGTGCATGAGGAGCCCTGGGGTGTGTGAGGAGCCCTGGGGTGTGTGAGGAGCCCTGGGGTGTGTGGGGAGCCCTGGGGTGTGTGAGGAGCCCTGGGGTGTGTGAGGAGCTCTGGGGTGCATGAGGAGCCCTGGGGTGTGTGAGGAGCCCTGGGGTGCATGAGGAGCCCTGGGGTGTGTGAGGAGCCCTGGGGTGCATGAGGAGCCCTGGGGTGTGTGAGGAGCCCTGGGGTGCATGAGGAGCCCTGGGGTGTGTGAGGAGCTCTGGGGTGCATGAGGAGCCCTGGGGTGTGTGGGGAGCCCTGCGGTGTGTGAGCAGCCCTGGGGTGTCCGAGCAGCTCCGGGGTGTCCGAGCAGCTCCGGGGTGTCTGAGCAGCCCCATCTGTCCGTGCTGTGTGAGGAGCTCTGGGGTGTCCGAGCAGCCCCAGGATGGCCGAGCAGCTCTGGGGTGTCCGAGCAGCTCCGGGGTGTCCGAGCAGCCCCGGGGTGTCCGAGCAGCCCCATCTGTCCGTGCTGTGCAGGGCTGGGGCCGGGGCACCCGCTGTGTGTGTTTCCCCTGTGGAAAGCAGCGGGGCTGGCAGGGCCGCGTGCCCTGGAATGTTCCGCGCTGCCGGGGCCTGTCGGCGCCGCAGGAATCCGCGCAGGCCGTGGCACGCCGGCCTGGCCGCCGTCTGCGCTCAGCCCCTCCAGGTGCAGGCAGCTGCTGGTGCTGCGCTCACAATTTAGTGTGACATTTTTCTCATTATTATTATTTCTTGCTGGCCTTCTTTTCTCCCTGCTGTGGGGGTTTTTTTTTTGTTATTTTGTTTTTAATGTTTTTTTCCCTGCTGCTTTCCTACAGCCGCTGGTCTCTGCCAGGCTTCCCGGGACAGGCACTCCTACGGGCAAGAGCACATTGTCAAAACAGCCCCGTTGTTGTATTTTCCCTCATTCCCTCATCGTGGCAAAACCTCCTTTTCCAAGGGAGTTGTTTCCTCCTGTTCTCTTCCCCTGGGTATTCTGTGGAATTGATTTCTCCTCTTCTTTTACAGATGAGATATTCCAGGAACAATCGAACTCATACTGCTTCTGTCAAACTTAATCTAGGCTACATTAATCTGGAACGTAGCGGGGAACCAGATCCAGAACACCTGAACTTCCTTTTTTGTCGGGGAGCTAATAAAGCAGAAGGATGATGACAGGCTACTGAAATTTAAGCAACCAAGAACAGGAAAGATATTTTATTCAATAGCTGGGATAAAACTTCATGCTCAAGAGATTTCAAGGAGCACAATCAAACAGGGGAGATGAAGGAAGACTGATTTTCCTAAATGGACAGGTCTGGGGGTGGTTTTTAGGTTGTCTCTGTACTTAACAGAGGCACTTAAACGTTTCCTCATCTAAAGCCAGACATGAAGTCAGGAAAAGTGTGACTCCTCAAACAGCTGGGGTTACAACCCTTCACCGGGTAGGGCTGGGGCATCTCTGCTCCTCCTCACTGAGACAGAGCTGCTCCAAAGGGCTTTGTGGGACCAGTTTAGGTATCTGCCTCAGGAGGAGATGAATCACACCTTGCAAGTGCTGATTTCTCTCTCTTATCTCTCAGAGGAGCCTAAGGTGCCTGGTTCAGATCCAGACGTTTACACAGATGAATCACACCCTCAAGGCCATGGAGAAAATAATGAAAAACTGCAAGCCTAGGCCCAAATCTCTCGAGTCATCTTGAATAATTCTATTATTTTACTGAGTAGAATGATCCAATGTCTTTAAATTGCTTCATGCTTTACTGGTAGAAAATGAAGATAAATAAATTCTCTCCCAGAACAAAACCCTCACTTTATTTTTTCCTGATAAGCACAGACCATGGTGTTCCTTTCAGTACGGCCCTTCCTTAGATGTCCTCTTTTTCCTAAATAAACACTGAATTCATCTCTGTGTGCAGCCTCCAGAGCTCCTCTTGCCTTCCTCTGCACAGGAATCTCAGAGATTACCAGATCAGAGGCACTTTTAAACCATCTGTGCTTCACTCAACGTTTCCAAGGATGTTGATGTTTCCCAAGCCCTCAATGGCTTCTTCAGATTCTCCTGTCCTTTGAAATGCTTGGTTCAAGAGGGAAATTCTTACTCAGAGAACTCTCCTCCCTGTGTGATATAATGATGGAGGTAATACCCTGGCAGGGAAAGCTTCACTCTTCCAGCAGGTCAGCCTCGGTGTGTTGTCCCCTGGGAATTAAAATCCGCAGTGGTGGATGTGTCCTTCCCCCTCCCTTCTGAAATTAATTTGTGGTGGAGTCATTTAGAAACAGGGAAAGGAGGGTAGAAAATGAGAGTATGGAAAATGTGAGTCTGGGAACAGGTCAGGATTGATGCAGCTCTTCCCATTTCCTCTTTGGTTATTTCTTTGCTTGCTCCCTGTAACTGAATCACCCTGGAAATGCCTCCTGATCTCTCCAAGCAGGGACCATCCGTTTTTTTTAGTGGAGTATTTTGCACAGAAAGTCCAGCTCTGATCGAGTGCTGCACTGGCTGCCATAACAATAAATTCCCATTACCAGAAGCAAGACATACTTTCTTATGCATCCCCTTTGCAGAAAGGCATAAACTGAATTTTGACTTCAAAGGAGACATCTTTGTTCAAAACGTAATGCCCAGAAATACTCTGCAGTCAATTATTTGCAATTAGAATGAAAAGAGAAACCCCCTTCCCCAAACCGCCTGTAATTACAAACGATCCTTTCATGAAGTATAAATCCAGTCATTAAGGAGTTTCAAAAGTTTTAATTCAGTGGGCAATTAAAAAGAAGAATGTCGGGTGTTGAGACAGAGAACAATGCCGTGGTGTGCTTGGGGTCTGGAGGTATCAATGGCACTTTTAGCAGAAAGATTTTCCTATTGATCCCGGCCGTTTTAGGAGGCAATTCCTCAGCGTGGGATCGTTACCAGCCCTTAACGACGTCTCTGCTCAGCCGCTGGGGTCGATAGGAGCAAACCGAGGGGCAGCCTTGGCCTGGAGCCCCGGATCTCCTCCCCAAAGAGCTGGCACCAGCTGGCACCAGCACCTGAGCTGGGTCCTGGTGTGGGGCACAGGGCAGGGAAATCCTTGTCCTCCCACAGGATGCGGCCTGAGGGGAGGTGGTGCCAGAGCTTTCCCAGGTGGAAGGTTTAGCTAACAAGTCCTGAGTTACTGAACATAAAAGTGCACAACAAAATCTGAGGGGGTGCCTTAATCCAGGCTCCCAGGGGAATCATTTTCACCTTTGGACACATCCTCAGGATGGAGCCAGAATGGAAACCGTGGATCTTAATCCTCTCTCCCAGTTTGTGAAATTGGGAGGAAGGAGTTTTTGGAATGCTCATATTTTGAAATTGGGACTTAAATATATTGCCTTCATTGCTTGAGGGAGGCCTGTTCCTTTCTAGATATTTATTGCCCTTGGTGATGCCTTCCATGTGAGTTCCCTGGCAGCTGCTTTGGGAGGAGGTGTGAGGTGGATCCATAAGGTTCACAGATTTTTCCCACCCGTGTGATAGGTATTTGTTGTTTGGCGTCGTGGTTCGGAATCCTGCATCCCGTATTCCTGACAATCTGTGCCCTGCATATGTTCCTGGTGGAGTGGGGAGGTCCCCCTCGCCAGGGCTGAACCAGAGAGCTGTGTTTCAGCATTGTGGGGGCAGAAATGTGCTCAGAGGAGTGATGGTTTTAATTGAAAATACTGAAAATCAAATCCCACTGAACATCCAGTGGTGATCTGCTCCCACTGAGAGGGAGGGAATCGCACCGGTAGGAAAAGGGACTCAGCAGTTTCATAATGCTTTTTGGGGTCCTGTGCCGCTGTCTAAGGGGGTGATGGATGCCAGGTCTGAAAAAATGCTTGGATGAAAAGAGGGAAAACAGCTCTGCGGAGTTTGCATTTCAGCCACCTGATGGAAACACGTAACGCTGCTTTTTATTTGGTTCAGTTACAGATCAAGTCTGATAAGCCAAATTCGGGGATACTCAGGTGTGTGGCCATGAAGGAGGAGCTGTAATTTTTCCGCCCTGAGATCATGCTCCTGCACTTTTCTGCAGGCACAGCACTAAAAAGAATTCTGTTTCTTTTTTTGTTTGCCATTTCAGTGTCATTCAAGGTTTTGTTTTTAGATGCTCCTTCAACCAGAAAGAGCCACGCAGAGTTCCCTCAGCAGTAACTGCCTGTTTTCCCGGGAACAGGGAATATCTGTGTGTCTCCAACATTCACAGAGTGTCACCTGTTTCCAAATGGGAGGACAGCACTGGAATCACCCGGAATCTTATTGTCGGGGGTACTGGACTATCCAAGTTTCCAGAACTTCCAATGGAGCTGCCCAATTTCAGAGCATCTGAACACTGCATGCTCCTCTTCCTGCCTGGTGTGCTCACTGCTGTTTAAAATCGGGATGTCTGTGCCTCCTGACTGTGTTTTTGGGAAAGCTTCCCTTAAGGTGCGTGAATGATTTGGAGGAAATTTCGGATGGGGCTTTGTTCGAGGAGCACACGGAAAGCCCGGCATCTTGTGTAAATCTCGGTCTTTTCCCCATTTCCCTATTTGGCAATGCAGTTTTCCCAGGTTTTCTGCCTTTCCACCCTCCCCCACTGCCTCTCCCTTTCCCTAGCACAGGTAACCACACATTTTGATGGAGGTTTAATCTCCTTCCTTCCTTCCTTTGCAAACCCACCTCCTCCCTTGCCCCAGGCACTCTGTCAGCTCAAACGCATCGCAAATCAACCTGACAGTGGAGATCTCCCCTTGAGCAACAGCGCTGGGAGTTTGCTGCTGCTGATCCTCAGATAGGGAGGGTGGGGTGCATTTTCCACATAAAACCCAGTCGCAGCTAAATGGAAGTAAATTTCCATTCCCCATTGCCTTTTTTTCCAGCTTGGGCTGTCAGCTAAGTGGATCCACAACGCCAGGAGGATGCACAGGGTGGTGGATGCAGCCAGGTTAGAGCTGCAGGGACAGTCCTGGTGCTGTGTTTGTCACCTTCCCAGGCATTCTGCTGGCATGCTGAGCTGAGGAACTTGGCCTACTTCAAACAGTCGAACAGAACAACCACTACTTGTGATGGCCAAATGGAATCCGAGGACAATTCCACTTCAAGAAAGTGGAAAAAATGTCCAAGAGAACAACCTAAGAAGTAATGTAATTTTCGTTTTTACTCCTTTCGCCATGTTAGAAGCATGGAGAAGTCAGAAATGTGCTGCTGAGTCCTGCCAGAAACACAAACCAGGGCAGCTCTCTGGTTCTGCTGGACCTAAATCAGCAGCTGCACTGACCTGGGACAAAGGGCTCGTCCTCTGTCTGGGACAAAGGGCTTGTCCTCTCTTCAAGAAAAAGCCCACATCTCCCTAAATTTTATAGGTACAATATTATGACTATTGCAAAGGGAAAAGCTAAAAACTGGCCCTAGCTTGTGCTGCTTTTCCAGGACTTTTCAGGCTGGTGGGAGGAGGCAGCTCCTGGATTCTCATGAGAACAGAGCAGACGCAGCAGGAAAATGTGAGCATCGACTTCCTGTCCTTAGAAGCGTGGCTTTTACCCTTCAGCTGGTGAGAGTCTGCAGATCTATTTGCTAACTCAGCTGTAGTCAGAGAAACCCCTCTGATTCTGTGTTTGAGAACACAAAATGGTTTGTTTTTCAAGACATATCACCAGCAATGCATGGCTTCAGAAGAAATCACTCCTGTCGGTAGCAACAAAACAGTTCAGAGACAGAAACAAGAGGGAGAGAGACAGAAAGGGAGAGGAGGCCACTCTTCATCAGGCTCTGGTGATAAACAGCTCTGTGTGAGTGTTTGAAAGTCAAGCAGCCGGAGCAGGCATTGCAAAATCCGCTGCTGATTCCGTGACTTCGGGAGGCAGAGTGACTCCGAGTGCATAACCCCGCTGCCACTCGGGGAAGTGGAGCTGCTCCCATTATCTGGATTCAGCCAGAAGCTGAGCACTTGCCATGTTTGATTTATTAGTTTTATAAAATGCAGAGTCTTTAATGTTCAGTGCTTGGAGCACACTGTAATTTTAGCTGCATTATTCCAGTTGGTGACCAATGTATGAATTATCTTCAAAGGCTTGGAGTTCCTCTGAGCAAGCTTTCCCATTCCAATGACCAAGTCAGAGGAGTCCGGGAAGGTCTGTTCTTTCAAGGAAAGATGTGTCACAGGTTGAATGTGCAGGAATGTTCTGGAAACACATTCAGCAGAAGCCCTGGAGAAAGCACAGGGGTTATTAGCTTGCACAGAACTGTGATCATTTTAATGTCTTAGAAATGAGTTATTAGTCCCAAATCCTGGAGTGGAAGCTGCTGGAAGAGCATTCACCGCCAGTCTTTGCTGAACTCCCTGGACTGTGTGGGCTGAACTTGCAGCCCAGGGCAGGGGTCTGCCCGAGCCAGCACAAGGACACTGGTGCTCCTCGTCCCTGCCTGGCCTCTCCTCCAGCACACTTCGCCTCCAGGAAGTGTCACAGGGAAAGCCATTCCCACCAGAACGACTGCATTTAAACTCATTTTTGGAAATTGTCTGGGCACAGCCTCCCGTAGAAATGAGATGGCACAGAACTGATTAAATAATGTTTATGCAAATACAAAAGTTGTCAGGGCGTTGTTTTCTGAGGCTTCAAGATCCAGCTTGTCAGAGGCTCCTGGCGCAGTGTCAGGCTTCCTGAGCTCAGCTGAGCCAGTAGGAGCTTGATCTGGGGTGGGCAATTGCCAGCGCCCTGCAGAAACCCTTCCCCATCTTCTTCTGACCTCAGCCATGGTGGGGCCTCCAGGCTCCCCTCCCACAGCTCCTCCTGTGCTGCAGGGAGTGCCCTGGTGACATCCTCGGCTCCCCCTCTCACCTCCCCTGTTCCTGCGGGCCCCGGGGTGCTCACACACTGAGGAACGGCTGCCCCGCTTTGGTGTCACAGCACTTTGGTCCACCCCGTGCTCAGGTTGAGTTGCTGGAGGAATATTGGCATTGTTGGAGCCGGGATAATCAGGAAATTACCGGCAGCTGGTTGCAAGAGCCCTGGGATGCACAGAGTCCTGCAGAGAGGGCTTCAGAGGCTTCTAGAGAATGGGGCGATACCAGGAAGAGCTTCCAAAGATATTTCAGTGAATTTCTAACCGGTTAAAGATGTTGGGTTGAATCTTAGTAGAAATATTAACAAATGTTACCAAATCCTGCCAGAACACCTCTGTCACAGCCCAGTGCTTTCCCCCATTCGTGTTCTTTCGTCCATGGGGCATTTTGGACTCACAGGCAGGTGACTCCCAGTTCACAAACAGCACGAGGGCCATGGATGCCATTACTCATCAGAGGAAATATTTGTGCAACTGCTCAGATCTGAGCATGTATTTGCCTGTGTTTTTGTGATGCTTTGTCTGGATACTCTTTTCAACATGAGTCCATTTGTGCAAGGGCTGCAGGAGAGGTTTGGGAGATGCTGGGACTCGTGGGGGCCATTGGAAGCCATTCCAAGCCTTCACTTGAACAAATGTTTGCAGATCCTTTCCTGCAGTGTTTACCCAGTCCTGACCTAAGCTTCATTAGCTCAGCAGATTCATTTCCCTGCTCCCATACCTTGCTGGCCAGCTGGCACCACGGGATATTTTCGTGTGGCATTTTCCAGGGGACCCTGGGGAAAGTCAGTCACTGGCTGATAAGAAACAGAGAGTATAAAAATCGCATGGTGTTGTCTGTGCTGATGAGCCCCTCACAGGGGGTGACTTCTCCTGGTGCTTCTGCCAAGAGCAGTTGGCTCCTTTTGAAATGCAGTTTGAATTTACGGGACTGAGTCAACCTCTGTATGTGTATGTGGATTTTATTTTACATCTAATCCATTGCCAGTGATGTAACAGACCTGGAGAGACATCAGTGTGATCAGAGAGACACTGGCAATGTCACAGTGACAAATGGGGGGGGTTTGTACAACTCACAGGGATAAAAATCAGCTCCTGCAAGTGAAGGGGTCATTGGGGAGCACCCTGTGGGGCCATAAAGGGAATTAAACAGCAGCAAGCTGCTCTCCTGCATCGTCCAGAGATCAGAGTTGGGTATTTCTGGTGCCACCTGGAAAACACAAATGTGGAATTATCTCCAGAGCTGCTTTTTGCCGTTTCTCAGTGGCTTTGCCTGAGGTGGCCTGTGGTGAGGCAGGATGGCCCAGGGCTGGGAGCTGAGCTCACCACACCTCACTGGCACAAATCCAGAGCCTCCTGCAGTGCTGGTGCTGGGTCTGGGTTTGCCGTGCTGAGGATGAGATCAGAATATTCCTGATGCCAGAACAGATAATGGCATGGAATGGAGTCCGAATGTACCGAGGTTCTGAGGGATGGGCTCACCCACAAAACCCTAAATATCCCTTCCACAAGTGGATCTCCTGTAAGCCCATTTAGCAGCAGAGGAGTGGGATTGATCTGCTCAATCTTTGTATGTCTTTGCTGCTCTGAGTAGCACTTCTGTGATGCCAGGAGAATTTTATCTCACAGTTGTTCTATGAAATGAAAAACGTGCATTTCAGGTGACTATTTGAATTAGTTTAGAACTGGATAAATCAGGAAAGTGGAGCATAGTTTGCATTGTCATTTATAGCTGTTTTTTACAGGAATCATGATGGCTTTGGCCAGTAATGGAAACAGAAATAAATTCCAGAATGCGTTATTGTGCACGAATAAGTGCAGGTTAAACTCCTCAGTAGGAATCAGAGTACAGGATTTAGCTGGGATGGTGCTGAATCTCTGCCTGGATTTGAATCTCTCGTCATCTCTTCCCACTCGGTTCAGGTTTAGGCTTCCGGCTTTGGCCCCTGTCTGCCTTCCAAAATCCCTTTCATCTCCTGGAACGGGGAGCCTGATCGCTCCGGGTGCTTTAATTAAGTGAAATGAAAGGCGATGATTTCCATAAATAGAAGAACTTCCAAGAGCAGCCCCGGGCCCAGCCCGGCCACCCACCCCGAGGTGCCCCGGGAAGCCACGCGGCACATCCCGGTTCCTGCAGCTGGGAGCCGAGCGGGGCTTGAACTTTATCCCCGGAGATGCTGCTGATAGGGAAACGGCAGCCGGAGCGTTCGGAGCGCTGCCAGGGTGATCCAGACCAGGAGGATGGGGAGCTTTGATCTCCCCGAAGCCGAGGAGAGGAGATTCCCGCAGCCCGGCTCCGGCGCTCCCGGGCGGTGATGCTGAGTGGAGACAGACCCCTAGTGGAGCGCCAGCAGCTCCCCGAGCCGCGCTCCTTCCCGTTCGTATTCATTTATTTGTTTATTTTAAGGAAGAGAAAGCGGGATCTGAGTGCTGATCCTTATCTGCCTGCTGCTTTCCTTTGGTCCTGACTCGCCTCGAGCTCTTCTGGAGCTTCATCGTGGGAACACCGCGCTGAATTTCGGGGAGATTTTCATAGGAATACAGATTCCCCTTCTGGAAACCTGGTGTAACTCGGCATTGCCACTGAAATGCAGTTGTGCAAACCCACAATTTCATCTGTGCTGAGGAAGGGAGGTTAAAAATTGCTTAAAACAGAGAGAAATGGGATCATTTGGGAGATAGCAGAGCGGTGAGATAATTCCAGAGGGAGTGCTCACCAGGAACTGTCCAGCAAAAGGCAACAGGGGAAGCTTCTTGTTCGGTTTGGCTGCCCCTGGTTCTGCCCTACCCAGCACATCTGTCCTCACAAAAGGACACCAAGACTTCTCTAAGTGGAAAAATCCGATTTTCACATCAGCAGCTCTGAAGTCCCAGCGTGAGGGTGGGAATTTGGGCAGCCAGCAGAGAATCCCTGGCTTCTTCCAAGCTGCCAAATTAAACAGTGCCACCTCTGCTGCCCCGGACCCACCCTGGCTGTCCTTGGCACAGCAGAGTTTGCCCTCAGAGCCCAGAATCCAGAACCCTTTGTTGATGGTGCTGAAGGCAACAACTGAATCTGGCAAAGGGTGCTCCATCCTCACAATGCAGAATCCCAGATCCTTTCACCCCCATGCTGTGGGGTGTTTTCTAAGCTGGCACCTGGTTTCAACAGGGAGAAGTCCCAGATCTGGAGGGATTCACTGAGGTTGTCTCAGGGAAAGGGAGAAAAGCATTAACAGGATAAATCAAGCCCAGTGATGTGAAATCAGGGCTGCAGTTAAAGCATCATGGCAGCATCAAAATTCTGAACTTAAGACAAAATCAAAGCAGTTGGTAGCACAATTCCAGGACATTTATTTGGTGCCAGTGGTTATTCCTTTGTACATTTTTCTTCAGTGAATTGAATCACAACTAATTGCACAGTAATCACCCGGGCCCCAAGTTCAGATAATGTTGTCTTCCTAATACTTTGTAGAAATGCTGAATCCATTAACTATCTTCAAATGAGATGATTTTTTTTAATTAGCAGGATCTTAGCAAGCCATTACAGACACCATTGGTGCTGCCACACGGAACTTTCCTGTTTGCTTAACACCGGAAGGGGAAAATTATTTTCAATCAGTTCAAGTGCTGGCAGGGTTTGCAGTTTGCTGTTAAAGTCTGAAAATAAACAGAATTTTCTGACAGGTGAACAGGCCTGTCTTTGCTCAATTCCTGATTTCCGTCCTGGTGTTTTTAGGAGGCACCAAGTTCCCTGCTGGTATCTATTGATTTGTCCCAGTAAGCTTTAAGTGCAGGGAAACTTTTTCATTGCAGACCTGCCTTGGCTTTCCCTTGCTGCCTTTGCCTAAGAGCCAGCGTGGCACCATTCAGCTGGACTTCATTTCCTCCTGAAAATCCCCCTCTTTCCAGAATTCTTGATGAGCCACATCAACATTTCCTTCGGGTACCACCAAATTGCAGGCTCAGCCCATCAGCCAGCAAAGGGATGTGAGCCCTGCCCTCCCCATCCCACCCCAGGGAGAGACACTGGAATTTATCTCTATGGCAACTCCGAAGTGCTGGCATGGTAGCCAAAAACCAGGGAATGGGGAGCTGCAGGCAGGGTGGAATCAGTGGATGAGGAATAAACAAAATACTGAACTGATGTGTTGTAGAAGAATGGATTTATAGGTTATGACATTCCTAAAATATCTTTATTTAATAATGAAAACTTCATTATCCAGCCCTCTGCCAAAGTGTTGCCATGGGCCTGCTGCAGGTCCCTGGGAAGATCTTTCATCTTGACAGAAGTTCTAAATTACAGCATTAGAGCTCTGATGGAAAGGAAGTTATGGCCTGCCCTGCCTGTCCAGGGAAATGAGGCACACGCTGCTGGCAGAGGGTTATTGAAGCCTAATCACTGGCAATATTAAAAACCAAGTAGCACAAAAGTTTTTTTCTGTCTGAGCACTGGGGATAAATTAAGTGATAAACCTTGAGTGTTTACCGGAGTTTTATTATTTTATTAAAAAGTAATTCATCTTTATTACAGCCGAGGCTATTATGTTTCACATCGTTAAGGAAGCAACGCGTGGAGACCCGAAAGCCGCTTTGGAGCTGCAGCTATGAGAGCACAGTGCTCTGTTTGTATCACAGGTGTTGGAGCATCCTCTGTGCGCTGACCTCCTGAACGGTTCTGTCTGGGAGCTTTCAGAGCTGCTGAGGTCAATCCAGGCTGTGCTCAGCTCGCAGCTCTGTGTGCTGGGGCTCCTGGCTTGGTGTCCATCCTGGTGCCCAGGGGTGCCCAGGCCATTGTTTGGATCAGATCCACGATCCCAGGCAGGGAGGTGCAGTCCCAGCTGGGCTTCCTCCCCAGCCACTCAAAGCCAGTGGTTAAATCACTGAGAGAAAATTCCCACCTGGATTCCTCAGTGATCCAGACACGCAGCGTGGCTGGGAAAATCCATTTATTCTGTAATTCCTGTGGCTTTGTGAGAGTCCTCCTGCCACAGGCTGGGGTCGGCTTTGCATTTTGGGGTCGGGCAGAGCCAAACCCACGAGTCCCACCCCAATCTGAGTGGAGCACGAGCTGCTCTGCAGGGAGCTGCAGAAAACCCTGCCAGACGTGGATTTCTGGGTGCATGGAACCACCTGGAGCTGGAGAAGCTCCTTTAGGTGCCTGTGCAGGAAGGGAGGACAGGGGATGTTCAGAGGGATGATTTAAAAGCAAATCTGTTGGCTCTGGGGCTTGTGTACACTCAGGTAAATGAGCTTCAGCCAATTTGCTTAAAACTATCCAGGTAAAACCACTTGTGTAAATGACTGGAATGAATTTAATATCACTTAAACATGTTAATATAAATATTAGTCTGTTAAATATTATAATGTATTAACTTTATCCCTATGCAGACCGCTTCTGAACGTAGAACAAATACTTTTTAATGCACTTTGAGGATGTCCAGGCTGAGAATTTCAGCTCTGTTAAACCACAGCAGTGGTACCACAGCAAATGCCAGGATAATTCCATTGACTTTCTTCACTTTTACTACGTTATTCCCATTTCTGACAACCCTGCTCAGAAGCAAACTTGGACATCCAGAGAAGGAGCCAGGGGTGTCCTGTGGGACTGGGCCAGGACATCCTGGGGGTGTTTGTGGTGAGATCACTTCTGTCCCCCCCCAGTGGCAGGGGGGGATCAGCCTCAGAATCAGCTGCACAGTTTGTGCAGCCCAGGGGAAAAGAGCTGCCAGGAATGCCCCGCTCAGGCTTTTCAAACACACAACAATATCCCCACAATAAAATCCAAATGCAGAGAAAGAACAGGCTGCTCCCAGTGTCTGCTTAATCAATGGGCTGTGGAGAGACTGAGGTGATAAACTGACTGTGCCCAGGGCTAATTTTATGCAATATAATATGTTCATAGGATTAGTCTATTTAAAAATAATTTTAATCAAACTTTTTAAAATGCAAAGCCGTTCTGCACTACTCATTTTCAATATATGCCTTAAAACAGATGAGGAAGGCAGAACCAGATCCTTATTATCCATGCATAATTTAAACAATATCATCAACCCACTATTGATTGCTGACTAATGTGCTTATTAATTAATAGATATCTTTGCGTTAAATACATTTTTCAGAGCTGTTCTGGGACCATTTCATAAGATAAATGGGGAGTTGCAGCTCAGTACTTTGTCGCTGAATGCAGAGGTTTTGTCAGAAAGGCTCCTTGTTTGCGAGGAGGACTCGGGACAGCGAAGGAGCGGAACGCTGTCCTCGGAGTGCTGAACCTGGCGTGCCTTTCACAGGGATCTGCCAGCCTCCCCTCCATCAGGGCTTCGATCGATACCTGCCTGCTCAGAAATAGGGGTTCCTTTCACAGGAGCCGCCTGCTCTTCTGTTATTTCCCTGCTGCCATTGGGGACTGGGTTAAACTGGGTTAAACTGGGCAGGGAGGGCAGGGGAAGGCGACCCAAAGGCAGAGCAGATGCACATGAGATGTGACATCAGATCAAACAACTCCTGGGGTAACTGAGCAGAGACTCAGCCACACTCCTGGGATCCATTTCCATCCTGCCCTGCCCCGCTCAGCCTCTGGAATGAGCGGGAATGATTCCTAGGGCTGTGGCACGGGTGCTGGAAAGGGTGCTGGGGTTTTATTTTACACCACTGAGGATCAGTCTGTACATATTTAGAATAAATAGATGTGCACATAAAAAGAATTACCCCTATTATTACCCAAGGATGCAGTGGGAGTACCAGGGGAACGGCTGAAGTAACAAAACTTGACACCAGTGATAATAAAAGAGGGAACTAAAGCAAAGAGATCAACCCCGTCTGCCGGGTTTCGAGTGCTTAATCAAAACTGACTTCTACTACTGCAGCTGCAAAAGAAATGTTTCAGGCCTGCCATTAATTTCCATACAATAACCCTCTAATGGGGGAGTTGCCGGGAGAGGAGGGCGATCAATCTGCTCTAATGACACACCAGAGACTCGGGGAAAATGCAAACTTGGAGCAATTTCATGGCAGGTGCAACCTTGGAAAGTACGGCCATTTTTCTGAGTTAATTTGTTCCCCTGATATGTTTGAAATCCATATTTGTATTTTAAAGGTCTAAAATGTGGGATGATTAAAAAATATAAGCAGATTTCTGTAAGCTTTTCAAGTGGGGTAGGTGATACATTAATGCCCCTCCTCAGAGCGAGGACAGCTGGATGTCTTTTATCATGTGTTGCCAAAAAAGAAGGGAATAGGATTGTTTATTCCAGCATTCCCTTTTTGTCTTTAGCCTTCCCACTTCCCTCCCCAGCCTGGTGCTCATTTGTCTCCCAGCTGAATTGATCCCTAATACTGTAGGAAGTAATAATAGTAATAATCATGGTAACTGCTGGCAGTAATAGTTATTATTCTTATTATTGTTAGCACTTACAGTGCTCTGTAATGATAATGATTATTATTGCTACAAGTTTTAAAACACATTATAAATGAGTTAACTCAGTTCCTGCTACGCTTTGGGTGCTGGCAGCTCTCACACATCTGAAAATTACAGCTGCAGACCTTAACAGGAATGACCAACCTGACCTGGGAACAGGCACGGAGCTCATTTCACTCCGGGTCTCGTCCTCAGTGAACATTTTGGTAAAATCTGTGGGATTTTGCACTGTCACAGTGGGGTGAGGCAGCTTTGGGGTGAATGAGAGCCTTTCTGGGTCCCCTTTCCCTGGGAGAGGGAAAATTCCTGGAGTTGGGGCGCAGGGCAGGTGTCACCGGGGCATGAGCCAGCTCAGCAGCGGGGCCCTGCCCCTCCCCGCTCACCACCGTGCCCCTTTGGGCCCCCTCCCTCTGGGATTGGTGCACTTGGAATTCCCTGCTGAGCTTTTCCCAGCTCTTCTGGCAGCTGCTGAGTTCCGGATGAGGCTCTTCCCCTTCTCCTCCTGCCCCCGGAGGCAGCAGGGTCCTGGCAGGGTGCAGAGGGGGCTCTGGGGGTGTCCCAGAGCTGCTGGGGGGAGCACAGGGGGTCCAGGCCCCCCCAGCATCCCCATTCCTGCAGCCCATGCCTCCTTTCACCTGCTGAAAGCCAATCTCACTTATCCTGATTACTCCTTTGCCTTTCTCAGCACTTAAGAACTCCAGCCAGAATCTTAAAAGTATTGAATTTTCAAGAGCTGTGAAGTGCAGGGGCTTTGCAGGAGAATCGGTGCCTGCTCTGCTCAGCTGCCTTTGTCCTTCCCCCCAGTGCCCATCTGCATCCTCAGATCAGTGCCTTTGTCACGGGCCCTTTGCAGTCAAAGTGAAGTGTGGGCTTTTTTACATTAAAAGATGCTTTTTTACATTAAAAATGCTTTTTATTCTCCTGCTGCATTTATGGAATGCTCTTGGCCTCTCTGCTGTGGCTGTTGTTATGTTCTGGTTTAGATCCCATTTTAAATACAAACCCTTCCCCACCTGCCCCTGCTCACAAACCCTGCTCAGCTGCCCCTCCAAACTTCCCAGGGGTGAATGTGCCGTGGTTCTTCCCTGCTCCCGTTAACACACTTAAATTGATAAACAGAACTATTGATTGTCTAGATGAGACTGCAGGGTTCCTACAAGTTCAGTGATGTCTTCCTGGAGTTTGGTGTCCAGTCAATGCAATGAATTTCCTGCTTAATTCTCACTGCATCACCCAAATCAATTTATTGGACTCCAGTGCTACGCAGCAGGTACCAGGGACAGACCAAACACACCAGACTTGAAATATGCTGAGAGCCTCCTTCCCTGAGGGATTTCTCTGATGGTCTCACACATAACTTGAGGGCTCTGTGTTTAACTCCTCAGGATTTTTAAAGCTTGGTTCTGACTTAACTCTCATGGAGGAGTTTAGAAACCCAGCTGGGCTCAGCTTGGCTCTGCTTTCTGCTGAATGTTGATGGCAAAATCTCTGCTCTTGAGCAGCTCTTCACTCCTCTGCCAGGTCCAAAGGGCAAAGTGAGAGGGAGACAGGTGGGTTTTAGATCTCCTTTAATGCCATGAAAAAAGATGCTGTGAAACCTCATGTCTGAATGGTGAGGTTAGGAAAAAATAACTTGGGAAGAAGGGACACTTTTAAACAAGATCAGACCTCTGGAGTAGATTCCTGGGGGAATAGAGCAGATTCACTGTCCCTTGCATCCCTCATATCCACATCACTCAGCTGTTAACCACAGGCTGGGAAGGGCCCTGGCCTGGGCTGTGCTGGGCTGGTGCTGAGGTGGTGAACTGGGACCTCAGCCCTGACGGCAACAAGGCAGGATTTGGGTACGGAACTTGCTGCAACTTTTGAAAAACCCATTAGGTGATAAAACGTGGTTGCTGTCTCTCTTACTTTATCCCTGGCGCCAGCTCCATCAAATTACATCGGTTTTCTCCTGCAAAATCCAGATACCTCCACGTCAGACAGATTCCCTGTCAATACCTGACAGGCCGATGCAGAGAACAATTTACATTAAGGGAGGAGAGCTGGGATTGAGCGGTGCTGGAGGGATAATGCAACGCTTTCCAATCACTTCAAGGTTTTTCCTTCCCCTGCCCTGTTTTTCCTGCCTCTCTGGTGATTTAGGACATGGATTTTTGCTCCTTGCCATCCTGTATTTATGTCTGTGTGTTGCTGGTGATCTACAAAGCAAGGCACATTCCTGCTGGAATTCCAGTTCCTGAAACCTCCCAGACTTTTGAGCAACCTGGGATAGGGGAGGGTTCCCTGCCCTTGGCAGGGGTGGAATGGGATGAGCTTTGAGGTCCCTTCCAACCCAAACCAGTCTGGGATTCCCTTCAGCTCTGAAATCCAGGCTCCCTGAGCTCCTGGGGAATTTGCATCCTTAATCAGCCAGCACAGCCCCTTCCCCTTGTGCTGGGAGCTTTTATCCCCATCTCCCATAGGATGCCAAACCCTCTCCCTGTCCATCCAAAGGCAAGGACCTGTAAAAGGCAATTCAATTTCACAGGCCATAAACTTATATATCCACTTCTTGCATTTCTCCCCTTTTTGTTTACGATTTCAGAAAAATCTCTAAGCCTGCAATCTATTTTTTTTTTTTTTTTGCCTCTTAACACCCATAATGCAAAGCTGGATTCCAACCACTTGTTCACCAAGGAAAACTTCAGCAAAAACTGGCTCAGTTTGCAGAGTGGCTTTCTGGAGGTGGGTGGCAGGCAGGGAATTTGGGCTCTATTCCCATCAGAGGCAGCTCGTGGATACAGGCAGAGAGAGCAGCCTTGGGAATCCTCTTCCCATCAATTCCTTATCACTGCCCAGTAACTCCCTGAGCCATCCAGCAGCAGTGATGTTGGGTTTAAAGCAATGGTTTTGTCCATGGGAAGTGGTGGGTTGGAGAAAATCCAGGTTTTTTTCCTTTCTGCAGCTAGGGCTGTTGTTTTCCCTTTGAGCAGCTCCCGTTTGCTCTTCTGAGAGTGACTCTGTGCGTAAACAAGCCCCAGATTAAACACAGGCAAATACTGTGACATTTCAAAGAGATGGAAATAGAATAACTCATTTTGCCATCTGGACAGAAGTCCCGGGCCTGACAAGTCCGTGTGACTCCGTGCCTTGCTCGTATCATTACTCTTCACCTCTGCTCATAAAGCTCCACCTAGAAAATAATGTAATTTAATTAGGCTGTGGAATCAGGCTGCTGCCGTCAGACTCGGTTAAACTGAAGCAGTTGGTGAATTCCATTGTCATTGGGGCTGGAAATAACAAATGTTCCATTAACAGCCTAATCTTGGGTGCTTTGGGAGAGGGATTTCAGGCCCCTGGAGGGGTGGGACGCTGGGGACAGGAGTGGGGAGCAAAGTCCAAGGAGGGGACACAGCCCCGGAAGCCATGGCAGGAATTCCTGATGGAATTCCTGTGGAAATCCAGAACAAGGAGACAACACCGTGGTCTGGGAAAGGCGCAGGAGGAGGGAGATCACAGCAGTGCTGGAATGTCCCTCCTGTGTCCCTCGGTGACCCGAGGGCAGAGCAGGGCACAGCAGCACCGGCTCAGCAGTTCCCGGGAGTTTCAGACACAGCCAGGCATTTATGGCACACGGAACACAAACGCTCCGAGTGTGCTGAGCTTTGCAGGACGCTCCCTGCAGCCTCCACCAGATGCTCCCATCCTCATCCACCACTTCCAGGTTCTTTTTTTGAGCCCTCCACCTCTCCCTGTTGGCCCGCGGGACCTGCAGGGTCATGGCAGCTACACCAGAACTGCAGCAGGACACGGCTGGGTCATCCTTTCCCTTAAATGTTTCCATACCATGAGAAAAGAGAAGGCAAAATCCTAAGGACACTCGAATCTTTTGAAAAAAATCCCAGAGCACAAATAAAGTCATCTTGGTTTGAAGTTCACAAATATTTTGGAAGGCAAATGGATGGGAAGAGTTTAGCCTGCAAACACTCATTTGTCATGCAGCCTGACTGCTGCTTTTCAGCATGCTTTGATCCTCTCCAGTTTTTTTGGCCCAGGCATTAGATAATGCTTTAGAAGCCATTAGAAAAAATGGTGACAATTGAAATGCTTTGAAAAATGACAGTTTGATAGTCTAATAATAGCCCCTACACTGATCTGGAGAAGGTTTTCTGTTCTGTTTTTTGTGATATTCATTATGTACAGTGCATTTCAAAACGTCCTTTTCTCCCCAGTAAATAATTTAACCCTTTCACGACCTGCAGCCCTGGAAATGTGGAACACAGAGATTGAGATCTGTGCAGATTTAGAGAGTTGTGTGCTCCATAAAGAGCTGCTAAAGCTGCTGTGATGTGGAGAGGAGGGGACATGGAGAAGATGACAATATTTGTGTTCTTGGAGCAGGCTGACCATGCAGGGTGAGGGCCCCATTCCTGCAGGCTCTCCAGGAAGGTTCTCCATAGGGAGAAAACACATCTTGGAGGGTGAGGTGGCTGGGAGCTTGCATTGCATTGCAAGAGCTTGTTTTTGCAAGATGTTATTTGGCAGCGATAAATGAGCAACTTTCAAGCCTCAGAAGTGATTAATTTCTCACTGGAGCTGTCTCTGAGCCTGTCACAGCCTGACAATCCTGACATAAGTGTCATTTATAATGTCACAAGTCTATTCCACATAAATGTCATTACACAATTACTCCGAGGATGAGGAGAGGTTCACCCGGGGAAGAGCGTCTGGTATTAAGTCAATTACAGATCTTAATGTTATTGTTGGGTTGTCCCCCCTCATACAATTACTTTGTGTCTCACTCGTTCATTTTGTGCAAATTAGCAATTATTTATTGCAGTGATAGCACCAGGCAGCCCAGGTAGGGCGGGTGTCATGAGAGCTCAGGCACAGCCCCGCGCGTGCTCCAGGGCTGATCTCACGTGGGATTGGGGAGCTTTGATACCGAGCCCTCTCCAGACGAGGCCTCTCTCCCCTGCATCCCCCAGCTCCTCTCTGCCTCTCTCTGCAAGGCCCCACCATCTGGGGGGGTGATGAATCCTGTGTGGGCTTTGATAAAGATGGTTCTTTTAAAGCGGCTCTTTCTTGTCACGAGGACAGAGGAGTTCAGCAAATTCCCCTGTGCTGCACCTCAATTATGCCTTAAAATTGGCATAAATGGAGCCTTCATTTAGTTCTAACAGGCTTTCATCCTGCTTGGCCCAAGCACAAACAATTCCTGGGCTGGGCTCAGTGCACGGAGGAGATTTTAATTTATTCTGCACCCAAGGTGTGGTAACGGAGCTGCCTGGCTGGGAGGGAGGCAGGAGCAGGGATCTGGGGTAGTGCCAAAAGCCCCATCTCTCCCGGGATATGTGTGGGACCTGAGCCCCTGGTTTGATTGGAGATCACTCAAATCCAGCTCCATTTCTGAGCTGGGAATGAAGCTGCCTCTTAGGATATGGGCAAAGATTGGTTCTGGGGGCTCTGAGCATCTCTGTGCTGGCTTTGGCAGAGTGGAGCACTGTGGCACCACAATCTGACTCACAGACATAGAAACGTGGAAAAAGGCCAGGAATTTCCGTGATAATCCTCCAGATTCACACCAAGACAACCGAGATGAGGATCAGGCCTTTTAAATTGCTCCCTTTGCCTGTTTGCTATTCTGGGAAGCTATTGTTCTCAAAGGGACATCTTTAAAGCAAAAGCTGGTAGAATAATTTATTTGCGAATAATTTATTCAGTGATTGATGGGAAAAGCTGCTGAATAAATAATTCACTGAATGCTAATGGAACATCAGAGATGGTCGAATAATGAAAATGTTTATTTGCAAATAATTTATTCAAAGAAAAATGCTGAAACGTATCAGCTCAATTATTCTTGGTGCATAATCCAGTCACTCAGGCAGCCCACTGTGACATGTCGTACAAAGACGCCGTTCCCAACAACAGGAGAGCTCCAGGTACAGAACTCCTGTGTGCTCTGATCTCCTGCTCTCCAGCAAGAGCAGTCATGAGGAGAAGGTTGGGTGAGAATGTTGAGCTCAGACTAAAGGCTGAGCCCTGACTCCACAGGTGGTGGGAGTTTCACATCATCAGCCTCTTCCACTCCTAATTTACTGCTGTTGATAAGAGCAGCTCAGATCTGGAATCCTCTCTGTAGCTCTGAGCTTTGCACAGTTTATAAAAGCATGGACTGGGGAGACAGTCCTGCTCATGGAATCCTGGAATGTTCTGAGCTGGGAGAGACCCACAGGGGTCAGAGTCCAGCCCCTGGCCCTGCCCAGACACCCCAAAATCCCCCCCCTGGGCATCCCTGGCAGCGCTGCCCAAACGCTCCTGGAGCTCTGGCAGCCTCGGGGCCGTGCCCATTCCCTGGGGAGCCTGGGCAGTGCCCAGCAGCCTCTGGGGGAAGAACCTTTCCTGATATCCAACCTAAAGCCCAGGCTTCACCCACAGGGTGACTCTTTTAGACACAAGCTCTGAGAACTTCAATTCTAAACCTGCACTGACCACAGAAAAAAGGAAATCAGTTCAGCAGAACTTTTGTCACTGATGTCCCTCATGTGGCAGATGTTTGGGGGGCCCAGGCTCGGGGGCCCCAGGCAGGGACCCCACACAGGGCAGGCTCTGCAGGTCCTCAGCTGTTCATTTGCCAGAGGAGACCTTTCCTGCTTCCCTGCAGCTGTACAGCGGGGCTCAGGTGCTCCTGGAAAATTGAAGTGATTTTGTGATGATACTGGAGCTAATACCAGAAAAATCTAAATTACATTTTAAAAAGAATCTACCCTTTTATCTTTTAACCTTAGGCCTCTCCCTCTCATGCAGAAAAATCAATCTTTACTAATCTACTGACCAAGTAAAAGTGAAAAGGGGAACCCATATAATCATGTACTTTATCTTCTTTAAATATTTTTTTACAGAAGAGGAACTCGTATAAACACGTACTTTATCTTCTTTAAAATATGTTTTACAGAGAAGCTCAGCAAAACATCCAAAGCTTCCTCATGGCTCTTAGGAGAAAGCCCCATTGTCCTGAAAGAATCCATCATTGCTCCTGAGAGAGAGTTTGGGGAGAAGCAGTGAAGAGATCCCCCCCAGCTGTCGGGGTGTTTAAGGAAATTCCACCTCACAGCTCTGCCTTCCCTGCTCTTCCCTGGCAGCGGGATTCCCAAAGTCTGGCTGGAGACACAAGTGCAGGGATGACCAGGTGAGGGGTCAGTGGCAGCCAGGGGCACATGAACTGCTGGGGTTTGGAATCAGCTGCAGGAAAAGCTGTTCCCATCACTTTATTTCTTCATGAGTTCTCTGTTTCAAATGGCTGGCACTCACAGCAGGAAAAATTCCTTCAGCAGAATCCCTGTAAGCATCCGCCTGGGATGTGGAAAGGAGGGACTGTGTGACACCCGTGCAAAGGGGAGCTCTGCCCAGACTCCTGTCTCTCAGAAATCACCTCTTTTCCTCACTGCTGTTGCCTGTTTCTGTCCTCAATGGCTTTGCTTTAGGCAGGGTTTGTAACCAGGACAAAACACAACCCCTGGCAGTGGAACTCTGGGTGCTCTGCTCTGCTGCTCTCCCCAGATGGAGAGGGGAGGTCTGGGACAATAAAAGGCTTTGTCTTTTGTCTTTAAAGGTTTTCCAAACTTCTGATCAGATGTAGATCAGGTCTTGGGCCAGGTTTAGAGTTGTTGCCTCTCTTGTCCAAAACGTTCTGCTTGTGCCTGGCTCAAAGCCAACCCCCCCTTTCCATGAGCCGCTCGGTGCTGCAGCCCCAGGTGCAGCTCGGTCATCTCTCCCGTCCCTCACTGCTTTATCATCTTGTTCTCCCCATTTCCTGCTGTGATCTATGGAAGGAGGCGCCGTTTCCAAGAGCAGGGGCAGTAAATCATGTGTGCTGAGTGTGTGCAGAATCCGGGTGTGTGGCCGGAATGCCAACGAGGGGGTGCTGCCAAGGAGGAACTGCAGGACAGACCTTGGAGTTCTCTGGGACAAGGCACAGCAGAAATGGCACCGTTTTGCCTTGGTAATGGGGGCCCATTTGCTCCTCTGAGTAACTGAGCTCCCTCTCCATGGAGGCTGATGAAGCAGCCAGGGATCAGAGCCCTGCTCAGGGGAGGGGCTCAGAGCTCTCCGTGGAGATGGGTTCAGCTGGGATGACTGAGAGGCAGAGTTTGGCAGGGCAGGGAGTAATAAACCCCCAGAATGATGTGTGGTTGTGAGGATCTGATGCACAACGATGAAAACCATCAGTGCCTGAGCTGCAGAGACTTCAGATCTGCTGACACCCAGCTGGAGCGGGGCTGCTGAGTTCCCGGTGCCTTCCCAGGACTCTGATCCCAGGGATGCTGGGAGCTCTGGAAAAGGCACAGGAGGAACCTCTGGCTGTGCTTTAGCCCCACACTGCCCTGAGAACCTGCAGCAAACTGAATTTTGGGCCACATTTCCATCCTCTTCGTGCTGCCCTACCTGGATCTAAAAATAACGGCACCGTGCTAAGGAGCCGCTATTACATTTCCTTTGTGGTTCCACCCAGCCACAGCAGAACCAGCTCAGGGCTGTTCTATTCTCCAAATTTCTGGCTGTATTAGCACTGTCAGAATCCCTGATGTATCACCTTGCAGGGAGTCTAAAAGCTTGTCAGTGCCTTACTTTGCATTTTTGTTCTGGGTTCAAAGCTGACGGCACAGCTGAACTGGAATCTTTTCTCTGGGTTGCTGAAAGAAACGTAAGAGAAATCTCATTTTTAAAAAGTATGAAAGGACCATAAAAATAAGCCTTTCACTAAGCTGATCAACTCAGGCTCCGTGTAGCAAAAAGGATTCCGAATGAGTAGCTGATAATACAGGCTTTGGTTTGTGGGAAATGAATCAGAGAGATGGTATTTGAAAGGACTATTTCATTTAGGTGTTTTGGTGGCACAAACCCAGCTACTACAGTCAGAGTGCAGCAAGCTCAAATATTATTTAAAAGTTAATTCATATTTTTAGCATATAATTTCTAATTAACTTGCTGTAGTTATCTTGTTAAATGTCAATTAAATCTGGGAGCATTTCTCACAGGTTTCCTGTATTCATAAAATGTAATTATACAGCCATTGCTTGCGTAGCCCTTATTATTGGTATAATCTACAGCTAAATATATCTCTTACATACTAATTATACATCACTAAGTGCTATATTGATAATCAGTAATTGATTTAGCACAAGCAATTGTCGTGTTACCTCTTGAAATGTCAACCTGAAGGATCTGGAATTAAAAGTTCTGGCCACAACTTGTGGCTGGGGCTGAGCTCGGCTGCCAGCTCGTGCTGGGGAGGGGTTCCTGTGCTGGAGCTGGGTACCCGAGGCAGGTCCTGGTCAGGGATTGGGGCTGGCTGGGATGCAGCTCCTGGAGTGTCCAGGTTTTGTGCTGGAAAAGCGAGGGTGGCTCTGCTGGTGAGAAATGAGGACAAACTGGCCTGAAAAGGAACTCGGCACAAAAATAAGGGAAGAGGCAGGAGAAGACTTGAACAGTTTATCCCCAAAAATCCTTCTTTTGAAATCACAGAAATCCCAGGATGGTTTGGGTTGGAAGGACCTTAAAAATCATCTCAATCCCACCCCTGCCCCGGGCAGGGACACCTCCCACTGTCCCAGGCTGCTCCAGCCTGGCCTTGGGCACTGCCAGGGATCCAGGGGCAGCCCCAGCTGCTCTGGGCACCCTGTGCCAGGGCCTGCCCACCCTCACAGGGGACAATTCTTTCCCAGTATCCAACCTAAATTTCCCTTCTTTCAGTTTATGGCCATTCCCTTTGTCCCATCCCCATCTGCCCACGTTAAAATTCCCTCCCCCCCTTTTCTCTCATCCACTGAAGGATGCCAGTCCTTTCTGAATTCCCGTTGGGCTTTTTGTGCTGGTACCAGAATAAAGGGCAAGGCTTGGCGTGCTCCTCACTGAATCCAATTTCTTCTCCTGCCCAGCTGTGTTTTCCTGGGGCTGTGGGGCCGTGTAGGGCAGGGCTGGGCTGGGTCTGAAGTCACTGTGGGGTTGTCTTGTCACGTCCTGCCCATCACCAGCCCAGCTGCGTGGCTGACCTCCCTCCTCTCAGGCAGCATTAATTACAACTCAACAATTAGCAGGAAGTACCTGAAGCCCCAATTAACTGTGATCTGTAACCATGGTGGTCCAGATGAAAAAAGGGAACAAGAAAAAACAGCAAAGGAAAAAAAAAATCACCACAGAGAAGCTGAGAAGGCCTTAATTAGATTTGCACATTTGCTGCCCAGCAGTACCTTGGAGCAAATATTATTCCCAGTCTCTCCCAGCCTGTCTCCAGTCCGAGCCAGCTCCTCCCCCCTCGCTGTCTCAATGATATTTACTGCTCCATCAGTGTTGTTTGGAGTTCGGATCCCCCCTGTCCCTTGCCAGCCCGGGATGTGTCTGTGTTGATACTGATGTTATTCCAGCAATGATCTTCCCTTCCCCTGTCACTTTGCATCGCCCATTTCAGGCAGCACAACCTCAGCAAACGAGCAGCAGCCTCTGCCTTTTTCCCATTTGTGCTTTCCCCTCTTGCTGGAAGTGGTATTTAAATTAAACCTCGCGTTGTGTTCCTTTCCTTCGCTCCCGTGTTTCCTAAGGCAACCAATTTTATAGATCTGGGAAATGGAATCAATATGAAGTTGGATTGTCCTTATGAGATACTCTTAATATCCCAGGAGACCAGGCTTGGTACACCAGGATTAAGGAAAGGGAAAATTACTGAGGGCAGGGTTCTTTGGAGGGTGGTTTGTGTGCACATCTTGGACAAATACTGAAATGGGGAGAACAGGATCCAGGGGTTCGTGTGGCTTTAATTGAAACCGTTTGTAATCTTCATTCTCTTAAATGACACTTTTTATCTTCCTTGCGATCACATGGTGGGTTCTGCTGCGCACTGAGTTCATAAAATATACAAAAATTCAGTGTTCTTTGGAGAAAATTCATTTTGAGTGATGGGGCAGGGATGGCAATTCAGATAATAACTCTGAATGATGTAAAAATGAGCCCATTCTTCAGAATGTTCAAGCTCTGCAGAGCTCTGTGGCCACCACCAGCTCATTTCCATTTTGCATGAAAACAAATTCTCCAAAACTCAGTGAAAGACTTGCTTATTTCTGAGTAACTTTTTTTATTGATTCATTGAGGACAAAGTTTTCTGGCTCGCTCAGAGCATTCCCTGCGAGCGGGGGAATGTGTTTGCTCACAATTATCCCTTGGTGCTGGTGGTTTCATAACCAGAGTTTGTTAGAAATGAAAACTTAATTGAATTAGGCTGGTTACCCTTGGGGGAGCACTCAGGAGAGGAGAAATGTTCTTTCTGAGGGGCAGTTCTGCTTTTCTCCCGGCTGGAGGAGCAGCCCCTGCCCAGTCCCTCTCCAGGGACGCTCCCGACCCTTGGTTGCCCCCATTTTTCTGTGGATTTTCTCTTTGCATTCTGTTGGCCTCCTCTTTTTGACCTCAGTTTTTTCTTTTTCTGCTGCCAAACAACTCCATCAGCTGACCTGGCCCTGCTGCAGTGCTGGAATTTCCTCCTGCCAGGGCTGGCTGTCCCTGTGCTGTCCCTCTGGCCGGGGCGGATGGACTCTCCTTCCCTCATCCCTGCCCATCTCCTCCTCAGGGATATTGATCCAGCCTGAGCAGCAGGATCCCAATTTCCCCCCCAACTGTTCCATGGACTAATCCTTAATGCTGGGGCTTTGCTGTGCTTTCAGTGAGTCTGGTTCCATTTTCCCTCATGGGGAGTGTAGGAAGCAGGAACGCCTTGAGTCGTGAGGAGCCTCCTCCTTAGGGGCAATTAAAATTCTGTCCTCATTTCCTTTTAAAGTGCTCCAACATTCCTGCAAAAGGCCCTTCCCCAGGGCAGGGGTCTCCCCACCAGCTCCTCAGCTGCAGCAGGAATCTGGAATCCAGGCGGAAGAGGGGACAAGGGAGCTTGGCCAGGCCTGGATGGCAGGAGAGGGAAGGGAAGGGGAATTGGAGATGAGGAGTTGGAACAGGAAGAGCAGCAAGAACAGCCAGGGTTGAAGATGAGGAAGATCAAGTGCCTAAGATTAGAGCTCTAGGAGTTCTGTCTCTGCAGCATGTGGTGGAATTTTACTCAACTTGCAGCCTTGGCATTTGCCTTTCTATTTTTTTGTAATATATGCTCATCTATTTACCAAATTCTAGGGGAAAAAAAAGGAACTGGGAGTTATATGGATTCAGTGTGCGTAACAAAAATGTGATACCACATATTCCCTGTGAATATTTTCAGGATAAAAAGGCAGAGAGAAATCAGATAAATGCATCAAAAGGAGTCAGCTGTCTGCCAGAGCTTGTTTTAAATATCAAATTAGAATATAATGGTATGCACAGTCTCCATATCAAATCATGACTTTATTGGCAGGGACTGGAAGGTGACGCAACTCCGAGTCCTCCTACACCCCTGGATAATGGATGAAAGAGCGTTACATGGAATAAAAGCAATTTTGGGATCAAATGCAGGCTGAGATGGACATTCCTGTGGTTCAGACAGGGGAGTGGCTCTTCCAGGTGCTGATGGCTCCGTGCCCTGGTCACTCCAAGGTGACATCTCCGAGCCATGGGCTGGCCCTTCCTCTGCCTCTCCTGCGCCTGGGAGGGGTTGGGATCAGCCTGAGGGTGTTCATTTGGGGTATCCTGGCAGCTCTGAACCCCGATCTGATGTCAGTGATTTCCCAGAAAGGCAGTGATGAGTGTCAGAGTGGACGAGATATTTCATCTGTCCCATACTGTTGGTTTTCTCAGTAAAAAGGCAGTAATGGAAGCAGAACCTGTGGCAGCAGCCTGTGGAGCAGGTGTTGTTTAAATATCGATGATCTGCTTCTGGTACCATCACAGTTCCAAGCACAGCTGGAGCTCGGGGCTTTACCTGGGCCTGTAAACAAACAACCAAGGAAAGCAAAAGTGATCGCAGCGGGATGTGCCTCTCACCAGGAATGTGGGGCCACCCTCCCACTGCTCTGGGTGATGTCCCCTCGTGGGAAATCCCTGGTGACTGACACAGTGAGGGCCACTGAGAACCACCCGTGGGGTTTTGTGTCCCAGCAGATAAAGATGAGCAGGTTGGGTGGTGATTCCTGAGTGTGATGAGACAATTCCCATGGCAGAGGCAATTTCTGAGGGGTTCCCAGCACAAAGCCCTGCTTTAGGTGCAGTTCAAGGCTGTGGCTCCTTTGGACAGGGGGAGCAAAGACAAAGAAAATGGAAATACTCCTTTCCAGGCGGAAGATATATTGCTGTAATATTTCTGGCGCTTTGGTCTCCATTCCCTGCTGGCAGTCCCAGCTCTCCAGTAGCTGTGGGCTGTCTGTCAGAGCTGCTCTCCCTCACGCACAGAGTATTTGTTAACTCCAACCATTGGAGGCAAACAGGGAGGTGCTGCGCTGGAGAAGGGTTTTACAGATAACTGCCTGAGGCACCAGACATTTTGGAATCAAAATCTGGAAAGCAGAGTCATTATTTCTGTTGTTTTAGTGCCTGCTTTTATTTTCTTTCTTATTGACAAATGTTCCTTAGCCCATCTTGCTGTGGGTGGTTTTCTTCGCATTTGCACTTTACAGAGCTGTTAAAAAAGGAAAGAAGAAAGAAAAAGACTTTATTTAACCATCTTGGCAGTGTGTCCTCCTTCGTGCTCCCTCACCCTTTGCTGTCTCTTTTTTGACTTCTGATCCATGGACAGAGATTCTGGAACCTGCTGCTTTCCTTGTGAGATGGGAGTGGGAAGTGTCTGGGACAAATGGGGGTAGAAGGGAAATTTCTCTTCAGCCCCCTCTGGCAAAGTGTCAAACAAATCCCAGTGTTCTCCTTGCTGAAGAAGCCACCTCGAGGTGTACAAACAGCCCCCCTGGAGGAATGTTTCAGCACTGGAAGAGGGCAGGCATGCACTCACCACCCCTGGGAGAGTCCAAAAAATGAGTGGAGATGTGAGACTCCATGATATGGGGTAGTAGGGTCAAAGGTTGGACTTGATGATCTTGGAAGTTCTTTTCCAACCTTAATGAATCCATGATCCATCCCTGTGGGGGTGTGATTTTAGTGACATGCCAGGGCTCGGGTCAGGGCCCTGGAGGCTGTTACAGCAAAGCACTCGGCTTGTGCTGCTCAGGGGTTGGGTTTAGGGTGTAGAGAACACGGAGCAAGTGAATAAAGTGCTGTAAAAATAGGGAGACAAATAGAGAGGAGATGACAGAGCTGGGACTGCACAAGTCGTTTGTCCCAATGACCTCGGGAGGTCTCAGGTGCCTGGAAGGAATTCATGGTTATTCATGGCCATAATGGTAAAGGGGAAAAAAAGCAAAAGGATGGGATGTGAGGCTCAGAGGAGTAGGAAATGTTTCCTTCCAGCAGCGCAATGAGAGTAGCAGTGATAACCTGCTCCTCCCCTTCCAGCAGCTCGGAGCTGTGATCCCTTTGTGAGCCCCACAAATCAAAAGGACAATCTGTGTGAGTTCAGGAGAGGCTTTGTGCGCTCCTGATGGGGACAGTGACAGAGAACACTCCTGGGACCGGCTCTCCTCGGCTGAAGAGTCTCTGAGCAAGTCCTGACGAAGGAGAGCTTTTCAGGGAGAGGGAACATTTTTCATCAGCTCTCCTCGAAATGCACAGCCGAGTTTTTGGTTAGACAGCCCTCTTAAGGCATCTCGCACTGTTGCAGGGCTGCCGGCGGCTCCAGCCCTGCCGCGGAGCGCAGAAATCGAGCCCTGCAGAGAGCAGCAGCACTCCGGGTGGCTTTTTGCCGCTGCTCCACGAAGTCAAGGGCTGAGGGCGCTGAGCCATTCCCTGCTGACCTCCCTCTCCTTTGGGAATGGCACTGGGATGCGGGGGTTCAGCTGCTGTTGTGAGGGACACGGGGAGCAGCCCCCACTCCTGTGAGGAGGGGTTCAGGTCTCTGATTGTCAGAGAAATTGGGGAGGCAGCAGCGGGAGCTGCTCGGGGGTGCAGCAAGAGAGGCGCTTGTTCAGCCTGAGCAGGGGAAGTACATCAGGGAAGGAGGTTTTGTGCACAAACCTCTTGGGAACATCGGTGTTCTGCTCTTAAAAGGACAAAATTTCGCTCGTTATTTCATGTATTAATTTATTTTTTATTTGCATTTCATTCTTTATTGGCAGGACTGACAGACGCTTGATACATCTGAATTGCACGTGTTTGTCTTCTCAGTAAACCCTTAAACCCAGGGTTTAATCTATTGCAGAGGTATTGTGGATTTTAAAAGCTGAATACACTGACTTTCACCCCCCCCCCTCCGCTTTATAACAATATGAAAATGTAATCTGATGACAGAAACACCTCCAGGTCCTCAAGTCATCCCTTTCACTTGGTAACATTCAGATCAATCTATGTACCAACATTATTAATTGCAGCATTTTATTTGCATTTTTAAACCTGTTTGATTAACCTGCCCTTGCACTGCGGAGCTCAGCGTCTAGACTGACAGATCTGCACAGGAAAATTAAGGATATAAACTTGTTTACCGAGATTAGGTGGAATCTTTGCAGTTCTCTCCGCAGCCTCCCCAAATGAGCTCGAGCCCTGTGAAGACAGGGAAGAAGATCTTTATCGGATTTCTCAGGCAGCGGAGGTCTGGCAGCCCTGACTCTGAACTCGCCTTAAATTTCCCCCCTTCCCTGTCAGTGGCCATAAGTGACCCCGCGTTTGCCGGGAGGTGTCCGGCACAGGATGGACCGAGGCTGCGGGGCTGGAGCGGCTCCGGCCGGGGCACCGCGCTAGAGGGGGCTCAGCGACAGCGGCTCCGCGACCCCCGCCCGAGCCGCGGCCCCTTCCCGTCACTGCACGGCCGCCGGCCGAAAAAGGCCGATAAACCCGGCTGCAAACACGTCCCGGGGCGCTTCCCCCTCGGGGTCCAGCGCTCGCTGTGTCCGCCCGGCTCGGGCTCATCCCGGCGGCTCAGGGCGGGGCACGGGCTTGGGGCAGAGGCTGCACCTCCGGTGCTCTCCTGGGCTCTGCTCTGAGCCCGTCACGTCACAGGGACCGGCCTCACTTCACTGGCAGAGGCAGGGAAGAAGTTTTAATTGCTGCGTTACAATAAACTGGGCGTGACACGTAAATATTGCAAGTGGCGCAAGTTCCCAAAATCACAGCAGCGAATTTCTCTGCTTGTTTCCATCCTGGGCGAGGATGAATAGTTTTTTTCCAATTGGATTGCTACTGTAATAGAAATATTATACTGACAGCCAAGCTTGCTCTCCCACCTAATGCATTTTCAACTTTTTAATGCTGATTTCGGGAAATGTGGCTCCTGCAATTTGCATCCAGCTCTCAGGAAGTGATGCGTTATGAGAACATCTCACATACCTGCAGAAATGACTTCCACCAATAGCTTTACAGATGGAAGTGCTTTTATTTTAAAAGATGGCTGTGGGAATGGTGGGTTTCTGCTTTAGCCTGTGAATTAAGGACACTGGGAAGCTCAAACACTTCTGCTGGGAAACGGGAAAGGTCCAGGTGCAGCCTGAGGATCCCAGGGCAGTGAGGAGCTCCCCAGCCTTGCCTTCCTCGTCTGCAGGAATACAATTTGCTACCAGAGAGTGAAGTCAGAGCACTGTAAAATCGCCTGCAGTGGGAATTTCATATTGGCACTGGAATGCCCCAAACACCCAGGCACTGTGGATTTGCATTAAAAGAGTTTTTACAGCCAGAGCTGAGGCTTTGGGGGACTGGGCCTTCCAAAGGACTGAAGAGTTTATTAAATTCTGTTTCCATTTGTGCGCAGCCGCATGGTCTGAGAAGCAGATTGGTTGTGAAATTTTCATCAATTGGTCATTAGTGGGTCATCAATTCATAGCTGTGGCTGAGTCTTTCACAAACACAAGAAGTGAGGCTGCAGCAGAGCCAGGGTAGGACTGGCCTGGGGTTCCCAATCCTGGGGGATGCCCCCAAATCCACAGTTTGGGTTCATTATCGGGGACAGATCTATCAGATGCCTCTGCTGGGGCTGAGCTGTTGCTTCCTATTCTTGCCTGAATAGAAAAGATAAAGTTTTCAGAGCTGTCAGTCTGGGCTCTACAAGAAGCAGTAAAAATAAACTTTAGAAGTAAATCTCAAGCAATTGGAAGAGATGGTGCTTTGATACAGTTTCCTCAAGCCAACTTGCAGCCTAAGCAAAATTATACACAGCCTTTGCCAAGCTCAAGGTTTCCAGAATGCTTTGATTTCCCCCTCCTTTTCCCTGCACTGTTTGGCACTTTCAGGGTGCAGCCCCAGCAGGCGTCACAGACATAACAGGGGTGTAGGAACAGGGATTTTAATGGCAACATGGCAGAGACATCACCAGGGATCCAGGGAAGAGGGAAGGGGGCTGGGATGGGGGGAGATAACCCAGAGCTGCAGGAGGCTGAAGGCTGGAGAGGTGTTTTGCCACAAGTTTTATTCATCAGTGGCATTGCTGAGTCAGAGAAGAAGGATCTACATTAAAAGAGCTGCTTTTGGATCACGTCCTAATGCAGACATTTCCTACTGGATTTTTTTTACTGATGCTCCAGCAACCCCCCCAGTCAATTCACAGCAGTTCACAGAGGGAACACAATGAGGAAATGATTCCAGCTGGGAATCTTTGCAGAGTTTTCATGGAGGGCTCTCAGTGCCCACCTGGGATTTCCTCTGTGATAAAAATAAACAAGCTCGGGCCTGACTTCCCAGGCTGGCTTGGGATGCAGAACTCACATCCAGCTGCCTGGAGCTCGTGACTTCTTCCTGGGTTTTTATTTTCACTCTTCAGGGCCTTCAGAGGTTGGGAGAGGGCAGAGCCTCTCCCAGAGTTCTCACGCCCTGTCCTGAGCGGGGCTCTGTGGATGCTGTGGGGTCACCTCAGAGCATCCCAGCCCTCGCACAGCCTTCCCTGGCCCCTTCTCACTCACCACGTTTGTAGTGCTGGGATCTGGGGCACCTGTTGGAAAAGTTGATCCCACTTCCCCACCCGAGGAAGTGACAGAAAAATGCCAGAGTTCCAGGTTACTCCTCCTTGGCCGGAAGCAAAATCTCTCAGCTGCTTTTCCCTGACTCGCCCGGCAGGGAGGAGTTCTGGTTTTTAAGGAAGGCTTGGAGAAATCACTGCAGGGCAGGACCAGCACTCGGGTCCTTTAATCTGATAGAATTCTGCACTTGGTGACACAAGGGTTGACTCTGTGCTGTACAGGAGATGACAAATGGAGCGTCAGGGCTGGGAATAAGTCCCCAGCAACGGGAAGCCCTCTTTGGTTCTGCTGTCTCGCTGTGTTACAAGGAACACTCGCCCTGCCTGCAGTTTTTTATTTTTTTTTGCTCACCAATTGGCCTGGTGCTCTCACTGGAAAGGAAACAGGAAAAAAGTTGTACCTCTGGTCTTCCTCTTTGGTTACAATTAATCTGATCTGTGTTCAGCAAGAGCCGTTTCCGCTTGTACACACAATGCAGCAGCCTTGCAACTACAGTTCCTTCTACATAAATCAATCTCTGTTTAATTTTAGCCTGTACTGAATTTGACCAAACCCTCAGGAATTGGTTATAAAAGCTCAACAAGTGCAGCTTTTTATTTGGATCAATTCTGAGGGCTGTAGGCAGCTACTCTGTAATGTAATCACTGCTCATGAAAGTGGAAATGGAATTCTTTATTGTTTATAATGCAAATCAGACAACAAACTCGGAGTCATCTCTGCTGCCTGCATTGTTCCCAGTTCTGGAAACTTCACTTGCAAGTTAAAAGTAGGAAAGTTTTCAGTACTGCAAGAAAGACTCTTATTTTAAAATATTCATTTTTAAATTATTTATCATTTGGCATCCATATGGCTGTGGTGTAACGGGGCTACATTATCTATGGACAGCTAATAACTTTAATTGGGCTTTAACGAGGAAAATGCTTTTTCTGTGTGTGCAGCCACGTGATCCTGCGCTGGTCCTCAGCCACTGAATGAAAATGAGGGGCTTCAAAACTCAGCCAGTTTGGATATTCCAAAGCTCACTGCAGGCAGGAGATCTCCAGTGCTGGGGGTGAATGTCCCTCACCCCAGAGCTTGCTGTGATTGTCATAAATCCCCTGGAGCAGACACTGGGAGAGGTGGGAGAGGCCCTGGGCTGTTGGAAAGCCAAGAAACCTCGATTTTATCAAGAAACAGGGCAGGACTTGGAACGAGAGGATCTTCAAGGCCCCTTCCAGCCCAAACCATCCTGTGATCCCATGAAATTCCACAATCCCACTCTTGGCTTACAGCTTTGGAGGAGTTTTGCATTTCTTGATGAAGCTGAGGCTGGGATTTTATTTTTTTCCAAGTCTTCTCCTACCTGCTAGTGAATGAATCCCAAAAAGATTTCTGTCACTTTACAATGGGAAAGGAGACAGATTGTGCCGTTGCTTCAGCTTTCATTTTAATACCTGCCAATACCACTTTGCAAATCCTGGAGTGTAATGCTAAAAAAAAAAAAGGAGAAGTGTAGCTAACATGAGGTTAAAAAATGTCTTTAGTGTGTAAAATATGAAGCTGGATGACACATAGGCAGCTGCAGATGCACTAATTTGATTTCATGCCTTAGAATCAACTGTTCCCCTGCAATGAAAGGCACATTTACATCCATCTGTCAGAGTAGGTTCCTTGTCTTTCCAGAGCTCCTCCGCTCTTGTTTCACCCCAGGTTTTCATCCCATGCTCTGCTCATGGGGGCGAGTTTGGAGCAGCTCTTTTTTTTCCCCAGATCTCCTGTGTTTTTCAGGAACTTACAACAAAAATCTATTTATTTTTTATCCCCCCCCGCCCTTTATTTTCTCTCTCTTCCGAGTCTCAGGGTGTTATTACCGGATTAGGAGACACAGAACACAGGACCTGAGTGTTTGAGCTTTAATCCTCGTAAGCCAGAGCCCAGCTACAAAGCTGGGTTCATGACACTGGGAATCACTGGGTTTGTAGCAGAGGGGAGCTGGGCACTGGGGAGGAGCTGGGGTGGCTCCTGGCAGCCTGGGAGGGGGTGGTGGCACAGGGGGGCATGGCCAGGGAGGGCTTGGCATGGAAACAACGAGGTGCCAGCAGAGTGATGGAGCACCCTGAGCCAGAAGGAGCTGGATCCCTGCCTGGGAAGGGCTGGATCCCTGCAGCACGGGGCCAGCAGGTGCCCTCAGGTGTCCCTGCAGGTCCCTGGGGTCCCCTGCCCCAGGCCAGGCTTTCGTGTTGCGTTTGGTTTGTCCACACCACACACTGCAACTGAAATCAGATTTAGATCTTGTCCTGTGCTGCAGGTACGAGCAGAATCGATATCTTTCATATTCTCAGCACAGCAGGAAATCCTGGAGATGGAAATTAAAGGTGTCTGACAAGCTGCCGGAGCAGCCAAAGCTGCTCTTGCTTTTCCAACTGGCTTGGAGTGAGCGACTCATGGGGTTCCTCAAAAGTTAAAACGGGGTTGTGAGTTAGTTTGGCCCATTTAAATACACTTGCCATTAAGGTGCCGTCACCCCTCAGATATTAATTTGCAGTACTTCACAGGATCTGTTGTTCTCATCGACTAAAACACGCTGTAAAACAAACCCTGGGTGGAAATATTGTAGCAGGAGAAAATCCCAGTGAGCTGCTCAGTCTGTAGTGCTGGTGGGTGAGGGATTTTTGCTGCTACGAGATACAATGAGCTCCCTGGTGCTTTTTTCTGCTTGTAGGGAAGAATCAACTCGTGGTAGTAGAAGCTGTAACAAATTCTTGGCAAAGAGAAACAAAAAGCAGAGGTCAGTGCTGAAGCTGCATGAAGCTTCTTAATTTTTGCTTCATGAATTTCTATAGTGCTAAACTGACATTAAAGTGAAAAGGGAATTGTCATTACCCCAGCTATAATTACACAAATTCCAGCTGAAAACCACCAGAAACTGCTTGGAGCTGGGCTGTGCAGCGTTTTCTTCTCTTGGCAAGGGCTTGGCTGTGCTCCTGGGAGGTTTCAAACCAGCAGCTGCCGCAGAGAAAGGGACAGACAGAATGCCTGGAGTCCCAGCCTGGCTCTGTATGAGCACCCTGAACAATATTTAAATGATTTTAAAGCAGTAAGCAGGGCAGGAACTGTGAGTGTTATTTCCCTGCTGATGAGATAATGATTGGGGTCAGGCAGGGGCTCACTCGTGTTGAAGTATTCTGGTATTCAGGGGTATTGTGAGACACCCAGAATCCTGCAGCATCTTCGTTTCTCTAAAACATTTGAAACCCTCAACATGCTCAGAAAACCCCTTGATTTCTGTTACTCAGGCACACGAGGGTGTGTTACTGTTCGAGGATCTGATGTGTGAGTGAAACTCCTACGCCCTGACAAGGAGGGATGTGGAAAGGACTCCCTGCCCGAGCAGGGAATTGTGGCTCTGGGAATGCTCCTCTCCGGGGGCTTCAGCTGGGGCAGAGCTGCAGAATTGAGGGGTTTTGGTCACGGAGGCAGAGCCCAGCCTGGCTGGGGGCGGCTGACTCTGGGCACGGAGCCCTCCACGAGCACTTTGCTCCTGATCCTTCTGCAGCAGGAGCGGCTCTGGTTGGGTTTAGCATTGCCGGGTGAAATACAGGAGAGAGAATCTCCTCTTCTCTTCTAATTCCATCTCCTCCAGCCTGGAAATTAAAACTGCTTCCTCAGAGGGACCTTTACCTTCTACATCACACAGCCTCACCCTCCCCCTCCGCCTTGCCAACACTTAATGGGCTGTAGGCAGCCAAACCACGAGGCTGTGAGCAGAGAGAAATGATAATTCATTCGGGATGGAGGCAGGAGGCAAAATGTAATCCATCATATCTGCTCTATCTCATTATGGAGGTGAGATACAAGAGAGGGCAAGCTGTTAATAAACTGGTGGATGAAGTTATTTTACCAATCTGTTACAGCAAGCGAGGACAGACAGGGGTAGAAGTGCATTATTCACACCTTTTCCTAATCCTTTTGTTCCCCGTTCTGTGGAAATGCCTTTGTAGAGCCGGGAGGGCAGCCTGGCTCAGGGAGCTGCCATGCACACCTCGCACCTCTCCAGCCCGGGGGTGAGTCCCGCTTTGGGAGCTGCAGGAGGGATGCCCAGGCTCAGGGGGCAGGGGTGGTGCTGGCTTGGCAGAGCCATTCCCTGCCACAGCCACAGCACATCTTCCCCCCGGGAATTGTGTCCCCTTCCCCCAGGAGCTCTGGCAGCTGCCCCTGCCATCCCTGCGGGCTGTGAGGGGCTGGAGGCAGCTTGGGGAGCCCATCCTGCTCCTGCTGGGGAACATTTTGGGCATTCCTGGTATCCCTGCTGTCCCAGCTCGCTGTGCACGGACACCCAGCAGCGCGGGGTACCCGAGTGCTGCTCTGCGGGGGCTGAGCACAGGCATGGAGCTGTTCCCAGTGTCCTGCTGGGTGTGCTGGGAGCAGGAGGGCTGGAGTGTCACGTCCCCCCTAAAACACTCCCACCTTTTCTTCACAGACAAATGTTTCTGTGGAGGTTTGATATGGCCAGGTCTGAAAGCTGCCTTGTAGGGGAGCTTTGGAGGCCTGTGGAAAATGCACCTCGGAGGCCCCTGGAATTACTTATTTCTCCTTTTCTTTCTCTATCCACAAAGCTGCTGCTTCCTCTTGTGCTGCTTTTCATCTTTTTCATCTCTCTGGCAGGGATGAGGCCTCATTCTGGAGCCCACTCTGGGCAGATTTGTAGCCTGGCTGCGCTAACAAGGTTTCAGTTTCAAGGCTGTCAGCTCAGCAGAGGAGCTGCACATCCTCACTGTGGTTTGTGTGCAGTGCAGGAGGGAGAGCTCAGAAGGAAAATGTTCCTGTGCATCCCAAACCTGTATAAGAGAGTTAGTGAAAAGGAAGGGAGGTGATCAATGTGCCAAGAAGGTTTTTCTAGAAAGAAACCCTAAACCAACCCCAAGGCCCTGCATGTGCAGACATCCCTCCTTCCTTCACTGTGGTTGTCACTTGCTTGGGGTTCCCACAGAATTGGCCATGTCTGAGTGGGAAGGGACCCACAGGGATCACCCAGTCCAGCCCCTGTCCCTGCCCAGACGCCCCAAAATCCTCCCCTGGGCATCCCTGGCAGCGATGTCCAAGCGCTCCTGGAGCTCTGGCAGCCTCGGGCCGTGCCCATTCCCTGGGGAGCCTGGGCAGTGCCCAGCACCCTCTGGGGGAAGAACCTTTCCTGATCTCCACCCCAGCTGTCCCTCTCTGTCCCTCTCTGTCCCTCTCTGTCCCTGCTCTGTCCAGCACCAGCAGTCACGATAAAAACAGAGGAACTGCAGAAGACAAATGAGGTTCCCGAGCTGCACAGACTCGCCCCGTTTGCACCGGGGAGGAGGAGATGGAGACATCACCTCATTAACACCTCGCTGTGATCACACGGGGCTGCAGGGCTCCAGACTCAATGTTTTCCAATTCAAAGGAGAGGAGAGCAAATTTACGGATGATGACTTGATTAAATTTAAATTACTATAAAAATATCGAGGCAAGGCTTCGGTGGTGACAGGAAAATCTCCTTCAGCTTTTCCTTCCCGTTACCCAGGGTTTCACTGAGGCCCATGAGGAGAGAAGAGCCTGCAGTTTCCCCCCTTCATACTTGAATTTGTTTTTACACGATTTTTATTTCAATTTCTAAACGTTAATTTTTTTTTTTTTTTAATGTGCAGCAATGAAAAATAGCTTTGAAAATAGCCAGGAAGGGACTTTCTAGGAAGCTTTTATGTTGTCAGCCCCTGCACTCGAAATGTCTTAACTCTGAGGTTCAAGTCAACAAAAATCCAGAACCGATGGAAATGTTGGCAAACACACCAAATAATGAGTTCTGCGCTGCTGTTCCTCTCATCTTGAGTGAGCCAGAAATGGCCCAGGGCTGTGGAGAAGGGAGGAGATTGTTGGTGCTTCAGGGTCTTTCACTCCCTGTAAACAGCTCCAAGTGTTATCAGAGATCCCAGTCTCAGTTTCATCCTGGAACAGAGATAATGGCCACATCCCAAAAGATGCTTTTACAGAAGGCACTAATTATCCCTCCTTTGTCAGAGCCTCACCAGGGTTTGCTGACTGATAGCCTCTCCTCTCCTTGGAAATCTTCTGTTCCAGAACAGGACTCCAGTTCTTGAAAGCCAGTTTGAGGAGATGTCGGTGCCACGCTGAGCTAAATCCTGAATAAAGGATTTCATTTCCCAGAGCTGCTGCCTGGCACCTTCCAGAAGCTCCCCTGGGAAGGCAGAGCAGGGCTGGCCTGGGCTGGGCTGGGGAGATCTGCCAGGGGCTGTGGGGGCTGAGCTGGACCCAGGGCAGGGCAGGGAGGGGAGCTGGAGCTGGACCAGGCACTGCTGGCAAAGCTGCCAATGGCAGGAATGGAGGAATTGTAAAAAAGTGGGAAAAGACCTTTGAGGTCATCCAGTCCAACCATTCCCAGCACTGCCAAGGCCACCACTGACCCATGTCCCCAAGTGCCACATCCACAGGGCTTTTAAATCCCTCCAGCAATGGGGACTCCAGCACTGCCCTTTGCCTTTGGCAAAGAAACTTTTCCTAAAATCAAAAGAAAACTCCCCTGGTGCAACTTGAGGCTGTCAGTGCTCCCCAGAGGGTTTTTTCAGCTGTTTGGGCTTGGCTGCTGTTGCTCGTGGCCTTGCTCAGGTCCTGCTACAGCGCTCTGGGTTCCTGCTGGGTGTCCTGGTTCCCCTGAGTCTCCCAGGTTTGGGGGTGTCCTTTGGGAACCCCCTGTGCCCGCCAAGTGCCCCTGGCAGCTCAGCAGGAGCAGGGCTGCTGGTGTGTGCCAGGCAGGCTCTGCTGCCTCCTCGCAGCCCATCCATCTCCCCAGCAGTGCAGCGATCCCATTCCAATTCCAGGTTCCCGGTGACAGGACGGAGGCATATGGTGCCGAAAAATTATGATAAATGCATATTATCATCCCCTGAGCCATCCATCAATAAGCACTTTCCTGAATAAGCTGGGGGAAGCAGTTAAAGTGTGCTCCAAATCTGCGGGGTCTGTGGTCCTGGAGGGCTGCACTGCACATTTTGCCACGGACAGGCATTAATGAAGGTAATTGAAGATGTTATTAGGAGAATGTGTTTGTTATCAGAGTTTGCTTATGGCATTATTACTCATAGCCACACTTCATTAATATCCATTTTTCACGGCTTTGCTCTGTCGTTCATTGCTCGCCTGACCTTGTGTCACTGGAGGAAATGTCAGAGATGAAGAATCTGTACTTAGAGCTGTGCCACCCTCGCTGCGGGGGCCCTCAGTCTCCAGGAAAAGCCCATTTCCTGAGCTCTTAGAGCTCAGCCATACAAGTCACAGACAAACATCTCCAGGTCGGGAGCTGGGCATGCAAATGCTCCCTCGGTGTTTGTGCTAATGAATAAGTTATTGCCCCACTTGTAAAACCTTCCCGCAAATAAACACGGAAATACCAGCTGATGGAGAAGCACATGGCTCTGTTTGCCTCTGGAATGCAAAAGTGACTCCAGATTTGCTGGTACACATCTCACAAGGAAATGTTTTATTGCATTGTTATTGGAGATGTTTAATGATCATCTTTTGTTAGGATCACTGTCAGGTTCCTGCACACAATCACATTTACTGGAGCTTTGGTTTTGATGGCCGCGGCTGAGTCAGAGATTTTCAAATTATAGCAGTCAGAAATAGAAGAATTAGCTTGAAAATGCTGATTATAATGGACTTTGACACCCAAAAAGTTGTGGAAAAGCCCTTTCCAGAAAAAAAGCAGGCTGCAATCTATGTGAGAATTGCAATGAAGTGAATCCGTGGAGCATAAAACACTTGGGAAACAAAAACCTTATACTGGGTGCCATCCCTGCCCATGGAACCAGAGGATCTTGAAGGCCCCTTCCAAGTGAAACCGCTCTGAGATTCTGGGATGATGATCTTGGATTTGGAGAACTGAAATTCAAGATTTCACTGTTGTACTAATTGCCAGCTCAGTATAATCAAGGGACAGAGTTTCCTAAGGAACCAAAGCAATTAAAACCCAAAGGGACCATCCCACAAAGAAAAGGAGCTGGGCTTTGCCACCCTGAGCCAGTTCATGCCCTGGGGCCAGCTGGGTGTGGGCAGGGGGCACAGGGGTGGCTGCCGTGCTAATTGAGAGAAGCCCCGCGTCGTTATCAGGATGATTCTTTGGCAGGAACATCCTAATTCTTAGAATATCGACAGTTTGGTTAATATGTTAATGATCTTAATTTCCATATTGAGTTTTGTCACTTTAATTTGTTCAACATGCCAGCACAGAGTATTGGCACTGGGAAATCCATAGCAGGAGTCACAGGCAGAGATTCCAGACTACTGATGACACATTGCTCGAAATTGTCTTTTTGGGGTCTGGCTCAGGCCGCCCCACTCTGCCACTCACTTTTCTGGTTCTCTGCTGCACCCGGTTCTGTGCTGCTGGATTTTGAATATCCACGTGTGTTGCTCAGTTATCCTAATTTCCTTTACATCTGTGTTTCTCCATGTATAAATTGTCCAACATTCTGTTTGTTCAGTACCAGGTGCTGGCTAGAAATGATGATCTGGGAGTTCAAGAGAGGGATGACTCTACAAAATTTAATGGTGTGTCCTAGAGAGGTTGAACTGCATTATTGGCAAATCCGTGTTTTGGGTGAATGTCAGTAAAAAATGATCAATATTAGTTAAGGATCTTTATGTAAGTACCTGAAAGTCTCTGTTTTCACATTTAAACACATTTATGGTTATTATCCTCAGCTGAGACTGTAAATTCGAGTGCCTTCTCCATCATCCTGGGTAACCACTGACACAATCCCTTCTCCAGAGCTGCAGCTCTTCCCTCTTCAAAGGGAATCTCACTTTGCAGGGTTTGGCAGCTCTGGGGGCCCCCACCTGAAAATCTGCCTAATTCAGGCTAAAAGCTCCCAGGTCTGGACACCCCAGCTCCACTTCCAAGGTATTCCCTGCTCCAGTTCTTTGCTGCCTCACAGTTTTCCCCAGGACTGGAACAGTTCCCAATTTCTGCAGTAACTCCAAAGGGGAACCTTTTCCCTGTAAACTCCCAAATGCTTTTCCTCAGGTGCAGATGTTTCCCTCCCAGAGACACATCCCTGTGTGCCCTCCCTGCTGCCGTGGATGCAGGGACGCAGCTCCATCCCTTCCTGCCCTGTGTTTGGGAGAGCAAATCCCAGGAGCATCCCTGGAGCAGGGAGGCTGAGTCCTCATTAATGCACTGCAGTATCAACTCCATTAACATCGAGTTCTCACTCAGCCCTGGGTGTTACTTAGGGGTATTAATCAGCTGCTGCTTTATTTTAATGTGCTAATTTGGGATTAATGAACAGCAAGGTTTGATTTACAGAGAGATCTTTGGTTTGTGCCTTCCATTGTAGCTTCCCTTCCCTTTCCTTTTGCCCGATTCCAGCTCCTGGCTGGGCGGGATGAGTTACTTCGAAATATTCCTTATTTTGCTCAGCACAGTCTGGAATTTCAGTCTAGGGCTGGGTCATGCCTGGTGAAGGGCTGCATTAGGATTGTTTTCCAGCGGGAAAATGTTTGTCCTTTGCATGGAAGGCTTTCTTTTCTGTAGTTTTGATTCTTTTTTTTAAAGGATTTATTTTAGTCTTAATAGAATTTTGCCGTGCACAAACAGCACCCGCAGACCTGTCTCTTCCCACGCCCCATCCTGATCAATCCCTCAGCTCCTCCTGTCTGGTTTGAGAGGAGACTGTGCCCATCTGGATGGAGGCAAAGGCTTTTCTGAGGGTTTTTTTCTTATTTTAATTAGAAGTGATTTCATTTCTTCATCATTCATCTGATGATTGGCTGTACCTGCCCTTTCTTAGAGTCTTTTCTCTTCATTAGTGTTTATGCTTTGTATAACTAAGAAAATAATTAACCGTGCTGGGTTTTATTTGCAGCACTTTGCCAAGATGTTGGTGGGTGTCTGCACTAGATCATAATTTGATGGTGTCTCTGCAGCCATGCAGAAGCAGGAGAAGAAAAATGCCATATAAACAACGGCTCAGACAGAGTTTGAATGATCCAGTAATTTTGATTTATACTTTGCATTCCGAGGAACTGTATTAGCAGTTAAAGTCGATGGGTAAACGATTCCCAGCACAAACGGAGTCAGAAACACAAAAGAAACTCCCCGGGTGAGATTTAGTGCCGGGCACTTTGTTCAGAGCCAGGCTCTGGGTGTAAATCACAGCCCTGGTTTCACTCCTAACCACCAACCCCCAGCCCACAGTGATCTGTCCTCGGTGTCTGCAGGAGCTGCTCAAGTGCAGCTCAGTTCCCATCTCCTTTCCAAAGGCAGGGAAAGCTCATCCCACACCCGGAGTGACGGCAGGACCTGGCACCTCCTCGGCACAGACCCGGGGCCACCTCCTCGCTGTGCATCACACCAGGGGCACCTCCCTGTTCTTCAAAGCAGAATCAATTTAATTCGAGCTAAAAGTCCCCATGCCAGGAGGTCTCTTGGACAGGAACAATTCCCTTGTACACTGCTCCATCCTGTGACTCTGCTCTGGGGAGAGCAGGAAATTGTGTCCCAGCCAAAATCCCAGCAGATAAGGAAAATGCTCAAGGGATCTGAGCTACAGTGCTTATAAGGTACTGGAGCATCTCCGAGAGTGTCATTTATTGATGTCTTGCAAGGGAAATGTTGATTCCTTTTTGTAAATTGCATTTTTCATCAAAACTCACTGAGACTGAAAAATCACTTGTGACTGACAGGCTCTGTGTGCTCCAGTTTGATGTGAATGTTTTGGCTGGTGGAGCCGGAGAATAGCCTGGGAATAATTACCCAGCCTAACACGTTCCCTGGGTGACAGACAACATCTTCATTTCACAGGCCAAGTTGTTTTAAAAGACTTTTCCTCCTGACTCTTGTCTCCCTCTTCCCCTAATGGGAATATTTCCCACCTCTCATTTCTCTTCTTGAGCCCTGGGCACACCTTTGGCAGGACAGGAATGGTTTGAAGCAGCCAGGGGGACTCCAGCTCCAGCCTCGTGTGTGTGTGTGTGTGTGCGTGTGTGTGTGTGTGTGTGTGTGTGTGTGTGTGTGTGTGTGAGTTCAGAGCTAAAGCTTCACTCCGTCTCCTGAAATTCCAGAGGACAGGGCTGCTGCAAGCAGCTGCCACATCCCACATCCCTCTGCAGCCCAGGGTGACCTGCTGGGGAAGGAGGGAGCTCGACAGCCGTGCCACATCCTCTAATTCCCTCCGTGGGACTGTCACTGCCACTAACAGCGGAGTGTCTGCGGTGACAGTGACGCTCTGGGATGCTCCCAGCCCCTGCTGGCTTCTTTTTCATGCCTGAAAACCACCTCAGGTCTGGAAAAAATCTCTTTCCTCACTGAGGTAGAACCCTTAGGGACAGGGGATATCCCTGGCTCTGCCCTGGAAAAATCCCCTTCCCCACAGGAGCAGAGCCCTGAGGGGCCGGGGACATCCCTGGCTCTGCACAAGCCCTGCACCAGGGTTATTCCTGTCCCTGCTCCAGCTGGCACAGGGCAGATCTGGAGCTGCTTTTGGAGTGGCCCTGGGGGAATGGCAGTAAAAGCAGCTTTATCCGTGCAGGGTCTGGCCCTGGGAGCCTCCTGCCCTCCAGGTTGGGATGTGTGATGACCAAAAGTTTGAAAGGCATCACAGAGCTCGTTCATTGCAGGGGAAGGGTGGCAAGGGGGCATGGAAGGGAATGAAGACCAAAACATCCTACTTTAATATGCAGATGGCAGAGTTAAGCCACGAGATTTGTGTAGCAAAAGAGAATAATGTCCAACATTAAGGGAGTTATTTCTCAGCCTGATTAATCTCCCCATGAAATCAAATGGGTTGGAAGGGATGTGCTCTAATGACTTGCTGAGCCTTGTTTTGCACAGTTCTATAGAAATTGCAGACGTGGAAAAATTATAAAGTCAAAGAAAATCTTTGGCCATTTTCTTAGGTGGAAGGTTGGGTTACACGTGTCCTGCCTCATGGCAGCCTTGGAAATACAATGGTTTGATGGCAGTTGGCTGCTAAGATTGGTGGGGGAGAGAATACATTTTAAACCTGAGAAATCTGTGTGAGGGCACCAGTGAAAGATGGAATATAAACCCCAGGAGTTGCCCACAGAGCAGAGGGAATATTTTGGGTGCTATTTGCCAGACCTGAAAGTGAGTACTCACAGCAGATTGCCACTTTCTGATAAACAGATTGGCTTTGGTGCATCCTGGGAAAGTCTGGAAGACTTTCAGCAGAAAATAAGGTAGGCTGAAAAATGGCAGCAGATTCATGAGGTAGAAATAATTGAGGTAAATCCTGGAGCATTTTAGTTCCCCTTCCTCACTCTGTTTTCAAACAGAATATTCTGCATGATGAATTGTGGAAATGCAGCACATGCTGGGAGGTTTTAACTGTCTCCTCAGATCATAAAGAGGAAGAAAAGGAATCCAGGTCTTGTTGATGGTTTAGGAAAAAGCTAAACAGCACAGGAAGAAGAAGGCTGTACCTTAAAAATTAATTGTTCAAGTACCAGGTCATTGTGGAGTAATGCACCGTGAAATGATGTTATTCTCCAGGAGAATTTCCATAAAGTTTAACACTCCATGACACATTCTTTTCCTATTGAAGTTAGTTAAAAATAGTACATGAAAGTCCTCGGTGAGTGGAGGGAGCACAAGGAGCCTGGGTGGAACAAAGCTCCGGGAGCAGGGCCTCGGCAGAGACATCAAACCCGCCGGAGCGATCCCAGGCAGGCCCAGCACTGAAGGAACATCACTCTTGGTGGATTTTTCCTGTTACTCACGTTAGGATAATGAGATTATTGGAATTTTTTTTTTTTTTTAATGAGAAGGAGACAGAACACCTTGGTTGCAAAATGATTTAGGCCCAGAGCAAGGCCATCAGTCTGGGCCTGATTGCTGTCAAATGCTGGGAAATTGGAGCTTTACACGGAGATTTCTGGGGATGGGCCAGGTTTTTCCTGCTTGTTCGGTGTCAGATGAGATGGAGGAAATATTTGTTGGGAATGTGTGGTTCTTTGAAAGGTTGGGAGGAAGAAAAACAGGTCCAAGTCCAGGTCCAGGGCTGCGTGGGTGGAAAATGGCTCGGGAGGGAAGTGGAGCCGTGGGCAGGGGGTGAGGGATGTGCCCGTCGGGAATGTCCCTGCCTTCAGGACTCTGTGCTGCTCTCCATGGGCTGCACTCGACCTCAATTCACAGCACAATTCCCTCCCAAGGAGCATTTCTAGAAAAGCGTTTGTTTATTTTGCAAACAGCCCACCAGGCAAGCATCTGTTTATTTACATGTTTTATCTGTGTGACAAGTGAAGCCTCCTGGAGATTTGGAGGCCTTTTGAATTGGATCTGAAGTGATGATTTTTCTTAAAATAGTCTTCTGGACTGGCTCTGCAGGCGCTGGGCCTTGTGATGCTCCCAAGAATAAACACACGCTCCCAAGATTTGCTGGCACGAGTGCCAGAGCCCACAAGGGTTTTAAGTAGTGAAATGAAAAGGTGACTGGGCAGGGGGCTCTGATGGCCACAGGGGAGAGGGATGATGGGTGAGAGTTTGGCCATGTCCTGGTGGAGAAATAAAACCTGAACAGAAAAAGACACTGCCTTGTTTTGTAGACCTAACATGTGGACTTCTTGCATTTTTAAAAGAAGTCTTAAATGACTGTGGAGTGGAAGTGCCTGAGGTGATTGACGGGCTTTTTTTGAAAGTTAGACTTTCAAATTTATTGTGGTGCTCTTGGAAATATTGCCTGTGCAGCTCCAAACCGGAGCAGAGTGCTCCCGAGTACTTCATCCCTCTTTTTTATTTCCTTTTTACTCCCTCAAGCTCTGCAGATGCAGCAGTTTTCTGGCAGGAGATGATGGGCCAGAACTATTAACCAGCTTCTAAATGCAAGATTAATTTATAGGCTGGTTTTATACATGACACTGCCTAGGAAGGCGTGGAGAGAAAGGATCCAAGCTGTGGCTGTGGCTGCAGAGCCCTGGGGCACACGGGGAGGGTCCCCGGGCAGGCTGGGGTGGAGCAGCACGGGTTGGATCGTGGCTGGTGCCTGGTCCAGCAGCCTGCCTGTGCTTCTGTGGGGATTCACGGGCTGTCACCACCAAGTGTTGTGAGAGGCTGCAGGGGAAGGCAGGGGCTGCCCTCCGGCTCCTTGGGCACTCTCCTCTTCCTTTCCTGTCAGCTGATGGGAAAGAATTTGGGTTAAACTCAGTGCTATTTTTCGTCTCTGATCATAGACCCATTACTGGATCTTCCATAAGCTCTGAAGAGTTTTAGGGCTGAGGATGCTGCGAGGGGAAGGAGTAATGGGAGGGGGAACAGTGGGACAAACCCCTTCTGGTCCATTTTGGAATTAATGATTTTCAGAAGCTATCAGTTACAGCCCTTAACTGGAGAGCCCAGATTATAAAGAGGAATATAATTAGTGGCAAATGCTGTGAGATATATAAAGACAAATAGGGGACTGGGATGAATGGGGGCTCATAAATTTTATTAAGAACCACATTTGTATGTAATCATTTATTCCTGGGGTCCCTGGAAGTGACTCCAGACTGCAGGATGTGCACACTGGAGCTGGAGAGAGGTCACTCCCTTTATTAAATCAAATGTAAGAGATTATTGATTCATAAAGAAAAATGGGTATGTTTTAAATGGGGAGACAAATGGACTCAGAGTGATGTTCCCTCTTTGCTATCAAGCGGCTCTTTCCAGGTTTGCACTGGTTCCCCTGTTGCTGGGATTAAATCATTTTTTCCCCCAGAATCTCCTTTGTCCTGAGGGAAGTTCAGGGCCTGGGTGTTTGCTAACAGGAGAGTGGGGACTGCTGGAACCTGTAAATCGTGGAAATAAGGGACTTTTATATTTCCTTTCAGCTGTGGATCCCAAAACGAGGTGTGTAAGTGATCCCTGCCCATTTATAGGTGGCGGAACAAAGGTGCAGGGGGATGTTAGGAGGTAATGTTGTGTTCCTGGAGATCCAGAGATCCCCAGCAGGACCTCTCTGCATCCCTGGGCCCTTTGCTGGTGACTGCAGGAACACAACCTCGCTCCCACGCTGGCTCTGCTCCAAGCCATGCACACCTAATCATTATTAATGGCAAAAAAGGTGACCTATAAGCTCCTAAATAGACTCCATTTTTAAATCTCCTATTTTCCCCCCAATCCTTCAATCTAATTAGGCTCACATCAGTATATTATTACAGAATGTAATCATTCCTTTCTTCTAATAACATTCATGGATAATTTTATTTCTCATTTTCAGCCTCCTACTCCTGTGGTGTAATTAGTGTCTCTGGCACCTCGTGACGCTCAGAATGAGTTGCAGCTGCTAATTGCTAATTGAAAAATTAGAAACTCAGTTAGAAAAAGGATCTAATTAAAATGAAATTAGATAAAGTCCCTTCAAACTAGTTTCTTCCTCTTTGCTTTTTCCCCCAGTTTTGCGATCCCAGAGCCATTAGCACTCGCCAATTACATTTAATTGTTAAACACAAATACATTTTCATTCGGCTTCGTACAATAACCTTTTATTAGTGAAACACATTTAGCAGGGGGGGCTGTGAGTCTCTCCTAAATTTCATCAAATCACCTGCTGATCCTTGCTGGGCAGGGTGGGGCTGCCCTGGTCCTGAGAGGAAGTGGTGAGAAATCCCTGGATGCGTAAAAGATCTTTTGGCAAATGTCCTGTCCTGAGCTGTGTGTGGCCATCAGGTCGTGGCACTGAGCCCAGCAGGGGCTTTCAGGGTCCAGTCCATTCCCTCTTGTCCTGTCCTGCTCTCATAAATAGAACAGAAAATACCAGAGATGGAGAACTCGCTGGTTTTGTGGGGGATTTATTCCTTGATTCCAAAGTAGGAAGGTCCCAATCCCCCCAGTTTTTGTCACAAAGGCAAAGAGCAAAGGGTGTAAGCAGGGCAAGAGCCTCTGTCCCATGGGGTGCTCCCAGGGCTCCAGCCAGAGCTCTGTGGGTGATGAGATGTGATGGGAGCCTGGGAGCAGAGCATCGGGACCAGGAGGGCACCGAGGCCTCGGAGCAGCCTGGCCCTGAGCTGCTCCTGGGGATGATCCTCCCTCATCTCAGGGCAGGGGTCACCCTGCTAATTACAGCCCTGCTCTCCTCCAGGAGCAGCCCTGTGCTTCCCAAGGCTCTTCCTGTTCCCTCTCTAAACATGGCAAACACACTCTTGGAGAGCTCTTTCAAGGTTACAAAGGACTTTGGGACGAAACAACTGAGAACCAGAACAACATCTGGATTTTTATTGTCCTCGCACGCAGTTCTCATCTTACAGCTGATGTTTTATACACCTCGGAGTATTTTACTGCTTATTCTATAACTGTGATATGCTTATTAAGTCATCTATCATATATAATATAGTACTTAATTACTCTATTATTGAGCTGCTCCATTTCCAGGTGGGAGCATAAATAAATCCCAATCATGGTTTTCAGGATGCAAGGACAGTTCTTACGAATCAACAGTTAAGTGAGCTTCGATGTATCTAATATGTGTAAATATCTCATATATATTGATGTATGTCTTATACAAATCACAGAGAGGGTGTCCAATGTCTGCCAGATTTGGAGTTCAAACCTGTGGTGTACCTGATGCATATTTTATTTTTATCAAAAGGGGTAATTTGGTTTTAGCCTAAATTTAGTGTAAAAATGGCTTTTTGCCCTCACTGGGAAAGTTCTAATTGTCTTCAGTGGAGCTGGAGTCTGTAGCGAAAGAGAAAGGGAAATGGATAAAGTGTCCTGAACTCAAGAGGAAAAACAGGGGTAGAAGAAAGGAACAGAAATTCTAAGTAGATTTTGATGTGTGAAGCTTTACCTGCCCAGACATTCAGAGTAAACAGTGAAAAAACAGAGTTTAGCAGCCAGGAATCTTTGCAGGGGAACTGATTCCTGGCTTTTGCAGGAAATCATCTGCCACAGCAAATATTTGTCTCTCTCTGTGTCAGTCACCTGTTCTGAGCACCCTGAATAAAGTAACAAAGCAATCAGGTACAGCAGGAATGGTGCAAACAATGGGATTCTCCATTATCATTTTAAAAACAAGCACATAGAGATACAGATTTCCTCCCTTTTTTATTTTTGCTGCATGGACATAAACACATCTCGAGCATTGTTGTCACATTGGATTTGCAGAGTGCTGGAGCTGGGTGATGGTGAGTGGCAGTCGAAAGGGAAGGGGCAGCAGAGGTTGGAGTTGAATATAATCACGCTGAAAAAGACTTTTCCAAAGCCCCGGGGCTCCTGAGTGGGCTCAACAAATGAAATAGGGTTTGTGTGGAGAGGGGATGGCATGAGAAGGGCAGAGCATGATTAGAAAGGACAGATCTTTTGTTAGAGGTTACTGATCCACTGGAAAAGAAAGATGAGTTGGAAAAAAAGGGCCTGGAAGGGTTGAATGCATGAGCACTGCCCTGCAGCCCACTCACACCCACTGTTCCTTTCAGCTGGTTTTGAAGTTGATACTCACGTGTTTCCAGTTGGCTCTTGTGGGTTGAACTGCGAGTTTTTGAGTAAATAACCACGTACAGTCACTCCTGGAAGCTGCTGGGCCTTAATTCCCCAGGTTGCTGTCGGTGGGAGCTCCCACAGATGTGGTGATGCTCAGCCAGCTGTGCAGGCTGGAGGTGCACACAGAGAGATTTACACACATGTTGGGTAAACATTTCCAGTTATACGAATATATACACAAAGCTAATTATTTCTCCTTAATTGGTGAGGCAAGATTGATTCAAGCTGGGTTCTTCCCCTACTGAGGAAAATTGTCCAGTTCTGGGCCACATTGAGGGGCTGGAGAGTGTCCAGGGAAGGGAAAGGAGCTGGGGAAGGGTCTGGGAGAGTCAGAGCTGTGAGGAGCAGCTGGGGGAGCTGGAGAAAAGCCTGTGGTTCTGTGCCTTTACAGACAGGTGGTTCTGTCCTTGATAATTCTGGAAATCTGATAAACCCTCCACACGTGAGAATCTGTGTATGTAGAGATGAATTATCAAAGTCACATCAGCTTTGCCAGTTCCTGTGGCCAAACTGTCCTTCTTTGGCACTGATGGCAAAGGAAACATCTGAGAACTGACGGTGCTCAGGATACCAAGCCAGGGGCTGTGGACCAGCCTCAGTAAGGGGATCAGGCAGCACTCAGGGAATATCCTGAGCTGGAAGGGACCCACAAGGATCATTGAGCCCAGCTCGATACAGCAGTGATCTCAATTAAGCAGGGGCACCAGGTAGAACTGGCAAAATGAGATTGCGGGCAGGAAGCCAGAGTGCTGAAGTCAAACGCTGACAAAACAGGTACAAATTGCAAAGCTAATAATAGAAATTCATGCTCGGGCTGTCAGGGGACAGCAGCCATCCCACCCCACCCCAGGGGTGCCGAACGAGCTGCTCAGGGGGTCGGGCTGCACTTGTCTGTCCTCCTGTCTCGCCGCAGCTCTCCAGATGCACAAACACTTCTCGAGTTCAAGTCCTCAATTCTGAATTTGCCCTCAGGCTTGTGCTGAGCGGGATCTGAAATGGTGGGGATGATAGGACAGGGCTGCAAACGCCTTGGATTTGCAATCCTGACACATTCCTGTTCCATGCCGGAGCGGAGCAGCAGCCCTGGCTCCGCTCGGGCTCTTCCCTGAGCAAACACTTCCCACAAAGCCATTATCTGTGAGCACAGGGGCTGCGGGAGCGAGCAGAGCGAAAACAAACACAGCAAAGGTGTCTGAAGGCCTCGGATCTCAGTTTCAACAGATGTAACTAATAAGGGTTCGGAAATCGAGCAGGGAATTGGGACGCTGGTGTGAGAGCGCCGCTCCCAAAGGGCAGCAGTAAAAACAGGGGAACCCCAAGTGATCCTGTTCTTTCGTAGCTCTGTTTCTAAAACAGCCCTGGCTTTTCCTTCCCTCAATCCCAGGTCCACCTTCACTGATCCAGCTGCAGGCAGGGGCTGGGGACATCTCTCTGCAGTGCTGAGGTGGCACTTGGGGCACTGAGGACATTCAGCATCACAGGAGAGAAACTTCACTGCCTGATCTGCGTGCGGTTGTCAGTAGCAAAACACAGATTGCCCTGAGAAATGGAGACAAAAAATGGCTGTTTTTGGCAATATCACGAAGAACAAGCATGCAGTTGGGCTTTTCTAATTAAGTTCTAAGGCAGGTTGTGCGTGGACTTGTGCTTCTTCTGACTGTTCAGCCGCAATGACAATAGAGGAGTAAATGTTTCAGCAAATTGTTACCTCACCCAGAGTGTCACAAGATGGCATTTTCACAGGGCCACTACTTGGATAAAATATGACCTTTTAATGTTCTGACAACAAAAACTGGCTATTACAGTATATCTAAACAGGATATACACCAATTTTGGTATTTTGGGGCAGTTCTTTCCCTCATGGATGAATCTGTTCCCTGGAAGAGCAATCCCTGTAGATCCATTTGTTGCCTGCTAGTGCAGCTACAGGAAAGCTGTCCTGGTTCTCCTTTGTCCTTTACTCCTCTAACTCTGGCTAGGTGCTGCTCCTGGGGCAGTTTGTGCAGGATCAGACCCCGGGCGAGGCCTCTGCTGCTGTGACAGAGCAGTGGGGAGGGCAGCACTTGTTCAGAGCACAGTGCAGGACTTACAAGATCCCAGGCTGGCTTCCAGCTTTAACATGAAGACATCAATTCACCCTCATTTTCCCCAGGCTGGCTGCAAACTTGGAGCTTTAATAAACACAGGAGCAGAGCTGTTGTGTCTTTAGGCGCTTCCAGCAGACTCTGCTCTGACGCTGAACCAGCCAAGACAAGCATTGCTAAACAGCTTTTTGTTTGTGGGGCTGGCATCCAGCACATCTCTCAGTGTTTAACTCTCCTGTTGGATGAGAACAGTGTCACGGTGTCACATTGTGCCAGGCGTGTTGGAGAATGACACAGGATTAGGGTGACAGGAGGAGGGCTCAGGCCCAGGCTCAGGGCAGGACAAGGAATCTGTGGGAGAGGCAGCTGCAGAAAACACCCAGAAAAACAGGGCAGAGAAAGGGATTTCAGTGGCCAAAGTCCTCTGTTTTGATCATTCTGGCAGCTGCTCCTCTCCACTGGAATCTGGCTGCTTCTATTTCACTGAGTTTCATAAACTGAAATTGGACAAAGCTGATGGAACTTCGAAGTTGTCCCCTCCTCGAGCAGATGCTTGGGCTGGATAATCCCAGAGGTCCCTTCCAACCTTATTCTTTCATGACTCCATGGAACACACGTGTCTGAGTGACTTTTCCACCGTTCCTGGTCATGAATATCCGTTTCTTTTTCCCTCAATATTTCTACCTGGGACTTGCAGCAGCTTTCTGGCAATGTTTGCACAAGTAAACCCAATCCCAATAACCACTTGCAGGGAACGAAGAACAGGAGGGGCAAGGGCAAGGAAAAATTAATTTAAACACCAGGCTAATATTTACAGAGCAGCTGTTGCTTTATTTGCCCAGCTTTGCTAATTGTAGGCCAGAACCTGCCCTGCTGAGGGCAGGGGACCCACACTGGTCCCATGGCTTGGCTGGCAGGGGACACCCGGGACATTCTGGATTCTCCCCCTGATTATCAAGTATGAATAACTGGCCAGGGTGATTCCACCTTGCCTGGGACTCTGGGTGGGTGTGGGAGAACTGGGTGAACTCCCCCCTCACGCAGGGAAAGGTTGGAATTCCAGCCCTTGGGTGGAAATTCCCATTCCCAAAGACAAAAGACCCCATGGACTGAGTGTGTGCTGCACACCTGGGAGCCCTGATGGACGTGGGTTGACCAGATCTGTTCTGAAAGGCTGGAAATGTGGATTTCTGTGCCTAAAGCACTGCGCAGGACTTTTCCCCTCATGAATAAATAAATAATAAACAGCGGAGGCATATGGGGGAACTCACAGCCCTTCTCCTGCTTGAAGCTTGGGAAAAAAAATTAAAATATCAGAAGATAAAGATGGCAAGGGACCCCTGCAGGGAAAAACCTCTTTGTCTAATGACCTTTCTAGGTCTATGATAGCAAATACAATGGCCAGAGCTCATAAATCATAGTTCAGGAAAACATCCTGAGGGGACGCTTTGACACTGTTTGCATATTCAAATCTTATCCCACTCATGAAAGAGAGACAAAATGTTTTTTTCTCTCAAAAATGTCAGCACAGGCTGGATTAGAAAAGATAATTCAGAAGTACTCCCGGAGAATAATTACCACTGTCACCTACCTGCAATGTAGTTAATGAATGGGAAGAGAGTGTTTTATTAGAAAAAAAATTATGATTATTAGAGTAATTAATCAGCTGCATGATGACAGCTTCCCTGGGAAAATAATCTCCAAAGGCCAAGTGGCTACAGGAGGGCATTTTGTTGATAAAGCACCAGGAGCACAAAACATTCTTCTCCCATTAGATGTGGAAGTGCTTACAGGGGTGGAATTACATGATCCCCTCAGCACCTCTGGATCCACGGCACTTGGGGAGCTCAGAGATTCATTCTCTCATCGCTTAAATGCAAGAAAATTTTGTGACCTTCTGCTCTCCCCCACATAAATAAATATCCCTTCCTCTCATGCCTCGTGTCTGTCCCATCCATCCCAGCCCCAGCCAGGGAGGCAGGTCAGGATCTCTCCATCCTGAGCGCATTGCTCAGCTTCCCCCGGGGCACACGGGGATGTCTCCACCCTGGGAAGGTGGGAAGGGACAAATTCATGGCTCCTCTGGTCTGTCCAAAGGTAAAGAGAGACCAGGCCCAGGCCCAGGCAGGGGCTGTCTGGGGACACAGAGGTTCCCAAACCTCGGGAAGGCCAGAGCCCCCTCCTTGGCTCCCCACCCGGGGCGGGCAGCAGGACAGGGGACAAGGGGAAAGGATGGGGAGCAATTTGGCCCAAGTGCAGCTCAGCAGGGGCAGTTTGAGCTGTGGGCTCTGTCTCGGGCTCTGCCTCTGCCCTGAGCTCTCGTGCAGCTCCCTCCAGGTCCTGTCTGGTGAAGGACATCCACAGCAGTGACAGACCCCAGAGCTGGCCCCTCTGCCCTGTCCCCCCTCGCAGAGGGTTCGTTCAGTGCCAGGAGCCCGAGGAGAGCTTGCTCCTCCTCAGAGCTGGAAATAGAAAGGAGGCTCCGAGGCAGGAGCTGCCTGGAGTCCCCCACGCCGTGTCGGAGACTTTGCTTTGCCATCAGCAGCTGATGTGAATGGTGAATTCCTGCAGGAAGGGGGCCGGGGGGGTCTGGCTGAGCCCCTGCCCCTCTGCATTCCATGTGATGTTTCCCTCCTTCCCTGTGGCTGCAGTTTCTGCCTGGCACAGCTTTCATCTCCAGACATCTCATTTATCCCGAGGTCCCACCATGCCCTGAAGAATCAGCCTCTTCCCTCAGACCCTGCTGCAGATTCCCCCCATCCCTGGGCTGTCACATCCTCTGTCCCTCTCTCAGCGTGGCTCTGCTCCTCCCTGCTGAGCTCCAGCCTGCACCCACCAGTGCTCCCAGTCCCTGCAGGCAGCCCCTACTGGGATCTCACTGGGAGGCTGAGGGTGTTGCAGGGGGATGCAGACACCACTGAAAACCCAGGGCTTGCTGAAATTCCCCTTCCCCCTGTGGCAGCACCACTTCATCTCGGGTCAGTTTTCCTGCTTGTTGGAATAATGGGGATTTCTCTGGGACAGGAGTGGAGCAGGTCCCCTGTGCTCGGGTAACTCTCAGGGCTTTGGCCTCTGCTGTCCCCCAGTTTCTCTGTCCCCTCCTCATCTCTTTGGGGCCGTTCCTTCCCCGCAGCCCCAGGAGAGTGAGGGGAAGCACCCCAGACTCTGAGCACGGTTTCCATCATGGATGTTCCTTCCAAGTAAAACAAGTGTGTGTTCACAGCAGACTAACCAGTGCCGAGGATAATGTATGAACAAATGCCAAGGGCAACAGCTCAGAGATATATTATTTACATATTTATTAGAAATTCAGAGCTGTTTGGGAGAGCAAACCACTTCTGACTTCAATTCCAATAAGTAAACGACCCAATGGGCAAATAAAAGCAAAGGGAAACATGCAATGCCACAGCTTACACAAGCTAATACAGTAAAACAAAATATTCTGAACATGAAACTATTCTGCAAGATATTGAAAAAACCCCTACCTTTATGCTGCTTCTTGGTTAAGCACTCAGAAAATAGTAGCTGCAAAATAATTTAATTATATGTGCTATCAGTTGCCTCCCAGACTAACAGAAAGATAATTAATCCTTGTTTATCTAAACTGCACTGGAGTTCAGTTCAAACTGCCCTGCAGCGGCGAGCATCACTTCTGCTTCAGCTGAACTTGCGCTGGCCTTTCTTTCACCGTTTTTTTTCTTCTCTGGGTAGTTTAAGGGTGAAAAAAATAATGCTAGCTGCTGGCTGTCATCTGAGAAGGAGCCCTGTGACTGTGGGAGGGGTGACAAACCTGTGTGTGAGCTGGCACTGGGGATGGGGAGGGAGGATTCCATGCCCAGGTCTGTCATGGACTCTGGTTTTTACATTTAAGTTGTTAAAGTCTCTCTCTCCATAAAATGACCCAGTGGAAGTGTCCCCGCCCGGGACAGAGGCTTGGAACTAAAAGATCTTTAAGGTCCCGTCCGACCCAACGCATTCCATGATTCTATGCAAACAAAAGGTGAAGTTCTTCCGATTTCACCCATTACTGGAGGTGAGAAAATGCAAATCCATTGCCTGACCCAAAAGCTGCTGAGGGAACAGTCCCTGGCTCGTCTCCCTTGTTGAGAAAGAACATTTGATACCAGCAGCAACCCCAAACACAGGCAAAGCATCTTTAGGCTTCCAGCATCCTTTTCAAATGCTTGCTTGAAATATTTCCAGGTAGATCAGGGTTGTGAAACGATCGGGAAGAGGAACAAAGGCTTTGTAAAGGTTGTAATAAATGTAAAAATGTTTGGAGCGTTAGCAGTGCTCAAACCCGTTATTTAAATTCATCAGATGTCACTTGGAGGGAGCTCTCAGGAACAGCCTTTCCATGGGTTCTTTTCTAGGGAAACTGGTGAGTAATTGTCAAATAAAGAGCACCCCAGGCCGCAGCCCCTGCGGAATGTCAGCCCCTGCCAGGCTGATAACGCCCCGCGGTGCTGCCGAGACGGGAATGCAATAATAATAATAATAATAATAATAATAATAATAATAATAATAATAATAATAGCAATAATAATAATAATAATAATAATAGCAATAATAATAAATGGGACTCCCCCAGTGCGGAAAGCACAGCCCCGCTCCCGAAAACAGCCAAGGACATCAGAGCTTCCAGAGAAAAAGCTCCCAAGCCTTTCTCCTGGCAGAGAAGGCATTGAAGTTAATTTAAAAGAGGCACTCGGTTTTGGAGCAGGGCTCTGCTGGGACCTTTTGGGTATTGGGAAAAATGATTAACAGATGTGCCTTCCCATTTCCCAATATATCTCCTTTGAATTGCAAAGTGGCCTCCTGCTTATTTTGAAGTACAATATGTCCAACCTTCCAGGCACAGCTTATTGCTAATTTCCTCTGCCACGATGAATCTATGATTTATTTAACAAATTTCCACCCAGCAAATAAACCAACATTTGTTCTACCTGGAGGGCACTTCCCAAATATCACAGCACAGCCAGGCATGGCTGCAACAGTTGGCAGGGGAATGGTGGCCAAAATGATGAACAGGAAAATGGGAAATCATGGGAGTGTCCCCACAAAACACAGCATCTCACCTTCACTGGGGCTCTTCTGGCAGGCACAAGCACCATGAAACAATTGCATTTTCAGCTGTATTTGTCTCATCTACATGCACTGATTCGAGTGTGGCACCAGATGTCTTCTGTGCCCAAATGCCCACCAAGAGTTTAATGACTCTGTGCTGAGGGAAGGCTTGGATGCACCAAAATGGCCTTGAACTTCTAAGCTTCAGATTAGAAAAAATCCCCTAATTCCACTACTTTATACAAGTATTTGTTCCCACCCAAGTTTGAAAAGCTCTGTTTCCTTGGCACGGTTATTTGTTTACTCGCTCTCCAATATGGAATACAAGTGTCCAGATTTTGGGGTTTTATGGACTTTGAGGTTTTCCTCGTAAAATAGGGAATGCAAAGTTGTGTGGAGCTGCAGCCCAGTGTCAGACAGCAGCTGCCACCCAGGTGGGGCCGATCTCCAGGAGCTCAGAGCCTTTTCTGTGTGTTTGGAGCACAGGGGGTGTGTGCACGGCTCCAGAGCCTCCTCCCTTGGATAGAGACAGGAGTCTCCAGGGGTGAAAGCCGTGCACAAGGGCAGGACGTGACTTTCTGTCCCAGGGCAGTTCAATTGCTGCATTTGGAGATGTCTCAGTGGGTAATAAAATATATTCCCCATACTCAGAGCTGAAGAATGAAGCTTCCCCCAAACGAACACAACAGAAAGGAATTTTCTTTGGGTTTTATTTGCTTTGGGTTATTAAAGTGACAAGTCTGTGCTCTCCAGGCAGCATGGGGGATTAGAAAGGCTCCAAGGACAGAGCTCAGGCCCCAGTGGGTGCTTCACTTCCACAACAAACAAATGCATTCCTCTCCCCCCTCATCCCTCGTGTTTCCCTGTGCCAGGCAGACTTTCCAGCCAGGCTGAAGGGTCCTGGTGGTGGCTGCTGAATGTGAGTGAAGAACCAAAATATCCCTCCCTGCTCAGGGCATAAAAAAGCAGCTGAGCAAGAAAAAAATTTGACATTGCTGTTTACAGGATTTTTTTTTTCTTTGCATCGTATTTGAAATGTATAAAATATTTAGCTTAGGCAAATGCAGTCACACTGTAATAGACTTCTCCAGCTTGCAGGGAAGAGGGGCTGATTGTTTGCTCTCTGCTGTGTCAATAACTGGCACAGACAGGCAGAAAACACAGAGCCCTCTCTGCTCTGTCCTCCGTCCTCTTCCCAGCCAGCATTACAGGCTTTGGGACAGAACAGGTTGGTGGAAGCTGTGATGGGAGGGCACAGTGAGACCACACTGGGTGGAAGGATCGTGCTCAGTGTTTGTGGGAGAGCAAGGGGGATCAGTCACTCTCAGGGGAATTAAATGCACATTTCATGTGTCAGTCCTACATAAACCTTTCCTTCCTGAAGAGGAAGGAACCCTCCCTGGAGAGGCTGTGGGCTCCCCATCCCTGGCAGTGTCCAAGGGCAGGCTGGACATTGGGGCTTGGAGCAGCCTGGCACAGTGGGAGGTGTCCCTGCCCAGGGCAGGGGTGGCACTGGATGGGTTTTAAGGTCCCTTCCAACCCAAACCATTTTATGACTCCATGAGGTGGGTCCTGGAGCAGAGGAGAGGTGCAGGGCAGCAGGAGGAGCTGGAGTGGCAGGTGTGGGCTGTGGGATCTGTCAGTGGCTCTTTGCTTTCCCCATGGACATGTTCTGCAGGAGGAGGGTTCATTGCCTGCAGTGCTTCGGGACCTGGACCCGTCTTTCCAAAACCAGGAGTGAAATTCCTCACCCTAAGCAGCTCCTAAAAGGCTCTTTGATGTTGACATCTCTCTCTTGCAATTGCTGGGTGCCCTAAGGCTCATCTCCCAGACCCTGGCAGTCCCTCGGGATTCCTTGAGAAGGACCTGGAATTCACACCAAGTGATCCTGAGCCATCAGTGGCTGTTTGCAGGAATCTCGTCAGCTCTGTCCCAGACACTCACACTGACACACCACAGCACCAGCAAAGCCTGCTGTTTATAAAACAGTCAATAGCATTTGTGAGGAATTATTTTTTCCCAAGGACACCTTTCGTTTCAGTCTCCAAGGGAGCTGGGAATAAATTGTTCCTCACCATCAGCAGCTGACCCCTCTGCTTGTTTAAAATGTGGGCGTCTTCAGAACAAAAACCACCATTTGCTAAATGAAGCAAAACATCATAATAGGTTTAATGATGTAGATTTATCTCCTAACAGTTGTTTTGAGATCACAACAAATCATTAAAATCATTAACTCTCCAAGCTAAATTAGATTACAGATCTTGGAGAAGGTCTGGCCACTGCATTTGCAAACAGTGCCTCTTCCTGCCTGCGCCAGTCATTAATTCTGCTCAGATTCCCCCACAAACAATGAACCAATTCAGCAGAGTCCAAGTCAGATTAAACAAAAAAAGCCAACGTCTTTGTGCGTGTCTGCATGTTTTGTTTCTTCTTCCAGACTATTTCCACCACCGGAAAACATTTCCCTGGTGTGTCTCTCCACGGGGAACGCCGTCTCCAGAGCCGTGTCCTGAGCCACTGCGCTGCACGTGTCTGTTTGGGAGCCACGGAATGGGGCCCAGAGCTCCCAGTGGGATTGAGACACACGTGGAGCATCCCAGGCCTTGGCTGGGAGCACGATTTGATTGGGGCTGCCACCAAGCTGGCTCTGAGCCACGAGAAGGGGACAGAGCAGAGGGGCTGGGGAGCCGTGGGTGACGTGACTGAGAGCTGGTGGCTCAGAGCCCTCCCTCCCTGCAGGTGCTGATGGAGCCAGAGAATTCCGTGTCAGATCTGTCCTGTCCCACAGCAGTGGGAACCCTCCTGGTGCCCAGACAGGTCGGGGACTCCCCATCCCTGGGAGTGTCCAGGGCCAGGTTGGATGAGGCTTGGAGCAACCTGGAACAGGGGGAATGGGATGGAATGAGATGGGATGGAATGAGATGGGATGGAATGAGATGGGATGGAATGAGATGGGCTTTGAGGTCCCTGCCAACCCAACCCATCCTCTGATCCTGTTTCAGTTCCCTTCCCCAGGACCTGGGCCTGTCCCCTGCTGTTTACAGAGCCTGAGCTCTGCCCCTGCTGTGCCCAGGCAGGACGTGGAATGCTGCTTTGGAGCTGTAACTGCACAGCAGAAGCATTACTGGGATTTTTCTTCTGGTTCCTCCTTCTTTTCAATTCAGTTTTGTCTCTCCTCCCACTTCCATACAGGATTCAGCTGTTAAAGGCACTGTTGGCATCCCAAAAGAAGGAGTAACTGGAATTGTTATTTCTGCTCAGGGTTCACTGTCCCGAGGAGGCTCCTGTGAACACCAGGGCCCCGTCAGGCTGTGCTGTGGAGAGGACAATGAAAACAAGTTCTGGTCCCGAATAGCTCAGAATCTACCTCAGGAATTCAGTTTGCAGCTGCAGTTGGACAGATCTGACTGTGTCCCTGCACAGCTGGAAGGAAGGTGGAGCTTTGGCCAAAGGCTCCAGGGGGAATGTGCAGTTCAGGGATGGGAAACCAGCACAGAGCAGCCTGTTCTGTGTTTTACAGGAGCTTTCTGTATCCAGAGACAATCTTGTCTCGTTTGTGAACTTCCGTCAGCATCCTAAAGATGGTGTGGGAAGCTGAGCATTCGTTTCTGTCTTTCCGGAGCCATTTTTAGTATCTTTATTGTTCCCTTGCATTTTAGAACCTATTCTTTATCCCTCAGACACCTTATTTTCTCCTTTCCCCCCTCCTCTGTGGTTCTCCTTCCCCAGGCTGCCTCTGGAGCCAGTTTAATCTGTGAGTCTGTGTAACCCCTGGAAGATTTCACTCTTATTGCCCCCGTGTTTCACTGAAAAGAGTTTCACACTTATCCAAAAGGGTATAATCTGGGAAATGGAAAAAAAAAAAAAAAAGACTAAGAAAGCAAACCAAATAGAAATGTATGTTTATTGTAGTGGAGGGGAAGGGGAATTTATTTAAAGGGAAATGAACTTTCTCAAATGCTGAGCAAGCTCGGGTATCCCCCAAGGAAGGGGAGATCAGAAGCTGATCTGGTGGAGTGGAAGGTGAATGAGGGAGAAGAGGAACTGGAGGATTTGGAAGAGCTTTTGCTATGCCCAGGGTGGGGCAGGATGAAGGATTGGGAATGATGGTGGGAACAGCGAGACCTGCCTGGTGCAGGAGAACCTCCCCGTGCAGCCAAGCCCGTGTTCACAGCAAACCTTGGGGGCTCCAAAAAGCCCTAAAAAAAGCCTTTGGAACAGCTGAGAGGTTTGGAAAGGGATTCAGTGGGAATAGAATTGCCCTCCATCCATCTGCCCCACAGGGCACTCAGTGGCCGCCGTTCCTGCAGGAATGGAGCACTTCCCAGCTCCTCTTGGCAGCAGTTTGGTGCCAGCACTGTGGCCACAGGTCACGCATCTGTCACAGCCCTGCAGCTGCTGCTCCCGTCCGTGCCCTGCCCGGCTGTGCAGCCCCACCACAGCATGGCTCTCTGCCTCTTTGTCTTGCACTGGAGCCAAACACCCAAACACCGGCAGAAAGTTGCCTCCAGCGTTTTTTCGGAGTTGGAGGGGGAGCAGTCTAGCTCTTGACATCTTGGCAGGGGTTCTCAAAGCCCATATGTCAGATTTAGAGAAACAGTTCACATTAATTTTAAATGGAAATCTTAGACCTTTGCTAGGCAACTGCAGCTCTCATTGCAATTCTCCCCACAATTTACTCCAAATAGGCTTGACAATAGCACGCTAAAATCTGAGTGCTTCAGCAAAACAGAATCACACCCTTTGGAGTGAACAGCCATCCTCCTTCTATTTTTCTGGTGGCAATTAAAATAAGTGTGAAATGTGCTTGGGCATGCCTTGGTCTCATGCACATTTTAAATATTAACTCCAAGCCTTCATTCCTATTATTTAGTAATAATGTTTATTATTGATAGGGCTGTAGTACCTGGGGGCCAATCTTTCATTATTCACTCTAAGCATACATCAGAAGCAGTTCTTCCCTGAAGGCATTACTGATCTAATTGAAGGCTCACATAGGTTAATGGATACCTTAATGGTGTTTATTTCATATAGAGAATAGCCTGTACTTCAATCCCTCCTGTTTCCCAGCTCTGGGAGGAAGCAGCAGCTCACAAGCTCTTTTATTTCCCCTCTTGCCGTGGTTTCCATTTTGCTTGGTGGGAAATGCGTTGGAAAAGCCAAAGGTGGGAGGGTTTGGAAAGCTGTGCCCACTGAGGTACAGCTGGCTCCTGGCTGCTCTGCCAGCTCCCATCCTTCCTCTAAAATGCAACAACTTCTTCAAAATCCAGGGTGGCTGCTCCGGCAGCCTCTTCCTCCCCCAGTCCACAGGATGGTGTTGCTCACAGGCAGCAGCTGACTCATTGATATGTGTGAGGCTTCAAATTCCCACAGCACATGAAATTGTGTCCTGTAAGATCCAGCAAAACCTACAATGACCATCCTTCCTTCTGTCACAGGTGCTGGCCTTGTCACAGCAGAGTGGCTGGGCAGCTCAGGGGGCTGTGAGTAACTTACAAACATTTTACTACCACTTGGCAATAGGTACAGAGCAGACATGGCCTCTCCCAAGGGAAGGTTTGCTCCTGGGTCAAACCCTTGTACGGAGAGCAGGAACTGTTCCCCTCAGGAGAGCAGGGACTCGGCCTTTCCTGGCGTGCAGTCATCCTGTGGTGTTGGGCACCTGGGCTCCTGCAGGGCTGCTGCACTGCGAGTGTGCAGATGATGACATTTCATGTGGAAAACAATGGCTGGGTGTAAACCCAGGGCAGCAGGAGCAGTGCAGATGTGGAAATTGGGGTTCCATATGTTCCGTTCTCCCACTTGTGCCTCCACAGACGCAAAGGCAGAGCTGGATGTCACAGCACAGGGCGCAGAGTGTCTGTGCTGCTCGTGGGACCAGCGGCTCACACCAGGGACAAGCACAGCTTTGCTGCCTCTCCTCCTGCCTTCCTCCGAGGCTGCACTTTTGCATCTTTCATCTGCCGCAGGGAGAGCAAACTCCTCCCTCCCTTCTCAGGGTAACAGCCTGTTTGGGTGGGTCCCAGACTGGTTTGAGTTGGAAGGGACTTTAAAGATCATTTCACATGTTCAGGGACACCTCCCACTATCCCAGGCTGCTCCAAGCCCTGTCCAGCCTGGCCTGGGACACTGCCAGGGATCCAGGGGCAGCCACAGCTGCTCTGGGCACCCTGTGCCAGGGCCTGCCCACCCTCCCAGGGAAGGATTCTTTCCCAACGTCCCATCTAAATCTACCCTCCTTGAGCTTAAAGCCACGGTCCCCTGTGAGGTGAAATGAAATGCATGTGAAAACGGAGCCAAAGGGGACACATGGAGGGAAACATGCAGAAGTCCAGCAGGAAGGAGGATGGGCGGGAGCAATGCTGAGAGCTCCTCAGAGGGCTGGGAGTGAAGGCAATCTCCAAAAATCCTTTCTTTTTCAACCCAAGGCATTAACACTTTCCAAAGTGGGAAGGAGTCATTATTTTAATCCATGTGCACTTGCTGTGGGCTCAGATAGCCCTGCTAAATTTGGACAGACGGCATTGCTATTCAGAGCAATTTAACTTTTACAGACTCCATTTGAAATTCCAGGCCTTTTAAAGCATGTGGTAAAATTCCCTTTTGCTTCACTGAGGCCAGATATCACTGTCTGCTTTTATCTCTTTTACAGAATTTTGCCATAAAGGGTTTGAGATAATTGCAAAGTCGTTCATCGTGGTCCTTTCTTGCACTTTTCCTCCAGCCCAGCATTGTGGTGTTGTGCTGGGGAAGATTTAGAGTGGATATCGGGAAGGAATTCTTGGCTGTGAGGGTGGGCAGGCCCTGGCACAGGGTGCCCAGAGCAGCTGTGGCTGCCCCAGGATCCCTGGCAGTGCCCAAAGCCAGCCTGGGACAGTGGGAGGAGTCCCTGCCATGGCAGAGTTGGGATGAGGTGATTTTAAGGTTCGTCCCAACCCAAACCATTCCATGATTGTGTCACTTCACTCCTGTTTCCGTTTTCTGTTTTTCACCAGCACAAGTTGTCCCTGCAGTTCGTGCAGGATTTTCAGGGCGGGATCAGTGCTCTCTACACCTCTGGGATCTGATGCAGGGAAAGTTTTCCCTTTGGCCCCAGAGGTGCCTGGATTGGGCAGCAGGAGCCCCAAACTCCAGGCTGGGGCTGGATCTGCCCCTGCTCCAGGCTGTGACTGTGGCAGGAGCCTCAGGTTGTCTCTCCCAGCTCCCCTGAATCAGGAACTGCCATAAAGCAAAAGCTTACTGGAAAAAATGCAGATTTTCTGCCATTTGTGAAAATTAACTCCCCTAATTAACTTACAGATATAAACGCACTTAGAATGAAGACATTAAGTTGATTATCTAGAAAATTGCTACCTTGGTACACTCCCTAATGCCACCGCTAAATATGCCAAGAATGAAATTGCTCTTGTGGCATTGTTATGTCACTGCAATCGAATGCTCACTGATGGAAGACACCATTTCCCTTTTTTGGCTAAATTTAACCTTTAATTTCTGCAAGTGGCAGCAACTGAGCCCGCTCCAACCTTTCAGAGAGAGAGAGAGCCCATCTCTGAAAATCCTTCCCCACGCTGCCCTTCTTTAAAATTAACCCCCCAACCCCTCGGTGCTGCCCAGGATTGCAGAGATCAGATTTAGGTTCCTGTCGAACACGGGGGTGTTTGGGGTTAGCACCGGGAGCAGCTCAAGGAGACATTTCAGATGCAGATGAAGAGATGCTGAAGGCATTTCAGGAGCTGGAGCTGCAGCCTGAGGAGCTGCTGCCTTCCCCCAGTGAGCATCTTCGTGGTGGCCTTGTAGTAAAATGGGAATACTTGCAAGGAATAAATGGAATATCTGAGCCAGCAAGGCCCAAGCAGGAGCAGTCAGGAATTCTGCATTCCCGAGCCAGGGATGTGCCATTTCCTGGCCTGAGGGTGCTCAGAGGCAGCAGAGCAGGGCTGAGCTGACACAGGGGACACTTCAGCACCAGCTCAGAGCCAGGGCCAAACTTCCACCCCCAGCCCTTAACAAATTCCAGCCACGCTTTGGCTTCGTTGTGAAACTGCTCATTCTGAGAGCAGGGACAGAGGATGAGAGCAGTGACAGCTCAGGCTCATCCGTGGTTTCCCTGGGATTTTTGGCAGCTGGTTCTGCAGGGAGGGAAGGCTCAGGAGTGAGTGAGAGCTGCAGACAGGGAGCAGGACCCCGGCTCTGGTGGCCCCCGGAGCTGTGTCAGGGCTCTGCTGCTGCTGCGGGATTTGCTCTGTCAAGAGAGGGAGTTTTACACTCGCTCTTTAGAGAACCTTGCTCGGGTGTTTTTAGTGCTGTGCCCTGTGAGATCCCTTCAGCTGTGGCACCCCGAGGACCCTGAGACAGAAATTTCAGGGATCTGGAACTTGTACCAGCCTGCTGTGGTGGGTTTGGCTTCACAGTGAAGAAACTCCGTGGCACTGCCTGGAACAATGGCCTTGAAAACCCAGCCCTGAGATATTCATGATTTGCTGTTTGGAATAAAATCATTGCAGAGTGTGGAATGTGCTCATCAGCTTCAGATGGTGCAAGAAAATATTCTATGCAAGTAGAACTTTGTGAGGAGAAAGGACTCATACCCTGCATCATGGAACAAAGGAAAAGTAGAAAATTCACCCCCAGATCTCCTGGTCACACTTTGCAAATGATTCTGTGGCTGAAAGGCCAGAGCTGAGCAGAACTCAATTAAACACAAAGCCCAATTCAGGCTTTGATTTGCACGAGGTTGATCTGTGATTATTGGAGAAGTAGGGAGAGAGGGAGGGCGATAGGCCAGGTCCAGTTCTGATCCTTTTAAAATGAAGACTTGATTAACAGCACAATTTCTTTTGACTTTAATGAATACAGGGATTGCAAACTGTTTACAGAAGGGCTCTAACTTCATTTGACTTTCACTAGAGAATGTCTGTCTGTCCCCATAAAAATAAAAGAATTCCAGACATCTCTTGATTTCTGAGCAGAGCTGTCACCATATAAAATGTCATCGTGTGGTTCCAGAACAGAATGGATGAGGTCTCTTAATTTATTGGATATTCCAGCCTGTATTAATTGCTGTCTGTTAAGAGTTACAGTATTTCAACCCCTCCATTAGCAAACTTCAAGATGTTTTATTATTATTATTTGGCAATTAGCTGCTGCAATTATCTCACTAAACACTGTTTGAATGGGTTCCCTGTACTCCTTGTGCTTTTTGCACATCCAGGGAGGCAGAGTGAAGGATCCTCCACAAAACCTCCCCTGTTCCTCTCTGCTGGCAGCTCTCCTGCGGCCAGAGGGGGAAATTTCCATGAGGTTCTTCTGTGGCTGCTGCTCTTCGTGTTGTGACTGCTCAGACTCCTGGCTCTGGCTGTTTCCTTGGGTTTCCCCGTTCCACAGGAACCCAAACAGAGCCTGTGGGGCTCAGCATTGCTGCTGGGGGAAGGCGCTTCTGTGTTAAACTCATTAGGGGAGATCAGCTCTGCAAGAGTTCATCATCTGTGTGGACAAGGAAAACATTTCCCTCTTGCTGCCCTCTCCTCTCCAGGACACAGAGAAATGAGGTGACAGGGACAGTTCTGCTGGAAAAAGTCACTGTGAGTGGGAGATCTCTGCTGGGAACGCCGGACAGGGAGCCCTGGAGGGCCCAGCCTTGGCTGGCTCTGTTTGCAGGTGACCCCAAAGGCAGCCACAGACACAAATTCCACTCCCAGCACCCAACACCAGAGAGCCACAGCCCCAGGCTCCCTCTGATGCCGATTCTCCACATTCCATATCCATATTCTCCACAGACTTCAGTAGTCTGTGCTTCCTTCCCATCACTTTTCCCTTCCCATGCCAGCAGAGAGCCTCTTCCTCCACATCCCTTCTCCCCAAAGCAGCAGGCACAGAGTTCTGGCCTGCAAATGAGCAGAGCTCAGGGTTTTAACCCTGCTCTTATAATGCCAATGCACAAAAATGGGCTCTTACTGTTATGACAATGCTTCGGTTCTTTAATTTTAAGCCCTTAACTATTTTTTTTTCTTTTTTGTCCTTCTGTCGACTCAGAGACAGAGTGAGTTGTTACTTGTCTGGCTCTCAGAGCCTGGTTAAATACTCCATTGCCTTAGGGCTGTGGAGTGTTTCATCACAGACAGATCAGACCCAATGTCACAGTTCTCCAAATGTCAGAAAATTAATTATGGCCTCTTGCCAGCCCCTTCCCTCTCCTCCCCGTTCTGCTTAATGTCCTATTTCGAGACTCAGGGAACTCTCGAACTCTCCCATTCCTCTCTCACTCCCAGGAAGGAAATCTCTGGCCCAGGGAGTTTTTTTGCTGAGAGGGAAATCTCTCACTGCTTCACACCTGAACTTGGGCACAGTGTCCTTCTGCTCTTTCATGACCCAGACCCACAGTCCTTTTAAAATATATCACAAAATAGCCAGTTTGTAATTTGCCAACCTCTTCAGCTGGGGCAGAGTCCCTCAGCAATGCTGGCTTTGAGGGCTGAGCCTGAGAAACCAGCCCTGAGCTTCACCCTCACCCTGACAATGGAGGGGCTCCTGCTGCCTTCCAAAACCTGAGAAAAGTCAGATTAAATGAACCCCTGTTACATTAACAGTAGCTTTCCAAGAGATTTTGTCTGTTGGTTCATCTGTACCCAGACAAAGCAGGAATTCCTTGTGAGGGGAGATGGGAAATATTTTCATCCCTTTGTTTCCCCAGCCTGGTAAAGATCCACCCTCACCTAAACACATCCACCCCCAGCTATTTCTCTTTTTCTTCAGTTCTCCTCTGGGTGAATTTCCAACTCCGTGTTGTCAATACAGTCCCAAGTGCTGCAGCACATCTGCCTGCTCTCCATATTTTCAATCCTCCCCGATATTCATTCTTTATCACTAAATATTCTGCTATCAAGACTCCAGCACTTGATCTCACTCCAGGATTTGAGAGTGCTGGTACACAGAGTTCCTTTGTGTGAGATGAGACACTTAACCTTTCCAAAGAGAAGAGCTGCTTTTAATCATTACTTCTGATTTGCACATACAGAGCATGAAGCCTAAAACCCATAAACATTCCAGGCTTTTTGTGGAGTGGGTTTTTTTCCCCCTCCTCGAGCACTGCATTTACAGGCCATTTGTTTCCATTCAAAGTTTGAAACTGTGATTTTTGCTGCATCCCTCCGACAGCTGAACTGCACCAGCAGAAGTGCTCAATCCATCAGCAGAGCTCTGGAACGTGCTCCAAATTAAATAAATAATGGCAAACCCGCTCTGTTTGGATGGGATGCATGGAGAGAGGGGGGGAGAGCAATTTGTTTAATGGATTTTATTGATTTAAAGATTAAAATGCTCCAGGGGTTAGATACAGCAAGCCCCTCTTTTTCCACTGGAAAATCACAATCACTTACGGGGGCTTTGTGTAAATTCAGAAATTAAATGGAGCTCAATCCCAGGCACTGTCAGCTGAAAACGGGGAGGTCCTTGAGGGACCTTTCCAATGCTTTACAGCCCTTCCTGGGAAGTTTTTTCCCCCGATATCCATTCTAAGCCTCCCCTGGCCCAACCTGAGTCCTTTTCCTTTTATCCTGTCACTTGTTGTCCATGAGAAGGGACCTCCCTCCTCTTCCTCTGCCCCTCTTTGATCCCAGGACTGCAGGAATTGGGGTTTGGATGCTGCTCCCTGATCCCTCCTTGTTCCAGAGGAGAGGGTGGGAGGGCTGAAAATTGCCCTGTGCACGAGCATCCAAATTTAGCTGTCACAGCCAATGTTTGTGGATCAGACCCTTCTGTGCTCCCTTTTTTCCTCCTGGAAAATGGGGATAATTGCAGCAGCACTGTGACATTTATGGCTGAAAAGCTGTGCACATGTGTAAAATGCAGAGAAGGGTTATTATGTGTCTTATTTACACAGGGGAGGATTCCCAAAAGAGAAGAAAAAACCACATGAATGCCTTGCTTGGATTTCTGATGAGCTGATTCCACTCAGTGCATTCCAAGTGAATATCAGTAGCAGGATGAGATCCAGCAGGAAACACGCCCTGCCTGGAAAAGTTCAGAATAAAGGGACCAAAGCCATTGATTTATTTCCTTTTTTTCAGAGCTCTTTGCAGCTCCTGCCTCCTTCCTTCATGCGAGATCACACAGCCCCTTCCCCTGCCCTGCAGACAATGGGATCCTGGAAGAGACAACTTGGATAAAAAATTAGAGCACGGGTTGCATCTGTCTTGTTAATGATGTTGTGTTCTCTGTGTGGTCATCAAAGGCTGCCACCACCTGTTCCCACCTGCTTTGTTCTCTCCTTTTTGAACCCAGCACATCTAACCTCCCTCCACAAGGGCTGATAAATCACAGTTACTTTTCTTCAAAAGCAAAGGCTTCTCAGTATTTCAGTGGGCAGGGGGATCCCACCTCTGTTATTTAATAATACCCAAATAATACAATTTTAAAGGAATTTAAAGTGCTTGAGAAGCCCATCAGTGGCACAGGTACAGAATAACCTCAAACAGCAGTGCAGGAAAAGGAGCTGCAAATTCCAGAGAGGGGTCACAACTCCCAGCCAAAGCATGGCACAAATGGAGATTATTTACAGGAGTGTGCAGTGCCAGGACAAGGGGAGTGGCTTCAAAGTGCCAGAGGGCAGGGATAGATGGGAAATGGGGAAGGAATTCCTCCCTGTGAGGGTGGGAGGCTCTGGCACAGGTTATTCCATGGGTTCCCCATGCCTGGACGTGTCCAAGGCCAGGTTGGAGCAGCCTGGGACAGTGGAAGGTGTCCCTGCCCATGGCAGGGGGCACCGGGTGAGATTTAAGCTCCTTCCATCCCAAACCATTCTGGGATTTGATGATTCTCTGCTTCTTTTTGTCCTATTGCAGTTTTGTTGCAAGGTGAGACCATTTGGCTGCAGGGATGACAACTTTATTTTTAAGTCAGGGGCAACTTTATCACCTCCTCCTATGTTAAGCATCAAACATTAAAGAAAAATCAAGATTTTTTCTTTTCAAGTTGTTCTGCAGAGCTTGGGGCCATCAGGTCCAGGTGGGTTGGACTGATGGCTGCTGAACATCGCAGGGATTTTGTTTGAGGGAGCAGGAGCAGGGGATGCAGACATTCAGAGCCGTTTTATTGCTTTGCAGGCGCAGCCAGCACTTTACCTGCACAGTTTGCATTCCAATAAATTTTTCATCTCGGGTTTATCTTCTGTAGGAGCGAGGTCTGAGAGAGGTAAAGCTGCATCTCCAAAGGGCTGCATGTTTTTTTAAACAGAGGCACTTTGAGCTGTTAGTCAGGAAAGATGAATTTTAGATCTGTCTTTGCTGTTGACCTACAGAAGCTCCTTCCTTTCATCTGCGAAATTCAACTCTCTGGACTCCCAAAATCTCCAGTGTGTAGTTGAGCACTCCTTTGCCAGGTGAGAATCTGTCTCAAATCCTTTAGGGGGAGGGAGAGAAAGGGTGAATCCATCATTCCAGTTGGGGTCACACCTTACCCAGGCACTTCTGAGACTGCACCCACAGCTTGTTTGTCTGAATAAACCTGTAGGAACACGGCCTGGATCCCACAGCTCAACTGCCAGAATAATCTGAGCTTACTCTCTGCTCCTGGAGCAGGTTTGTGGGGTTTTGAGTCAGACAAAACCCTCTTTGCCTCGCTCTGCATCTCGCTGTGAGCCCAGAACTGATCTCAGCTGCTGCCACCCCAAAGGGACACGCAGACATTTCTCTGTGCAGGGGGAAGGATTTCTCCACGTCCAGGGCAGCAGAGAGCGGGGCCTCGTGCCCATGCCCCGTGCAGAGATTAAGCCTTGATTAGCCCTGGGGTTCCCTCCCTCCAGGCAGGTTCATTGCTGGCAATGAGCTCCCACGAATGGGCTGCAGCCCCACATGGGGGGAAATGAAAGCTCTCAATGCTGAGGACAGGAATGGCAGTCCTGTAACCTGATTAACGAACCAGGGGGGCTTCATCCAGCTGCACAGGCTCTAAACAGGCCCAGGACTGCTCCCCTGCCAGCCACTGAGGCATGGGGAGATTTCAGATCCAAACCTCGGGGTCTGCTGAGAGCCATGTGCTGAAACAGTGATTACTGAATCCTCCAGATGTCTTTCTCACACTTCGAATGCGCCTCCTCTCCTTCTCTTGCACTGAACCAGATATGTACTTAAACATCTCATTTCCATAGTGCATTAAATATTGAAGATTTGCTCTAATGGTCTTTTATTTTCTCAGCCAAAAAATCCAAGAAATGATTGTTTTCCCTCCACAACACCAAAAACAGAGGATCATTTAAAGTGATCTGTTGTGCACAACCTTGCAATTACGTGAGAGCTGAACAATGCTTGTGAGAAAAGGGACTGGACCGGGCAGGTTGAGCCTGTCTGCTTTAAATTTGGCTGGAACAGCCCAAATCAGCAGAGGCTCCTTTTATGTTCAACAGATGCAAGGTAGAGGAACCTTCCTTGTTTCCATTCTTGCACAGTTTGTTGTATCATGATTTTCATTTTTGCATTTATTAGTGATTCACAACCTGCTGGAGGTGGCACAGAGAACTGGCAGCTCTGGGACTGAGTTCCAGTGGGAATGGAGCAGCTCTAATGGGAGTCTGCAGATCCAGCTTGTGGAAATCATAAAGAATTCCCCTGTTCATCCCTGGAAGTGTCCAAGGCCAGGCTGGATGGGGCTGGAGCACCCTGGGATGGTGGAAGGTGGCCCTGCCATGGTAGAGGGTGGCACTGGATGGGCTTTAAGGTCCCTCCCAACACTATCCAAGGAGTGATGGGGTACAAATGTCCTTGATTCCAATGGAAAAGCCACTGGGGAAGTGGGGCAGGAGGTGTGAGGAGGGAGGGGTCCACCAGGACCGTCCTGGGGCAGAGCAGCGAGGGCTGGGCAGGGGCTGGTGGCAGGGCCAGTGCTGGGCTGGGGTGAGGCTAATGCCAAGTAACGAGAGGGGAAGGGGGCTCCAGAGCTGCCAGTGCCACTGGAGACCCCTTACAAACCATTTTGCTCTTTCAGTCATTAATTTTTTATGAAGTTTAATAGGCCTGCAGCCTAGAGACCTGCCTGGGTGTTGATTAGCTTCATATTTTCTCTCATTAATGTAGAATCTGATTAGCCCCTGTTACAAGCATTTCATCTGATTTGGCAAGGAGCATTGTTCTGATAGCGGGAGTTACAAGTTTACTTCCTTGCAGGAAACAAAGCCTTTGCCTGCTGAGAGCCCCACGCCTCCCAGGCCTCTCTCCAGCGGGCCCTGTGGCCAGGGACTGTGGATGCTCAGATTTGGGGCTGGCTCAGGACCACTCCTGCCTGTCCCACAGGGCTTTGCTTTTGGGCAGCCTCTCAGCTTGGAGCAGAGGTGGCAGAGGTGACACAAAGGTGTCCATGACCTGGGCTGCCCAAAGCCAGCATCCTGCACCCAAAGGCCTGCTCAGGCCAGGAGCACTGTGGCAATACATAAATATATAAATATATGTAAATATGTGGAAGAAATTAATCCTCATGCCCAGCTTTCTGCTGCAGGCCTGCCTCTGTGCTCCCTTTGTGCAAAGGAAAAGAAGTTTTATGAATTACCTGAGCAATTCCAGCTAATGGCTGGAGCTGAAAAGCAGCCCTTGCTGATCCCAGGGGAATAATGCCTCAGCAGCCTGAAGGAGCCTGTTCCCTGTCTGCCACCGTTATGGATGGCATCAGTTACAGGGACAGTCAGGGGTTCAGAGCAGGCATTAAGGGAGATTGCTTGGGTCATTATTAATTATGCAGATTCTCCATCTTCTTCTGTCAGAACACAGGAGTTAAATAAACACAAATGGATCAAACTGCTGTGCAATAGAAACTTTATGTTAATATGGCAGAGGGCCGGCGGGAGGCGGCTCTGCCATCAATCTCTGGGGTGGGAGCACTCGGGGAGTCAAAACATTTGGTTCTGCTCCCCAGGTGCTGAGATGGGGTTTGTTATGGCACCCCAGAGGGCACTGGTCCCAGTGTGGGTGACACCCACTCCTGGGTGCTTGGCCGGAAGGGTCTCAGCTCGGATTTGACAAATAATTCCAAGAGAAGTGACCTCAGAGCGACCTGGAGACACCCAGCAGGGCATCACAGGCAGTTCTGCTTCCATGGCTTCTGCTCCGAGGCTGGAGCTCGGACAGCTGACCTCATTTCACACGGGAGCAGGGATTTCCAGGAAATGGACAGGCGAGAGGGACCCCAAATCCCCAGAGTTTGGTGTGGGCGGTGTCCAGTGTCCCTGGGGATGTCCAGTGCCTGGTTCGGAGGCAGGGAATGAACTTTGGGTATCCTGCCCATCAAAGAGCCTCAAACACTAAATTCCTGGGTTTTGGGATAAAAGGCTGGTTCTGCCTGATTTGGAGCTCTACCCCAGCTACAGGAAAGCAGAAAGTGAGCGCTGCTCCGGAGGTAATTGTTCAGCAGCACAGGAGGAGGAGCTACACAATGAAGTGCAAGGGCAGCAGCAGAGCTCTCCAAGGAGCTGTTATCGAACAGCAAAGTGAGGGAACAGGAGAGTGGACACTATTTCCTTAAACCTGCTTTCTCTGCAGCCTTATGTAAGGCAGAGAGCTCTGTTCTACCCTATTTATCTCTTTCAGCTTGTGGCAACGCACACTCAGCCTGTGCTGCCAAGCAAGCTGGGTGTCAAGTCACTACAGATGTGCATAATTCAAGCTGGCACAGAAACTGATGGCTTTTGCATTGGACATGTTTATTTTCTTCTTGCAAGGCTTAAGCATGTCATTTGCTGTCACACATGCCCTTGTGAAATCTTGGCAAGAAATCAATTTGATTTTCAATGTCAAGCAGCTTTCTTTAATGTGTCCAGATAAGGTTTGTGTGCACTCTGTGCTGCAGGAGTTATGGATGTACCACCTGGGGTCAACAGCACAAAGCTCTCTGTGAAATCCTCGTGCACAATATTTCAAGCAAATCTCTGCAGAGCTGTTGCTTCTTTCCCAGCTGCTCCAGAAATGGATGCTCTCACTTCCCAAAAACACACAAAGGATGTGACATTGCACCCCACCAGTGCAGAGTTCCTTGTGTGGTCCTTTTGCACCAGTCAAGGCTCTGTTTTTGGCAAAATCCCTCAGGCTCTGAGCTGTCTTGGGCAAGGAATTCTGTTTTCCTTCTTGGACTGGGTATACTGGGCCCCACTGGCACTTGGAGCAGCTCCACAGCCTCAAGGGTCAGGTTTCTGGGGACTGAGGGAAGGGTGAGCGGTCAGGCAGGGTCCTTTGAGAGACATTTGAAGTAAGAAATAGTTAATTGGGATATGTTTATGTCTCTGGCTGCCCTTTGGTCGGATCTGTGGAACTTGCCTGTAGTAAAAAGTGGATGCAGAGCTGGGACAGACCCTGACAGGGCCCCAAATGTTGGGTACAGAGTGACCAGAGCTAAAGTGCCCCAACAATCAGCCACAGACAAAGCGTGGGGTGTGATGTCACCATCTGTCAGCTCTACCTGCAGGGAAACAGGCAAAAGCTCTGCCAGCCCAGAGGGCTCCAACATTCCAGCGTCATCCCAGTACAGGGGGCTTACAGGTGCCATCCCTGTGTCTCTCCAAAGGGCTTTAACCCCTGCCAAGCTGAGATCCTGTCACACCCCCGGGGCTGCCAGGGCAGGGGGAATTTGCTCTGGAGATGCCTGGAGTGCTCCCTTGCAATTCCTCCCATTCAGAAAACGACTCCCCTGAGCTGGGGCTTTTTCCTGCTCAAAGAGCAGCTCTGCCTTTTGGTGCAGACGAGTGGCTGGGCCGAGCGTGCAGGGCTTTGTACCAGCAGTGCCTCACAGCCGCTGCTGCTGGCCTGGGGGGTCTCTGATAAGAGCAGTTCTGCTCTCCTTCCTTCCCTCCAAAATGTGCAGTAACTTGCCTTATGTGCCTCCTCCTTCCTGCCTTATGTTGGTGGGAGGATTTTGCTGGTTCTGTTGCCTTGGTGGGTGAAGCAATTCCTCTATTAATTCGTTATGTTTGAGGATTAGAAGAGAGAAAATGAATACAGCACAGAACAAGTGCAAAATAATCTTTGTGAGAGTGGGAATCTGTTCTGCCACATGATGTACCATTTTTTTTTTCTGATATTATTCCCATTCCCCCTTTCCTTCACCAAAGCAGTTAAAAGCTGCTGCTATTTCTAAATTGGCTGCACATATATTCAGTGTCAGACTGGGAGGGTTGAGCCAGGCTGCCCTGGGAGGCCAAGCATGGAGGTTGCTCCTCTCCCTTGTCCGTGGTCTCTCACCAGCACAGCAAAACCGCCTTGGAAACTGTCTTGAACAGAAGCAGATGGCACCAAAATCTGATAACGCTTTGTGAGTGTGAAATTCATTAACCCCCCTCCCTATTCCCCAAATTAATATTTTAAAGCCAAATATTACAGAATTTCTCATGGAAGTTCTGTGTTTGAAGAGTTTTGCCCTGGAAAGCTGCTCCTCAGCCTGGAGAGGCTGATGGCTGCGAAGGCACTGCCTCCCTAAATAGTTTTGAGCACCACTCACTGTCACCAGCCCGTGCAGAGAAATCCCAGCTCCACGGGCTCGCCAGGCCCTGGCAGGCACTGGGAACAGGGAGAGAAAAGGCTCTGGAGTGGAAACGTGCTGCAGGCTTTGCCTGGCTCTGTCATTTCCCTGTGTGAGCCCCTCTGTTTGTGTGAGTCCATCAGAGCAGGTCAGCCCCAATCCTGCTATTTTTTATCCCGTGCGCTCAGCCCCGAGTGAAAGCACCCGGGAGAAATGGGGTTCTCCCCACTGGCTCTGGTGGCTTGGGATCTTTCCTTTCAGGGTGAAGTTTTGTGTTTCTGGCAGGTGCAGGAGTGGTACCAGAGTTTCTTTATTCTTGGTACAACTGAACTTTGTGAGCACCCACGCTTTCCAATCATTAAAGCTGTGATCACCCAATCATCTTATACTCAGTTTCTTGGAGATTTTACCCTGAATTCCAGAGCTGTCCTTTGCTGTGTGAGAAGAAAGGATGTTCAGGTGCTGACATCCCTCTCCAAGCCCATTTGATTTTGCAATTAATTCCCAGTCAGGGTGGTAATTTCTATTGCGCTCTCAGTGATCAGAAATATTTAGCAGATTAACATCATTTAGCTTTCATCTTCCCCAGGGAGATAAGAGAAAGGATTAAAGAGAAGGAGAGTCCTCGCTAAATGCTGTTGAGAGAGTGCTACAGAGTCTGGAGATGTGAAATCAAATGAGGGAAAACAAAGGAAAAGTTCAGGAGCCCCTTGCCACTGCCAGTGGGATTTACCCTTTATTTACTGCTCCAGTCCATCTGGCAGCTCCCCAGCAGGGCTGAACAGGAGACCACACCTGTCAACGCGGCTGTGATGGAGCAGATGTTGGAATTTGCACCACTGAAGCTAAAATCTCTCATCTCTGGCCTAAAACTGCTAATGGGGGTGAAAATGGGCACTCATTAGCTCAGTGCTTGAGCCTATCTTCTTTCCCCCTTTCCTTTCTCCTTTCCTGGGTGCAGATTCCCTGCTCAGCTCCATCAGAGAGGAGTAAGGCACTGCAGAAATTTAATTTCCCCAGTATTCAATCAAGGCAGAATAATGTGTTTAATATCTGAGGCATCAGGGAGGTGGAAGATTCATGCCCTGGGAGGAGGAGAGGGAAGGAGAGGCATTCTCAGCACTGCCCTGCCTCAGTGCAGCATAAATTCAGCCTCACACCCATGAAATACTTGGAGGGAGCTGCACCACAAATCAGCCAAGAGCGAGGAAGTCCCGAGTCAAAGGAAGAACAATTTCATGTGCTCTTATCTTATTGCCACTATATTTCCTCCTTTGTGTTATTAATGACAAATAAAATGCAAGTGCTGAACAGGAGCGAGGAAATATGGGCTGAAATTAAGTCAGGAATGTTGAGGTTTGATACCAAAGCTGGCTCCTGAGCAGGGAGGTCCCTTTGGCTGTGTCCCCCTGTCCCATGAGGAGAGGTCAGGCTCCATCAGAGCCCACGGGAGCTCAGGAAGTGCTCAGGGAGGGGCTGTGGGCAATTTAAGGTCTTTTCCAACCCAAACCAGTCTGGGATTCATCCCAAACACAGTGGGAGAGTGCCATCCTCCCACCCTGCGGCTGGGGAGACTGAGCCAGGCTGGTGTGGGAGCACCCAGCCCTACCTGGACCATCCGTGCAGGTCCCTCTGCCCCTCTGGCTCCACTCCTGGAGCCTGCGTTGGTGTTTTTGCAGAGGAACAACAACAACAGAGGCTGTGAGGAGCCAGCTCTGGATGTGCAGCTCCGTGCTCACTTCACTCCCAACCACGAGTGCTCCCAGGGAGGCTGGAGTGGCGCTCCAGTGACAGCTATAACCTGGATCTGCATGAACTCTTTGGGAATCCATAACGTTTAAGAGTAGCTGTCAATGGAATTGAGTGCTGCCATTGGATAACAGCCCCTCACTGCCAAAAATCCGGCAAGCAGAGCCCGGGAATTTGGGGTTTGGTATAAAGCAGCAGCTATTGATCCCCTCCACAGGCAGCATTCCTATTGCAGCAAATGACTGATGGAGCTTTAATCACTTTGTCTGAGAGTGCCTCGTGCAAGAAAAATGATATTCCTGGCTTTTCTCTTCCATATGGATTGCAGGGTCCTGACAGGCTTTTCAGGGGTCTCAGGCTGCACCAGGGCTGAAAGGGACCCAGCTGGGTGTGACCTCTGTGAGCTCTGAGGGACAGGAGCACCCCCAGCCCTCCCCAAAGCCACCCTGAGGAGCAGGTATGAGGATGTACATTGATATTTAAAGTAGAATACTTCTCCTGTCAGACAAAAATGTGTATTTATGTGTGAGTGCTCCTTTAATGGGGACATTTCCAAGAATTATTATGAATTTCAGCTGGTGGGCAAGTTTGGTGCATTTAAAAGCGATCCATCACCGAGAGCAGATTCAATACTCATCGTTCAAACTGGCTCTCACAATCCCATTTTTACAACATCAAATGATGTGCTCAATAGTAAAATTATTTATATCAGCTTTAATCTGTCATTGCCAGACAGTTCCTGATTTGCCATATCAATAAGATCAGCACCACTGAAGTTAACTGAGGTTTACATTCCCAACTTCATTATGAGCTTGCTCAGTTGTATTCGAGGCCCCAGTTAACAGGTAAATAACTTTGGGTAGCACATCCCCGAGTGATGCAGCTGCAATCCTGTCAGAATCCATGGCACAGGGAGGGACTGGATGATCTTTGGGGTCCCTTCCAACCCAGGCCATGCTGGGATGCTCTGCAGAGGTACCAGGCTGGATTCCACCCTGGGCAGGTGTAGCTGCAGCCCCTCCAAGGAAGAGCTGCTGGGCCCAGAAAAGAACAAATCACAGATTTGCTTTGTCAGTTCCTTAAATGCTTTTAGGCATTTTACCCCAAATCTTTCCTCTCTGGGTCAAAGAGGGATCGCTCCCACTGCTGGCACGTTCAGGATTTTAGCAGAGACAGGCTGAGCCAGGTCCTGGCTGTGTGTGAATCCTCAACATCTGCTCTGGGACCCACCTGCTGCAGCCTCCTCCTCCTCTGCCATATGGAAAACTGCACCGACAGGCCCTGTTCATTCCAATAAATCTTCTTGTTTTCTTCAGCAGCAGGAGGATAGCAATATGGCTGCTGTCCCTTTGCCCCAGAGACAAGGGAGAGCAGCAGAAAATCTCTCTAATCTGTGTGATAATCAGCAGCTATTCATTCATCCTCCTCAGCAAAGCCTTGATGAGCCCTTGTCCTTCCCCTGAACAGCCTCTGGTTCTGCTGCTTGGCCTCGTGTCGGGTACAAGAGATGAACCACTTTTGTCTGGGAGTTCATTTGCACCACGAGCTGCATCGAGGAGATAATTCCCTCCACCTCTGGGACATCAGGGTGAGGCCCTCAGCTCCTCGTGAGGAAAGGCTGAGGGTATTTTTATTTTGTCTGTACAGTGAAAACATAACGAAATATAACAGAGTTCAAGGTGAGGGGGTTGGATGTGCTCAGTGCAGGGCATGAAATAACAGCCAAATTAAGTCAAAGGCACAGCTTCTGATCCTTTTAATAGGACAGGCTTTTACTCTGCCATAAATTTCCCCGCTCAGCACATATGGATCTTTATGATCTCTACTTCTAAGCCCACAAGGAGGAGCCACCCTGCAAAGCCCCATCTGCCCGGTGCTTTCGGGGCCGTTGTGTCGTGCCAGGACTGGAATTCCTCCATCCACAGAGCTCCCACTGCCCCTTGCAGGGAGCTGGAGCAGGGCCCTGCCGCCCATTTCCTTGGCCACAGAACAAAAATGTGAGGAAAGCAGAGCTCCAAATGTAGCTGTTAGGCAGTGAGCACTCACACTGGAATGTGTGTGAGGAACGGATCTCGTTTATCCATTAAGGACTGGGGTGGTTCTTGGACTGGGCTGGGAAAAGGAGGCTGAGAATGATGATTGAAAAAGACAACCGCAACAAGTGAACTGTGACTGGAGCTTGCTTCTTGATTGGAAGTGTTTAGAAGGTGATGCTGGAACATGAGAATCAATTAACTCTAAGAAAAAA